>NC_042957.1:15943774-16287524 GCF_901001165.1 Salmo trutta
GACTTACAGAAGGCTGGAATGGGCTACAAGACCATCGCCAAGCAGCTTGGTGAGAAGGTGACAACAGTTGGTGCGATTATTCGCAAATGGAAGAAACACAAAAGAACTGTCAATCTCCCTCGGCCTGGGGCTCCATGCAAGATCTCACCTCGTGGAGTTGCAATGATCATGAGAACGGTGAGGAATCAGTCCAGAACTACACGGGAGGATCTTGTCAATGATCTCAAGGCAGCTGGGACCATAGTCACCAAGAAAACAATTGGTAACACACTACGCTGTGAAGGACTGAAATCCTGCAGCGCCCGCAAGGTCCCCCTGCTCAAGAAAGCACATATACATGCCTGTCTGAAGTTTGCCAATGAACATCTGAATGATTCAGAGGACAACTGGGTGAAAGTGTTGTGGTCAGATGAGACCAAAATGGAGCTCTTTGGCATCAACTCAACTCGCAGTGTTTGGAGGAGGAGGAATGCTGCCTATGGCCCCAAGAACACCATCAAACATGGAGGTGGAAACATTATGCTTTGGGGGTGTTTTTCTGCTAAGGGGACAGGACAACTTCACCGCATCAAAGGGATGATGGACGGGGCCATGTACCGTCAAATCTTGGGTGAGAACCTCCTTCCCTCAGCCAGGGCATTGAAAATGGGTCATGGATGGGTATTCCAGCATGACAATGACCCAAAACACACGGCCAAGGCAACAAAGGAGTAGCTCAAGAAGAAGCACATTAAGGTCCTGGAGTGACCTAGCCAGTCTCCAGACCTTAATCCCATAGAAAATCTGTGGAGGGAGCTGAAGGTTCGAGTTGCCAAACGTCAGCCTCGAAACCTTAATGACTTGGAGAAGATCTGCAAAGAGGAGTGGGACAAAATCCCTCCTGAGATGTGTGTAAACCTGGTGGCCAACTACAAGAAACGTCTGACCCTCTGTGATTGCCAACAAGGGTTTTGCCACCAAGTACTAAGTCATGTTTTGCAGAGGGGTCAAATACTTATTTCCCTCATTAAAATGCAAATCATTTTAGAACATTTTTTACATGCGTTTTTCTGGATTTTTTTGTTGTTGTTATTCTGTCTCTCACTGTTCAAATAAACCTACCATTAAAATTATAGACTGATCATTTCTTTGTCAGTGGGCAAACGTACAAAATCAGCAGGGGATCAAATACTTTTTTCCCTCACTGTAGAAGGGAGTTCTATGCAATCATAGCTCTATATAATACTGCACGTTTTCCAGATTATTTTCTGGATTTGGGGACTGAAATGACCCCTGGTGGCGTGTGGGGGAGTGTGAGCTGTGTGTGTGTGAGCTGTGTGTGTGTGAGCTGTGTGTGTGTGAGCTGTGTGTGTGTGTGAGCTGTGTGTAAGATGACTATGCAAAAAATGTGAATTTTCAACACGTTTCTTATAAAAAGAAGTGATGGAGTCAGTCTCTGCTCTACTTTTAGCCAAAAGAGACTGGCATGCATAGTATTGATATTTGCCCTCTGATTACAGTGAAGAGCAAGACATGTCGTTCTGTTCTGGGCCAGCTGCAGTTTTTCTAGGTCCTTCTTTGCAGCACCTAACCATATGACTGGGCAATAATCAAGATCAGAAACTAAAACTATAGCCTGCAGGACTTGCTTTGTCTTTATAACCATTGAATCAATACTGTTTTGACCATGACAGTTTACAATCCAAGGTAACACCAAGTAATTTAGTCTCATTAACTTGCTCAATAGCGACATTATTCATTATCAGATTCAGCTGAGGTCTAGAACTTAGGGGATGATTTGTACGGTACCAAATAAAATGCTCTTAGTTTTAGAGGTTCAGGACTGGTTTATTACTGGCCACCCATTCTAAAACTGACTGCAACTCTTTGTTTAGGGTGGCAGTGATTTTAATAGCTGTGGTTGCTGACGCGTATAGTGTTGAATACTCAGCATACATAGACACACAGGCTTTGTTTTAATGCCAGTGGCAGGTCATTAGTAAAAATAGAAAAGAGTAGATGGTCATGAGAGCTGCCCTGCGGTATACCACAATTTACATGTTTAGCAATGGAGGAGCTTCCATTATTAAAGAAAACTCTGTGTTCTATTATACTTAACAAAAATATAAACGCAACATGTACAGTGTTAGTCCCATGTTTCATGAGCTGAAATAAAAGATTCCAAAAATGTTTCATATGCAAACAAAGCTTATTTCTCTCAAATGTTGTGCACAAATTTGTTTCTTTTGTTAGTGAGCATTTGCCATTTGCCAGAATAATCCATCCACCTGACAGGTGTGGCATATCAAGAAGCTGATTAAACAGCATAATCATTACACAGGTGCACCTTGTACTTGGACAATATAAGGCTACTAAAATGTAGTTGTCACACAACACAATGCCACAGATGTCTCAAGTTTTGAGGGAGCGTGCAGTTGACTTGCTGACTGCAGGAATGTCTCCAGAACTGTTGCTAGATAATTTAATGTTAATTTCTCTATCATAAGCCACATCCAATGTTGTTTTAGAGACCACGCCAGCCCAGGACCTCAACATCCAGCTTCTTCACCTGCTGGATTGCCTGAGACCAGCCACCTGGACAGCTGATGAAATTGTGGATTTGCACAACCAAAGAATTTCTGCACAAACTGTCAAAAACCTTCTCAGGGAAGCTCATCTGCGTGCTCGTCGTCCTCACCATGGTCTTGACCTGACTGCAGTTCGGCATCGTAACCGATGTCAGTGGGCAAATGCTCACCTTCGATGGCCACTGGCACGCTGGAGATCCCGGCCCCATGTCTCAAGGATCTGTACACAATTCCTGAAAGCTGAAAATGTCCCAGTTCTTCCATGGCCTGCATACTCACCAGACATGTCACCCATTGAGCATGTTTGATTGCTCTGGATCGACATGGACAACAGCGTGTTCCAGTTTCCGCCAATATCCAGCAACTTCGCACAGCCATTGAAAAGGAGTGGGACAACATTGGTCCCGTGCGGCTCAGTTGGTAGAGCATGGTGTTTGCAACGCCAGGGTTGTGGGTTCGATTCCCACGGGGGACCAGTATGCGGAAAAAATGTATGAAATGTATGTATTTACTACTGTAAGTCGCTCTGGATAAGAGCGTCTGCTAAATGCCTAAAAAAAAAAAAAAAAAAAACATTCCACAGGCCACAATCAACAGACTGATCAACTCTCTGCGAAGGAGATGTGTCATGATGCAAATGGTGGTCACACCAGATACTGAATGGTTTTCTGATCCACGGCCCTACCTTGTTTTTCAAGGTATCTGTGACCAACAGATGCATATCTGTATTCCCATTCATGTGAAATCCATAGATTAGGGCCTAATGAATTTAATTCAATTGACTGATTTCCTTATATAAACTGTAACTCAATAAAATCTTTGAAATTGTTGCATGTTGCGTTTATATTTTTGTTCAGTGTAGATGGCTCTGAATCCACGATATGGAAAAGGTTGAAAAAACGTTTTTGGCAATCGGTTTTGCTCAATAATATCAAAGGCTGCACTGAAATCTAACAGTATAGCTTCCACAATCTTCTTATTCTAAATGTATTTAGACCAATCATCAATCATTTGTGACAGTGCAGATCATGCTGATTGCCCTTTCATATAAGCATGCTGAAAGTCTTTTATTAATTTGTTTACAGAGAAATAGCATTGTACTGTATCTGGTCAAACACCATTTTTTCCCAAAAGTGTGCTAAGAGTCGGCAGCAAGCTGATTGGTTGGCTGTTAGAACCTTTAAAGGATGCTTTACCATTCTTTGGTAGCGGAATGACTTTGGCTTCCCTCCAGGTCTGAGGACATTTTATGCATGAAAATGATGGCTCACAATTTGTTGTTGGCATTTCATGCCTAAGTTTGCCTTCTTTGCTAATGAAATAGTCATTAAATTAATTGGCAACATCAAAAGGCTTTGTGATAAATGAGCCATCTGATTCAATGAAAGATGGAGATGAATTAGCCTTTCTGCCCATAATTTTAGTTAAAGTATACTTTGTCATTTATCTTGGTTTCATAACACAATTTATTTTGTTTAATTTAGTCACATAATGTCTCAATTCACAGTAAGTTTGCCAATCAGATGTGCAGCCAGACTTATTCACCACTCCGTTTGCCTTGTCCCACCATACAGCTTTTCAATTCCACATCAATACACAGGTCCTTAACAGTTCTAACAGTTTGTTTCATAATAGGTTCATGCTTATTAATAACTGGAAGAAACAATTTAATAAATACATCAAGTACAGCCAAGGAGCATTAAAAGTCGTGCTATAAATTCTCAGACAACCCAAAGATTCTTTGATGCCCTTCCAGACTCCCTCTGCCTACCCAAGGACGTCAGAGTACAAAAATCAGTTAACCACCTAACCAAGGAACTCAATTTAACCTTGCGCAATACCCTAGATGCAGTTGCACCCCTAAAAACTAAAAACATCTGTCATAAGAAACTAGCTCCCTGGTATACATAAAATACACGAGCTCTGAAGCAAGCGACTTACAAATCGGTGCATTCACCTTATGATATCCAGTGGAACAACCACTTTACAATAGTGCATCTAAATCTTTTTTGGGGGGGGGGGGTTAGAAGGATTACTTTATCCTATCCCAGGTATTCCTTAAAGAGGTGGGGTTTCCGCTGTCTCCGGAAGGTGGTGATTGACTCCGCTGTCCTGGCGTCATGAGGGAGCTTGTTCCACCATTGGGGTGCCAGAGCAGCGAACAGTTTTGACTGGGCTGAGCGGGAACTGTGCTTCCTCAGAGGTAGGGAGGCGAGCAGGCCAGAGGTGGATGAACGCAGTGCCCTTGTTTGGGTGTAGGGCCTGATCAGAGCCTGAAGGTACGGAGGTGCCGTTCCCCTCACAGCTCCGTAGGCAAGCACCATGGACTTGTAGCGGATGCGAGCTTCAACTGGAAGCCAGTGGAGAGAGCGGAGGAGCGGGGTGACGTGAGAGAACTTGGGAAGGTTGAACACCAGACGGGCTGCGGCGTTCTGGATGAGTTGTAGGGGTTTAATGGCACAGGCAGGGAGCCCAGCCAACAGCGAGTTGCAGTAATCCAGACGGGAGATGACAAGTGCCTGGACTAGGACCTGCGCCGCTTCCTGTGTGAGGCAGGGTCGTACTCTGCGAATGTTGTAGAGCATGAACCTACAGGATCGGGTCACCGCCTTGATGTTAGTGGAGAACGACAGGGTGTTGTCCAGGGTCACGCCAAGGTTCTTAGCACTCTGGGAACCGTGCATTATCAAAGAGCCCTCACTGCTGCTCGATCATCCTATTTTTCCAACTTAATTGAGGAAAATAAGAACAATCCAAAATTTATTTTTGATACTGTCGCAAAGCTAACTAAAAAGCAGCATTCGCAAATGGAGGATGGCTTTCACTTCAGCAGTAATACATTTATGAACTTCTTTGAGGAAAAGATCATGATCATTAGAAAGCAAATTACGGACTCCTCTTTAAATCTGCGTATTCCTCCAAAGCTCCATTGTCCTGAGTCTGCACAACTCTGCCAGGACCTAGGATCAAGGGAGATACTAAAGTGTTTTAGTACTATATCTCTTGACACAATGATGAAAATAATCATGGCCTCTAAACCCTCAAGCTGCATACTGGACCCTATTCCAACTAACTACTGAAAGAGCTGCTTCCTGTGCTTGGTCCTCCTATGTTGAACATAATAAACGGCTCTCTATCCACCGGATGTGTACCAAGCTCACTAAAAGTGGCAGTAATAAAGCCTCTCTTGAAAAAGCCGAATCTTGACCCAGAAATTATAAAAAACTATCGGCCTATATCGAATCTTCCATTCCTCTCAAAAATTTTAGAAAAAGCTGTTGCGCAGCAACTCACTGCCTTCCTGAAGACAAACAATGTATACGAAACGCTTCAGTCTGGTTTTAGACCCCATCATAGCACTGAGACTGCACTTGTGAAGGTGGTAAATTACCTTTTAATGACGTCAGACCGAGGCTCTGCATCTGTCCTCGTGCTCCTAGATCTTAGTGTTGCTTTTGATACCATCGATCACCACATTCTTTTGGAGAGATTGGAAACCCAAATTGGTCTACATGGACAAGTTCTGGCCTGGTTTAGATCTTATCTGTCGGAAAGATATCAGTTTGTCTCTGTGAATGGTTTGTCCTCTGACAAATCAATTGTAAATTTCGGTGTTCCTCAAGGCTCCGTTTTAGGACCACTATTGTTTTCACTATATATTTTACCTCTTGGGGATGTCATTCGAAAACATAATGTTAAATTTCACTGCTATGCGGACGACACACAGCTGTACATTTCAATGAAACATGGTGAAGTCCCAAAATTGCCCTCGCTAGAAGCCTGTGTTTCAGACATAAAGAAGTGGATGACTGCAAACTTTCTACTTTTAAACTCGGACAAAACAGAGATGCTTGTTCTAGGTCCCAAGAAACAAAGAGATCTTCTGTTGAATCTGGCAATTAATCTGGATGGTTGTACAGTCGTCTCAAATAAAACTGTGAAGGACCTCGGCGTTACTCTGGACCCTGATCTCTCTTTTGAAGAACATATCAAGACTGTTTCAAGGACAACTTTTTTCCATCTACGTAACATTGCAAAAAATCAGAAACTTTCTGTCCAAAAATGATGCAGAAAAATTAATCCATGCTTTTGTTACTTCTAGGCTGGACTACTGCAATGCTCTACTTTCCGGCTACCCGGATAAAGCACTAAACAAACTTCAGTTAGTGCTAAATACGGCTGCTAGAATCCTGACTAGAACCAAAAAATTTGATCATATTACTCCAGTGCTAGCCTCCCTACACTGGCTTCCTGTTAAGGCAAGGGCTGATTTCAAGGTTTTACTGCTACCTACAAAGCATTACATGGGCTTGCTCCTACCTATCTTTCCGATTTGGTCCTGCCGTACATACCTACACGTACGCTACGGTCACAAGACGCAGGCCTCCTAATTGTCCCTAGAATTTCTAAGCAAACGGCTGGAGGTAGGGCTTTCTCCTATAGAGCTCCATTTTTATGGAATGGTCTGGCTACCCATGTGAGAGACGCAGACTCAGTCTCAATCTTTAAGTCTTTACTGAAGACTTATCTCTTCAGTAGGTCCTATGATTAAGTATAGTCTGGCCCAGGAGTGTGAAGGTGAACGGAAAGGCTGGAGCAATGAACCGCCCTTGCTGTCTCTGCCTTGCCGGTTCCCCTCTCTCCACTGGGATTCTCTGCCTCTAACCCTATTACAGGGGCTGAGTCACTGGCTTACTGGTGTTCTTCCAAGCCGTCCATGGGAGGGGTGCGTCACTTGAGTGGGTTGAGTCACTGACGTGGTCTTCCTGTCTGGGTTGGCGCCCCCCCCCCTTGGGTTGTGCCGTGGCGGAGATCTTTGTGGGCTATACTCAGCCTTGTCTTAGGACGGTAAGTTGGTGGTTGGAGACATCCCTCTAGTGGTGTGGGGGCTGTGCTTTGGCAAAGTGGGTGGGGTTATATCCTGCCTGTTTGGCCCTGTCCGGGGGTATCATCGGATGGGGCCACAGTGTCTTCTTATCCCTCCTGTCTCAGCCTCCATTATTTATGCTGCAGTAGTTTATGTGTCGGGGGGCTAGGGTCAGTCTGTTACATCTGGAGTATTTCTCTTGTCTTATCAGGTGTCCTGTGTGAATTTAAATATGCTCTCTCTAATTCTCTCTTTCTCTCTTTCTTTCTTTCTCTCGGAGGACCTGAGCCCTAGGACCATGCCTCAGGACTACCTGGCATGATGACTCCTTGCTGTCCCCAGTCCAACTGGCCGTGCTGCTGCTCCAGTTTCAACTGTTCTGCCTGCGGCTATGGAACCCTGACCTGTTCACCGGACGTGCTTGTTGCACCCTCGACAACTACTATGATTATTATTATTTGACCATGCTGGTCATTTATGAACATTTTAACATCTTGACCATGTTCTGTCATAATATCCACCCGGCACAGACAGAAGAGGACTGGCTACCCCTCATAGCCTGGTTCCTCTCTAGGTTTCTTCCTAGGTTTTGGCCTTTCCAGGGAGTTTTTCCTATGGAGTTTTTCCTAGCCACATGCATTGCTTGCTGTTTGGGGTTTTAGGCTGGGTTTCTGTACAGCACTTTGAGATATCAGCTGATGTACGAAGGGCTATATAAATACATTTGATTTGATTTACAGCATCCAGATGCTCCTCATTACACACATCAGACCAACAAATATTTTTTTTCATATTAAACATAGGAATCAGTACAAAACGTTTTGTAGGATCTCTTGTACACTATTTTAGGCCCAGCCTTTGGAACTAAGCCCTCTCACTCCTCCCAGTCACAGTGGAAGTAACTGTGAACAATGTCCTCATGCTCTCTGGCAGCTTTCAATGCTAGGATAATAAGCTTCCAGTTACTGGATAATAAGTAGTCCTCGTTAAGGAAGATGTTGGTTCCTCTACAAGTTATTGGCGCTTTCCGGAACGGATATATTTTCTATTACCCTTAAACCTGAGGAACTTGGTCACTATCGGCCTGGGTCTGTCACCTGGGCTGGTTACAGGTTTTCCAGACCTGTGGGCGTGGCTCCACCTCAATCTCCTATGATCCATCTGCAGCTTTTCAGTGATCCTTTTTCTTACCTTCTTTTTAGACTCGGCTCAGTTCTCGAAGACTGGTATGCCATCCACAACGATGTTATTCCTCATGGATTGTCCCTCCTGATCAGGGGTATTCAACTCTTACTCTACAAGTTCCGGAGCCTGCTGGTTTTCTGTTCTACCTGATCATTAATCAGAGCCAGGTCTAAATCAGTCCCTGATTAGTGGGAGGGGAACAATGAAAAAACACAGTGGAACTGGCTTTGAGGTCCAGAGTTGAGTTTGAGGGCTCTAGATAGTCTGTTTTCCCAGTCTTTGTTAATAATGATTCACAGACAGTGCTTATGTCATCTCCCGTGGACTTACAGTTTGTTGTCATCTTGCTGCAAGTCTCTTTCAGGACATCCACCTCTCGTTGGGAGAACTGCAAACTGTTCTTAAGGTCCTGGACATCTCGACTCAGATTGTCCATTCTTTTGCTAGTTGAGTCAGTCATTATGGGGACGAAGCTGTTGTAACAACTGCTTGTAGAACCCTTTTTGTTGTTTAAAAGATCATTCACCTGTGATAGAGAAACACTATCTTCTCCGTTACTCCCACCGGCTTTGGTTTTGGATGTCATGGTAGGAATGTATGCCAACGCTGGAACTCCATGCAGTTCCAGACAGGGCAGGTTACAGGGCCAATGGAAACCACAACAAACAGCAGGGATTTAGACAGCCACAAGCCAGGGACAATCCGCGGTCCCAGCCAAAACGTCTAACCGCGTTGCGTGCTGTGTTCAAGCTTTCAGGAAACCTTGCTAGCTTGGTAGGCTAGCTAGGCTAGCTGTTTCGCCAAGCAGCTCTTCAGACTTTTGGTTTGCAGGATCCCTGGACAGATATTAGTGGTCCCAGCAACTGATTGTAACCGCGTCACGGGATCAAAATTCTAAAGGTAGCTAGTAACCAAACTTTTTAAATAGAACACTTTTTCAGAGACATTGAAAACTTTCAAAACAACAAACTGTGCATTGAGAGGATAGTTAAGGATCATATCACCCCCACCTTACCTGACACCCTAGGCCTAGACCCTCTTCAACTAGCATACCGCCCCTATAGATCCACAGACGATGCAATATCCATCGCACTCCACAATGCCCTATCCCATCTGGACAAGAGGAATACCTATGTCAGAATGCTGTTCATTGACTACAGCTCAGCCTTCAACACCATAGTACCCTCCAAGTTTATCATTAATCTCGGGGCCCTGGGTCTGAACTCAGCCCTGTGAAACTGGGTCCTGGACTTCCTGACAGGCCACACCCAGGTGGTGAAGGTAGGAAACAACACCCCCACAAAGCTGATCCTCAACACAAGGGCCCCACAAGGGTGCATGCTCAGCCCCCTCCTGTACTCCCTGTTCACCGATGGCTGCATGGCCACGCACACCTCCAACTCAATCATCAAGTTTGCAGAAGACACCACAGTAGTAGGCCTGATTTACCAGTCGTGTAAAGTACTTAAGTAAAAATACTTTAGAGTACTACTTAAGTCTTTTTTGGGGGTATCTATACTTTACTGTACTATTTATATTTTTGACAACTTTTGCTTTTACGTCACTACATTCCTAAAGAAAATAATGTACTTTTTACTCTATACATTTTCCCTGACACCCAAAAGTACTCATTACATTTTGAATGCTTAGCAGGACAGGAAAATGGTCTAATTCGCGAAAAGCTCTGGTCATCCCTACTGCATCTGATCTGGCGGTGTAATCGGCCTGTGTGTAGCTGGTGTAGAGAGACAGGCGCAGGACAGCAGATATGAGTAATCAACGTATTTACTCAAGTATATAGAAATACCACACAATATACCGAGCCCACAATAACGGACCGTATACAAGACAAACAATTACTCACAAACAAACATGGGGGAACAGAGGGTTAAATAATGAACAAGTAATTGGGGGATTGAAACCAGGTGTGTAAGACAAAGACAAAACAAATGGAAAATGAAAAGTGGATCGGCGATGGCTAGAAGGCCGGTGACATCGACTGCCGAATGCTGCCCAAACAAGGAGAGGGACCGACTTCGGCGGAAGTCGTGACAGTACTTCCCCCCCCTTGACGCGCGGCTCCAGCAGTGCACCAACACCGACCCCAGGGACGACCCGGAGGACGAGGCGCAGGATGATCCGGGTGGAGATGGTGGAACTCCCGCAGCAACGAAGGGTCCAAGACGTCCTCCACCGGCACCCAGCATCTCTCCTCCGGACCGTACCCCTCCCACTCCACGAGGTACTGAAGGCCCCTCGCCCGATGCCTCGAGTCCAGGATGGCTCGAACAGCATACGCCGGGGCCCCCTCCATGTCCAGAGGGGGCGAAGGAAACTCCCGCACCTCAGACTCCTGGAGTGGACCAGCCACCACCGGCCTGAGGAGAAACACATGGAATGAGGGATTAATACGGTAATCTGGGGGAAGCTGTAACCTGTAGCATACCTCGTTCAGTCTCCTCAGGACTTTGAATGGCCCCACAAACCGCGGACCCAGCTTCCGGCAGGGCAGGCGGAGGGGCAGGTTTCGGGTCGAGAGCCAGACCCGGGCCCCCGATGTGAACACCAGGGCCTCACTGCAGTGGCGGTCGGCGCTCGCCTTCTTCCGCCTCACGGCCCGTTGCAGGTGCACATGGGCGGCGTCCCAGGTCTCCTCCGAGCGCTTAAACCATTCGTCCACTGCAGGAGCTTTGATCTGGCTCTGATGCCAAGGTGCCAGAACCGGCTGATACCCCAGTACGCACTGGAAGGGAGAGAGGTTAGTGGAGGAGTGGCGGAGCGAGTTTTGGGCCATCTCTGCCCAGGGGATGAACGCCGCCCACTCCCCCGGCCGGTCCTGGCAATATGACCGCAGAAACCTACCCACATCCTGGTTTACTCTCTCCACCTGCCCATTACTCTCGGGGTGAAAACCTGAGGTGAGGCTGCCCGAGACCCCCAGACGTTCCATGAACGCTCTCCAGACCCTGGACATGAACTTGGGACCCCGATCAGAGACTATGTCCTCAGGCACCCCGTAGTGCCGGAAGACGTGAGAGAACAGGGCTTCCGCAGTCTGTAGGGCCGTAGGGAGACCGTGCAAAGGGAGGAGACGGCAGGACTTAGAAAACCGATCCACAATGACAAGGATCGTGGTGTTGCCCTGTGAGGGAGGAAGATCCGTCAAGAAGTCCACCGACAGGTGCGACCATGGCCGTTGTGGAACGGGTAGGGGTTGTAACTTCCCTCTGGGCAGGTGCCTGGGAGCCTTGCACTGGGCACACACCGAGCAGGAGGAAACATAAACCCTCACGTCTTTGGCCAAGGTGGACCACCAGTACTTCCCACTAAGGCAACGCACCGTCCGACCGATGCCAGGATGACCAGAGGAGGGTGACGTGTAGGCCCAATAGATCAGACGGGCACGGACAGCAGACGGAATGTACAGTCGCCCAGCTGGACACTGGGGGGAGTGGGCTCTGTGCGTAATGCCCGCTCGATGTCCGTGTCCAGCTCCCACACTACCGGTGCCACCAGGCAAGAGGCCAGAAGTATGGGAGTGTGATCCATGGACCGCTCCTCTGTGTCATACATCTGGGACAGTGCGTCTGCCTTAGCGTTCTGGGAACCTGGTCTGTAGGTCAGAGTGAAAACAAAACGGGTAAAGAACATGGCCCACCTTGCCTGGCGAGGGATCAGTCTCCTCGCCACCCGGATGTACTCCAGATTGTGGTGGTCAGTCCAGATAAGGAAAGGGTGTTTAGCCCGCTCAAGCCAATGTCTCCATGCCTTCAGAGCCTTGACAACAGCCAACAACTCCCGGTCCCCCACATCATAGATTCGCTCCGCCGGGCTGAGCTTCTTCGAACAGAAAGCACAGGGGCGGAGCTTTGGTGGCGTGCCTGAGCGCTGAGAGAGCACGGCTCCTATCCCAGGCTCGGACGCGTCCACCTCCACTATGAACGCCAAAGAGGGATACGGATGAGCAAGCACGGGAGCCGAGGTAAACAGAGCCTTCAGGTGACCAAAAGCCCTGTCCTCCTCAGCCGACCACTGCAGTTGCACCGGTCCCCCCCTTCAGCAGTGAGGTAATGGGAGCCGCTACCTGACCAAAACCCCAGATAAACCTCCGGTAGTAGTTGGCAAACCCTAGAAACCGCTGCACTTCCTTTACCGTGGTGGGAGTCGGCCAATTACGCACAGCTGAAATGCGGTCACTCTCCATCTCCACCCTTGAAGTGGAAATGCGGTACCCTAGGAAGGAGACGGACTGTTGAAAGAACAGACATTTCTCAGCCTTGACGTACAGGTCATGATCCAACAGTCGACCAAGCACCATGCGCACCAGGAACACATGCTCGGCTCGTGTAGCGGTGTATATCAGAAAGTCGTCGATATACACCACTACACCCTGCCCATGCAGGTCCCGGAAAATCTCATCAACAAAGTCCTGGAAGACTGATGGAGCATTCATCAACCCGTATGGCATGACGAGGTACTTATAGTGCCCTGAGGTGGTACTAAATGACGTCTTCCACTCGTCCCCCTCCCGGATACGCACCAGGTTGTAAGCGCTCCTGAGATCCAATTTTGTGAAGAAGCGCGCCCTGTGCATTGACTCGATCGCACTGGCGATGAGGGGCAGCGGGTAGCTGTACCTCACTGTGATCTGATTGATACCCTGATAGTCAACACACGGGCGCAGACCTCCATCCTTCTTCTTTACAAAAAATAAACTCGAGGAGGCAGGTGAAGTGGAGGGCCGAATGTTCGGAGACATATGTTTCCTTAGCCGCCATCTCCTCCTGTGACAGAGGATACACGTGACTCCTGGGAAGTGCTGCATCTACCAGGAGATTTATCGCACAATCCCCCTGTCGATGGGGTGGTAATTGAGTCGCCTTCTTCTTACAGAAGGCAAGAGCCATATCGGCATATTCTGAGGGGATGCGCACGGTCGAGACCTGGTCTGGACTTTCCACCGTAGTCGCACCGATGGAAACTCCCACACACCTCCCTGAGCACTCTCGTGACCACCCCTTGAGATCCCTCTGTTGCCACGAAATAGTGGGGTCATGACAGGCCAACCAGGGTAGGCCCAGCACCACGGGAAACGCAGGAGAATCAATAAGGAAGAGACTGATTATCTCCTTGTGACCCTCCTGTGTAACCATGTCTAGTGGAGTGGTGGCCTCCCTAATCAGCCCTGACCCTAATGGTCGACTAGGGCGTGCACAGGGAAGAGCATATCCACAGGAACAAAGGGGATCCCTAAACAATGGGCAAATGCCCTATCAATAAAATTCCCACCTGCGCCTGAATCTACGGGCGCCTTATGCTGGTAATGCGGGGAAAACTCAGGAAATGTAATAAACACATACATGTGAGCAACAGGGGGCTCTGGGTGAGCCTGGTGCTGACTCACCTGGGGTGACACGATAGTGCCCTGCCTGCTGCCTCGACTCCCTGAGGAACCCCCCCAGCACCGACCAACAGTGTGCCCTCTGCGGCCACAGATGGTGCAGGGAATGGCCCCTCCTCCGGTCGCCCTAAGCGCAGCACCTCCCAGCTCCATGGGCATCGGAGCGGAATTACTCACAGTGCGTGCTACAGGTGGGTGCTGCTATGGTGACCATTGAGCTGAGCTGAGATAAGGCAGGGCTTTACCTAGCAAAGACTTATAGATGACCTGGAGCCAGTGTGTTTGGCGACAAATATGAAGCGAGGGCCAGCCAACGAGAGCATACAAGTCACAGTAGTGGATAGTATATGGGGCTTTGGTGACAAAACGGATGGCACTGTGATAGACTGCATCCAATTTGCTGAGTAGAGTGTTGGAGGCTATTTTGTAAATGACATTGCCGAAGTCAAGGATTGGTAGGATAGTCAGTTTTACGAGGGAATGTTTGGCAGCATGAGTGAAGGATACTTTGTTGCGAAATAGGAAGCCGACTCTAGATTTAATTTTGGATTGGAGATGCTTAATGTGAGTCTGGAAGGAGAGTTTACAGTCTAACCAGACACCTAGGTATTTATAGTTGTCCACATATTCTAAGTCAGAACTGTCCAGAGTAGTGATGCTGGACGGGTGGGCAGGTGTGGGCAGCGATCGGTTGAAGAGCATGCATTTAGTTTTACTTGCATTTAAGAGCAGTTGGAGGCCATGGAAGGAGAGTTGTATGGCATTGAAGCTCGTCTGGAGATTAGTTAACACAGTTTCCAAAGAAGGGCCAGAAGTATACAGAATGGTGTCGTCTGCGTGGAGGTGGATCAGAGAATCACCAGCAGCAAGAGTGACATCATTGATGTATACAGGGAACAGAGTCGGCCCGAGAATTTAACCCTGTTGCACCCCCATAGAGACTGCCAGAGGTCCAGACAACAGGCCCTCCGATTTGACACACTGAACTCTGAACCAGGTGAGGCAGTCATTTGAGAAACCAAGGCTGTTGAGCCTGCCGATAAGAATGTGCTGATTGACAGAGTCAAAAGTCTTGGCCAGGTCGATGGCGGTTATGATATCGTTTAGGACCTTGAGCGTGGCTGAGGTGCACCCATGACCAGCTCGGAAACCAGATTGCATAGAGGAGGTACGGTGGGATTCGAAATGGTCGGTAATGTGTTTGTTAACTTGGCTTTCGAAGACCTTAGAAAGGCAGGGTAGGATAGATATAGGTCTGTAGCAGTTTGGGTCTAGAATGTCTCCCCTTTGAAGAGGGGGATGACCGTGGCAGCTTTCCAATCGATGGCACAGCTGTAGAACTTTCAGGTATTCTGATCAATGACTAGTAATTATCTGCCCATTCTACTCACCTGCCATCCTGTTCAGGTGTGACATCACCCAGGATGCATCTCAGTACTCAAAATAGCTTCCTATCTCTTTTCATTTATCCTGACACTTGAGCATGGAATCTTACAATATAGTCAAGATTTCACATATACCCAGTGTGCCTTCATATGAATGCTGATGGGAGAGGAAACCACTTTAGTTTAATGAGACACACACATACACACACACACACTGTCTGGTCAGCTGTGGATGCTTTACACTGCTCTATAAAACAACCATGCTGTGCTTCAACAATGTCGCTCAGCCTTGAGGCTGCAACCAGCCTCTTTAGAAAATGTCACAGAGAGCTTTTCCCTCTGCTTTTTTCCACAATCTAACACTTCTATAGGGCCTTGAGGGCCTAGTGCATCTGGCAGCAGTGTTTTGTGGGAGGGATGCGTGTTGATACCCTCTTAAACAGGATGTGATGCGAGTTGCTAGACGTAAATAAATATGAGTGGAATCAAGCCCTGTTCATTTTTTTTATGCATCCTTCCTTTCTAGATTACTTGGAGTCACTGATCACGATTGGTTAGGTGAAAGCAAGGCTTATCCAATCATGCTGATTGCTTATTGATTACTTCCAGGGAAGGGAGGAAGAATGGATGTGTTTTTGAAAAGTGCTGTAACAGTTCCCAAATATAAAAGGAATTATGTGTTTTATGTTCCTCTATGCAGATTCCAATCTTGAGTCTCCTCCTTCCTGATGTCTGCAGTTGTTCCCTCCACCTATAGGATACAGTATAAAGCATTCAACCAATCCAATGCTAACGAGAGAATGAGTGAAAAAGGCTGCTGTGCGGTCCAGAGACAGATTGTTATACTCAGGCAGAGGAGGCTGGTGGAGGGAGCTATTGGAGGATGGCTCATTGTAATGGCTGGAATGGAATAAATGGAACAGTATCAAATATATAGAAACCACACGTTTGACTAAATTCTATTCCAGCCAGTCCTCCAAAAACTCCTCCCACCAGCCTACTGGAATAATAACCCTTCTACTACAGCACACAGACATTCTCTAATCCACTTGAGTACATCCGAAAATAAAACAATCAAGGACACATTACTTGATTCTGATCCAAGATATCAATCCTGTTGTTTGTTTGTTAATTGGCAAAGCGACTGCAATTATCTGGATTGAGTTTAAGAGGAATTCTGCAAGGTCAGCAAGACCATGTGCAACGGCATAATCAGCTGACTCATATCCTACACACACACACACACACACACACACACACACACACACACACACACACACACACACACACACACACACACACCTGCCGCAGACAGACCCTCACATTAACACTGCATCCTTAAATAGCCTGCCACTCCACTCTCTGTCAACAAGGCACGTTATCCTTAAATAACCTCCCTCCCAAGAGCTCAAACACCTGCTATGTACACCTGCTGGACACACATACACCTTCCGAGGATTCCAAGAGTGTTAAAAGCTGTCATCAAGGCAAAGTTTAGCTACTTTGAAGAATCTCAAATATAAAATATATTTTGATTTGTTTAACACTTTTTTGGTTACTACATGATTCCATATGTGTTATTTCATACTGTTGATGTCTTCACTGTTATTCTACAATGTAGAACATTGTAAAAATAAAGAAAAACCTTGGAATGAGTAGGTGTGTCCAAACTGTTGACTGGTACTGTAAGTATAACCCTCCATATAACATCAACTGAACTACTGACACATATAACCCTCTATATCATGTCAACTGAACTACTGACACACATATAACCCTCTATCATATCAACTGAACTACTGACACATATAACCCTCTATATCATATCAACTGAACTACTGACACACATATAACCCTCTATATCATATCAACTGAACTACTGACACATATAACCCTCTATATCATATCAACTGAACTACTGACACACATATAACCCTCTGTATCATAGCAACTGAACTACTGACACAGATATAACCCTCTATCATATCAACTGATCTACTGACACATATAATCCTCTATCATATCAACTGAACTACTGACACATATAACCCTCTATATCATATCAACTGAACTACTGACACATATAACCCTCTATATCATGTCAACTGAACTACTGACACACATATAACCCTCAATCATATCAACTGAACTACTGACACACATATAACCCTCTATATCATATCAACTGAACTACTGACACATATAACCCTCTATATCATATCAACTGAACTACTGACACATATAATCCTCTATATCATATCAACTGAACTACTGACACATATAACCCTCTATATCATAGCAACTGAACTACTGACACACATATAACCCTCTATCATATCAACTGAACTACTGACACATATAACCCTCTATATCATATCAACTGAACTACTGACACACATATAACCCTCTATCATATCAACTGATCTACTGACACATATAATCCTCTATCATATCAACTGATTTATAACCCTCTATATCATATCAACTGAACTACTGACATACATATAACCCTCTATATCATATCAACTGATCTACTGACACACATATAACCAGTACTTGACCCAGGCAGGAACTCACCAGAACTGAATACCAGGACCTCAAATGTTCTACTGCTTAAGTCTCTGCACCTCTTACAGAATATTAGCTCAAAAGTGTTGTAGAGTTCCTGTACCTAAATATAGAGAGTACCGGCACTCAAAATGATTATCCACACCTATTTCAGTCAGTCAAGCACTGCCTAGCATATAACCCTCATATCATGTAAAGTGTGAAGGAACACACACACCTTCACCTTTTTTACCTTAGACAATGCCAAAAGCATCCAAAGCTTTACTAGACTAGTGAGCCCTCAGACACAGGAGGTTAGATCACTGCACTGTTTAATACCTTTGCTTTGTTGGCACTTGTGTCCGTGGTGACCACCTGACACCAGCTATATGGCAGGAGAGGGGGAGGGGGGGGGGTTGAGCATTAGACACTATAAATTGAGAGTGTTCTCCCATAGTCTGCCAAATTAAGTCACATTCATCATTGAGCTCAGACTTAGCAGACGATAACTTAACCACAACCAGGAATGTAAGGCTCTGGGTGTAGTGGGTGCGAAGTCAGGCGCAGGAAGCAGAGAGTACAGGGTAGTGCTTTATTCGCACACACGGCGAACATAAGCCACCCCACAAAAATACAGGGTGCACACAAAACAAATGCCCCAAACACTGGGGACTGAAACAGTCCGGAGAAAACCCACAACTGAAAACACGTCAGACACAAGCGTGCACAGTAGCAACACAAAACAATCCCGCACACAGAGTGGGCGGGCCTACTGACTAAAATAACCCGACTAATCAGCCTAACACAAAACAGGTGAAACCAATAAACAGAAAGGGGAAAAAAGGGAATCAGTGGCAGCTAGTAGGCCGGTGACGACGACCGCCGAGCACCACCCGAGCAGGAAGGGGAGCTACCTTCGGTAGGAGTCGTGACAAGGAAACATCTTGATGCTGCATGTGGAGCATGATCCGCAGCCCAAATACTTCACCCCTCTCTCCAGAGCCATGACATAATTACTGTGTGTGTGTGTAAGAGAGAGGGAGAGACAGTATGAAAGAAAGAATGTTTCAGTGAGAGTGGGAATGAGGGAAATGTGTGCTTATGGAACGTATGACTGGTAGTTCAAACATTTAGTAGTTGTGAGTGTATGCTTTGTGTATGTGCATGTATGTGTCTGTATATCTGTGTATATAAATGTGTGGGGTTACATAGAGTCAAGTTCATTCATAAGTCATACTGCTTGTTCTCTAAGGTATGCTAGAGGTAAGCGTTGTTGAGATTAGCTAATCTTTCCATAATAAGGACCAGTCAACCCCCAGTTGTTTAGAAGTTTAAGTGATTTGTAAATCAGATCATCTGACCAGCACCTTGACTCAGGCTGGCCCTTGTAAACCAGCAGATTTAGACGTTTCACTCTGAATAGGGTTTCCAAGTCTCCTGGAAATTACCTTTACCCCTTTACCTCCCAGGGAGCAGTGGAGCTATTCTGGGAGATTTTTTCTAATCCCAGACTGAAATGAATACTGTCAAATGTACACAGTGCTAAAGCCTGAAGGACTTTGATGACATACCAGAAGGAGTTTGATGACATACCTGAAGGACTTTGATGATATACCAGAAGGAGTTTGATCCCAGTTGGCAACCCAACCTAACCCTAGCATAGCCACAGGTGATGCCTCAGCCTTGGAGCCAGTCTCTGACCTTGTGGAGGCCAAACATATACCCTTACAGACATAGTGGCACACCACGGCCCGGTTGGCTGGGTCTCATCCAAAACCTGCAGCACACGGCTCACTTTCTGCCTGGTCATAGAGCGCAATACAACAAGGAGAGACGAAGGACAGCATGGCTCGTTGCAGTGATTAGACCCTACTGGACCTGTGACTGAATGGGTATAGAAACCAGGCAGTCTATTTTTTTAACCTTTATTTAACTAGGCAAGTCAGTTAAGAACAAATTCTTATTTTCAATGACAGCCTAGGAACAGTGGGTTAACTGCCTTGTTCAGGGGCAGAACCACAGATTTTTACCTTGTCAGCTCGGGGATTCAATCTTGCAACTTTTCGGTTACAAGTCCAATGCTCTAACCACAGTATAGTGATTGTCAACACGGTCATTTATGGTGATAAATAGATACCATTTTAATTTCCTCACTGGTATTTGAAAACTTGAGGAACTTTGTGAAAAGCACTGCCCTCCTGTGGTAGGAAGCAGACATTGCTCTACAGAAGGGGAACAGTCCCTGAGTTGAAGCTATCAGTGAATTTCAATGTCTCTCTCTCACACAAGCACCTGCACACACACACACACACACACACACACAGCGAGGGCAAGAGGGAGGAAGTGTGTCTAAAGTGTAGTAGTTAGCAGTAGTCAGCTAAAGTAAAAACAATTGTATTGACCAAATGTGACGAAGATTCAGACATTACAGAAATGAGTGAGCACTTACAAATATTTCACAAAACATGTCGCCAGAAGGGGGGAAGGAGAAAAGTAGTATCATCCACATAGCAATGATAGGAGAGACCATGTAGAGCCGAGTGACTTGGTGTGTAGAGAGAAGAGGAGAGGGCCTAGAACCGAGCCCTGGCGGACACCAGTATTGAGACATCTCAGGCTCTGCACTCTCCTGGTTGCATCCTACCTGGCAGGCCGCTCCTACCAGGGGATGTGGAGTTGATCAGACTCTGCACCACATACTCTCAATACTGGTGTCCGCCAGGGCTCGGTTCTAGGCCCTCTCCTCTTCTCTCTACACACCAAGTCACTCAGCTCTACATGGTCTCGCTATGTGGGTGATACTACTTTTCTCCTTCCCCCCTTCTGGCAACATGTATCTCTGCGTGCCTGGAAGATATATCAACTTGGAGAGGACAAGCTCCATCTTGTTGAGCTTGAGGTGGTGGGCCAACATCCAAGTTGACATCCAAGCCCTTCCAGGGAAGGCCTGCCCATTCAAAGACCTCTCCATCACTCCGTCATTCTCTGCAAACATCAAAGCAGTGACTCACAGGTTCATTTTTTTTACCTTTATTTAACTAGGCAAGTCAGTTAAGAACAAATTCTTATGTTCAATGATGGCCTAGGAGCAGTGGGTTAACTGCCTTGTTCAGGGGCAGAACGACAGATTTTTACATTGTCAGCTCGGGGATTTGAACTTGATTCGAACCTTTCGGTTACAAGTCCAACACTCTAACCACTAGGCTACGCTGCCGCTCTCATGCTGTACAACATCCATAGAGTACGACCCTACATTACACAGTAAGCGGTGCAGGTCCTAATCCAGGCACTTGTCCTCTCCTGTCTGGACTACTGCAACCCTCCCTACCTTCAGGCTATGCTCAAACCCTACATCCCAACCAGAGCACTCCGTTCTGCCACATCAGGTCTCTTTGCCCTCCCGTTTAGCCCAGTCCAAGCAATTCCTTGTCCTGGCACCCCAATGGTGGAATCAGCTTCCCCTGAAGCTAGGACAGCAGTCCCTAACAATCTTGTGAAAACATCTGAAACCATACCTCTTCAAACAGTATCTTAAATAATCCATCCTCCTCCTCGCCTCCACACCCCCTCCCCCAGCTACTTTATTGAGGCAAAATGTACTTTCTATGCCAGTGATATGTGGTTGTCCCACCTAGCTATTTTAAGATGAATACACTAACTCTAAGTCGCTCTGGATAAGAGCATCTGCTAAATGACTAAAATGTAAATGTAATCCTAACGAAATCGAAATAGTAAATTAGAGAAGCAGGCAAACTGTTTCATTACGTCATACTTTATAATGACTGGCACCAGAAACATTGAACAATTCTTCACGCTTTTCTGTAAATTTTGAAAAATGTGTATAAATTGGCTTAGGCTACAAAGCGAGTGTTTTTCCTCCAGAATTTGAAACCGCCTTTTTATTTTACATAACAGTCAGTAGCAAGCGTCTCATCAAGACCTCATCACTCTGAATGGTTTCAAAGGGAGATTGTGGTCACTGAATAATTCTCATAAAACACAAAATTGTATTTCAGTATTATTCCGACACAGTATTTCTTATTTATAATAATACATATACAAAATAAAAACTATTATGGTCGTATAGGGACTGTATTATATATATTTTTGAATATAGAGATGTTTATTGTCCTTCCCTGTAAAGAAATGGGTCAGTCGACTCCCTGCCGCGAGATGTTTTTGTACTCTCTGCTACAGAACAGATTCGTGTCGCGCGGGCCTTTAATCGATAGCTTTGCAACAATCTTTCCAAAAGATGGTAGCTCACGGAATTAAAACAATAAAACGAAGAACAAGAACAATTGCCTCCATCCAAACTCGGATAAACTAACATTCAAGTAACTTCCTCATAGTTTGAAAGGTGTAGCCTATTTCTTTTTTCCACTACTATCGCTCTCGAAGGTTTACAAGAGCAAGCTTGCGCCAGTCTGATGAATTCACCAAACCAGGACGAAGATGATGTGCCCGTTAAAGACCCGGTAAAATACGGAGAGTTGGTCATATTGGGGTGAGTAACGGTAGGCTATACGGATAAATTGTAGTTCATATCACTGGATCGATGCTGAGCTAATAGTCGTAGTAGGGCAATTAGGCTACCAGTCTACTATGTTAGCCTACTACGAAAAAATGGAAAGGATGACGTGTGAGGCAGTTGAGTTCGGTTGGTTTTGTTCTACACAGAAAAACGTTATCATTTACTGTGCTGTACATAAAATGTTAACTTATTGTTATTTTGTAACATATTTACCCCACACATTGTGGGAGAATTATTGTGACGTTTCAGGAGAACGAGCGCTAAGGACACGTTACAGTAACTTTGTAACACTTTAGGACAGATTTGATACACTGGTGGTTACATCAACAACATATTGTTACTTTGTAACTAATCCACACTTTCGCCCAAAGGCGCTGACCGCAATAGCCTGGGGACGTGGTTACTATGTAACAGCGCCTGAAGATAATTGTTATAATAAGTTATAATAAGCAGTCTACTAACGTTACATTTCATCATCATAAGCCCATACTGAAATGAGTAAGGAGGATGTAGCCTTTTTTCTTCAATGGATGTCTGAGTGGGTGTAAAATCAGCACTCGATTGCTCAGGCTGAAAATCTCTGATGTCATACTATTCTGGATCTGTGAAGATCGCAGAATGTGGGACACTGGATGAAACCAAACCAACCGATAAAACTCAGCCTAACATATGCCACCACCATTGATGTGTGTATATATATATAGCTCACTTTCGTGTTTCACATAGGGGAATTAAATCAACAGACACACATTGGCCTATTGGAGCATTCACAAATGGCTCCTGCATGTAGGCTGAAAACATATTATCCCAACACATACCAGACAGGATGTGCATAAGAGAGAGACAGACATTCAGCGTTTCCACCTCTGCCCAGTCTATAGTCCAGAGGATCAGTGGGTTAACTACTCTCTTATGCGCTCTCTTATACCCACACTTCCGTCCTGCTTCCTGTATACACGCCTGTGATGTGGTGACCCCATAATGCCCCTCTCTTCCCCTCTGCAGCCATCCTGGACTAGACCATTGCCCAATCCAAAATCAACCCCTAGCCCTGACCCTGGCACAGATCTGAAAGGATTGGATAGGTATGAACTAGAGGTTGACCGATTTTGATTTTTCAACGCCGATACCGATTATTGGAGGACCCAAAAAAAAAGCCGATGCCGATTAATCGGCCGATTTATATACAAAAATGTATTTGTAATAATGACAATTACAACAATACTGAATGAACACTTATTTTAACTTAATATAATTCATCAGTAAAATCAATTTAGCCTCAAATAAATAATGAAATATGTTCAATTTGGTTTAAATAATGCAAAAACAAAGTGTTGGAGAAGAAAGTAAAAGTGCAATATGTGCCATGTAAGAAAGCTAACGTTTAAGTTCCTTGCTCAGAACATGAGAACATATGAAAGCTGGTGGTTCCTTTTAACATGAGTCTTCAATATTCCCAGGTAAGAAGTTTTAGGTTGTAGTTATTATAGGAATTATAGGACTATTTCTCTCTATACGATTTGTATTTCATATACCTTTGACTATTGGATGTTCTTATAGGCACTTTAGTATTGCCAGTGTAACAGTATAGCTTCCGTCCCTCACCTCGCTCCTACCTGGGCTCGAACCAGGAACACATCGACAACAGCCACCCTCGAAGCAGCGTTACCCATGCAGAGCAAGGGGAACAATTACTCCCAAGTCTCAGAGCGAGTGACGTTTGAAACGCTAGTAGCGCGCACCCCGCTACATAGCTAGCCATCTCACATCGGTTACACCAGCCTAATCTCGGGAGTTGATAGGCTTGAAGTCATAAACAGCGAAGAGCTGCTGGCAAAACACACGAAAGTGCTGTTTGAATGAATGCTTACGAGCCTGCTGGTGCCTACCACCGCTCAGTCAGACTGCTCTATCAAATATCAAATCATAGACTTAATTATAATATAATAAACACACAGAAATACGAGCCTTGGGTCATTAATATGGTCGAATCCGGAAACTATCATCTCGAAATCAAAACGTTTATTCTTTCAGTGAAATACGGAACCCTTCCGTATTTTATCTAACGGGTGGCATCCCTAAGTTTATATATTCCTGTTACATTGCACAACCTTCAATGTTATGTCATAATTACGTAAAATTCTGGCAAATTAGTTCGCAACGAGCCAGGTGGCCCAAACTGTTGCATATACCCTGACTCTGCGTGCAATGAACGCAAGAGAAGTGACACAATTTCACCTGGTTAATATTGCCTGCTAACCTGGATTTCTTTTAGCTAAATATGCAGGTTTAAAATATATACTTCTGTGTATTGATTTTAAGAAAGGCATTGATGTTTATGGTTAGGTACAGTCGTGCAACGATTGTGCTTTTTTCGCAAATGCGCTTTTGTTAAATCATCCCCCATTTGGCAAAGTTGGCTGTCTTTGTTAGGAAGAAATAGTATTCACACAGTTCGCAACGAGCCAGGCGGCCCAAACTGCTGCATATACCCTGACTCTGTTGCAGAGGTGACACATTTTCCCTAGTTAAAATAAATTAATGTTAGCAGGCAATATTAACTAAATATGCAGGTTTAAAATATATACTTGTGTATTGATTTTAAGAAAGACATTGATGTTTATGGTTAGGTACACGTTGGAGCAACGACAGTCCTTTTTCACAAATGCGCACTGCATTGATTATATGCAACGCAGGACAGGCTAGATAAACTAATAATATCATCAACCATGTGTAGTTAACTAGTGATTATGATTGATTGATAGTTTTTTTATAAGATAAGTTTAATGCTAGCTAGCAACTTACCTTGGCTTCTTACTGCATTTGCGTAACAGGCAGGCTCCTCGTGGAGTGCAATGTAAAGCAGGTGGTTAGAGCGTTGGACTAGTTAACCGTAAGGTTGCAAGATTGAATCCCCAAGCTGACATGGTAAAAATCTGTCGTTCTGCACCTGAACAAGGCAGTTAACCCACTGTTCCTAGGCCGTCATTGAAAATAAGAATGTGTTCTTAACTGACTTGCCTAGTTAAATAAAGGTGTAAAAATTTTTTTTATAATCGTCCAAATCGGCGCCCAAAAATACCTATTTACGATTGTTATGAAACCTTGAAATCGGCCCTAATTAATCGGCCATTCCGATTAATCGGTCGACCTCTAGTATGAGCAGTATGGTTAATACAGCTCACTCTCCGTGGGGTGGCAGAAAGCGGATGTTTCCGTTTCTCAGGGATACATTATTTTCAACCTAACTTCCGTTTCCCTTGAAAAATGAGTGTGGGGACTCCATTCAGGCGTCTCTTTACGCCTGCTACGTTAGGTTAATATATCTAGCCTACCACTTGTCTTCTGATAGGCCAGGGTGGAACTTCTGGCATATTGCATGTACCTCTCCAATGCTCTCAGACCTACACAGATAACACAACATAAGGGTAGGGGCTGATACAGTCTTGTGTTAACCTGTTGAGGACAGACGTTCCGCCAGCAGAACCCCGTTCCGCCTGCGGAACCCCTAGCCAACAGCCAATGGCATCGCACGGCGCGAAATACAAAACCAACTAAAATACCACAATTCAATTTTCGCAAACAATCAACTATTTTACACCATTTTAAAGATAAGACTCTCGTTAATCTAACCACATTGTCCGATTTCAAAAAGGCTTTAAAGCGAAAGCAAAACATTAGATTATGTTAGGAGAGTACATAGACACAAATAATCAGACACCCATTTTTCAAGCTAGCATATATGTCACATAAACCCAAACCACAGCTAAATGCAGCACTAACCTTTGATGATCTTCATCAGATGACACTCCTAGGACATTATGTTATACAATACATGCATGTTTTGTTCAATCAAGTTCATATTTATATCAAAAAACAGCTTTTTACATTAGCATGTGATGTTCAGAACTAGCATACCCACCGCATACTTCCGGTGAATTTACTAAATTACTCACGATAAACGTTCACAAAATACATAACAATTATTTTAAGAATTATAGATACAGAACTCCTTTATGCAATCACGGTGTCAGATTTTAAAATAGCTTTTCGGCGAAAGCACATTTTGCAATATTCTGAGTACATAGCTCGGCCATCACGGCTAGCTATTTTGACACCCACCAAGTTTGGGACAACCTAAACTCAGAATTACTATTAGAAAAATTGGATTACCTTTGCTGTTCTTCGTCAGAATGCACTCCCAGGACTTCTACTTCAACAACAAATGTTGTTTTGGTTCCAAATAATCCATAGTTATATTCAAATAGCTCCGTTTTGTTCGTGCGTTCAGGTCACTATCCGAAGGGTGACGCGCGAGCGCATTTTGTGACAAAAAATGTCAAAATATTCCATTACCGTACTTAGAAGCATGTCAAACGCTGTGTAAAATAAATTTTTATGCTATTTTTCTCGTAAAATAGCAATAATATTCCAACCGGGCAACGTTGTATTCATTCAAAGGCTGAAAGAAAAAAATGGAGTAGTCTCGTGACTGCGCATCTCCAGTGTCACTGTCCCCAGGCTGACCACTCACACATTTTCCTGCTGTTCTTCGCCCAGAGACAGCAGACACCCCATTTCACTTTCTGGCGGCTTTAGAGAGCCAATGGAAGCCTTAGAAAATGTCACGTTACAGCACAGATTCTGTATTTTCGATAGAGATGCAATAGAAGGACAACAAATTGTCAGACAGGGCACTTCCTGTATGGAATCTTCTCAGGTTTTGGCCTGCCATATGAGTTCTGTTATACTCACAGACACCATTCAAACAGTTACTATGCATACTAATTATATGCATATTCTAGTTCCTGGGCAGGAGTAGTAACCAGATTAAATGGGGTACGTTTTTTATCCGGCCGTGAAAATACTGCCACCTATCCCAAAGAAGTTAACTAACGCTCCCGGCTGTAACCACATTATGCTTTCCCCCTCCAGAGACCGGGGTTCAATCCTTGCATCCTCCCTTCTCACACTGGACTGTCTTCCCCTCTCGTTTCAGTACTGTCTCAAAAAAGTGCAAAAAATATGTAAGGAGATGGTAGTTCCACTCATTTGAAAATAAAATAAACTGACAGACTACTAGCTCTAGTAATTGTAGATTGTCTAGTAATTATAGATAGGTGTTAGTGGTATGGTCAAATCTCCACCTAGCCCCCGTGACAATGCTATCCATACATATGCTGCTGACCATCATGGGCACTTGAATAATGATTAACTGGATGTAGCTAAAAGACAGACAGTGACAGAGAGAAAATAGCCATGGCTGACACAAGGTACTCAGTCTTCTGCAGAAATGCTATCGGAATATTCCTCTCTTTTGTAGTGAGAATAGGCCTGTAATTACACTGTAATGATTTAGTGAGAGGGAAAGGGGATACCTAGTCAGTTGCAAAACTGAATGCATTCAAACCGAAATGTGTCTTATGCATTTAACCCAACCTCTCTGAATCAGAGAGGTGGGAGGGGCTGTCTTAATCGACATCCACGTCATCGCCGTCCAAGGAGCAGTTGTTGTTGGGGTTTAACTACCTTGTTCAATGGCAGAACGGCAGATTTTTCCACCTTGCTGGCTCGGGGATTTGATCCAGCGACCGTTTGGTTACTGACCCAACACTCTTACAATATTCATCACACACCCCAGACCCAATGATGTTCTATGAAATGCTGAATGTTCTTCTCTATTCTCTATATTGGATAACTAGCTGCAGTTTAATCTTGAGAGAACCCTCTCCTCGTCGCTATCAGACATCATGTGTACATTTTCACTAGCCTAGGTGCGTCCGTTTCTCTCTCAAGCTGATAACAGAGAGACTCATCCATGCTTTTATTACAACCACGCTTGACTACTGTAATGCTCTCCTGTCTGGTATATTCAAGAAAGCCATTGGTAAACTGCAAAACATACAGAATGCAACAGCACGGGTACTGACCAAGACCAGATGGAGATCACACATTACACTGGTTTTAAGCTGTTTAGTAGTACGGTCTCGAGTCCGGTCTCAAGACCACATATTGAGTGTCTCTGTTTTGTCTCAGTGTCGACAAGATGGCTCCGGAGAACAAGGCTGACGTTTTACGTATTCCTAACCAATTGTGTTTTTTTGTTTGTTTCTTTGCAACTTATCTTTTTAACTTATTTTGTACATAATGTTGCTGCTAACGTCTCTTATGACTGAAAATAACTTCTGGACATCAGAACTGCGATTACTCACCACAGACTGTCAGAATCCTCTTTTTCACTCCTACTAGCCGGGGACTTTAATGCAGGGAAACATAAATCCGTCTTACCAAATTTTTAGCAGCATGTTAAATGTGCAACCAGAGGGAAAAAACTCTGGACCACCTTTACTTCACACACAGAGATGCATACAAAGCTCTCCATTGCCCTCCATTTGGCAAATCTGACCATAATTCCATCCTCCTGATTCCTGCTTACAAGAAAAAATTAAAGCAGGAAGCACCAATCACTTGATCAATAAAAAAAGTGGTCAGATGAAGCAGATGCTAAGCTACAGGACTGTTTTGCTAGCACAGACTGGAATATGTTCCGGGATTCCTTCGATGGCATTGAGGAGTACACCACATCAGTCATTGGCTTCATCAATAAGTGTATCGACGACGTTGTCCCCACAGTGACCGTATGTACATACCCCAACCAGAAGCCATGGATTACAGGCAACATCCGCACTGAGCTAAAGGCTAGAGCTGCCAGGGGCTCTAACCCGGAAGTGTATAAGAAATTCTGCTATGCCCTCCGACGAACCATCAAACAGGAAAAGCGTCAATACAGGACTAAGATAGAATCGTACTACACCGGCTCCGATGCTCGTCAGATGTGGCAGGGCTTGCAAACCATTACAGACTACAAAGGGAAGCACAGCCGAGAGCTGCTCAGTGACACGAGCCTACCAGACGAGCTAAACTACTTCTATGCTCGCTTCGAGTCAAATACCACTGAAACAAGCATGAGAGCACCAGCTGTTCCGGACGACTGTGTGATCACGCTCTCCGCAGCCGATGTGAGTTAGACCTTTAAACAGGTCAACATTCACAACGCCACAGGGCCAGATGGATTACCAAGGCGTGTACTGCGAGCATGCGCTGACCTACTGGCAAGTGTCTTCACTGACATTTTCAACCTCTCCCTGTCTGAGTCTGTTATACCAACATGTTTTAAGCAGACCACCATAGTCTCTGTGTCCAAGAACACTAAGGTAACCTGTCTAAATGACGACCGACCCATAGCACTCATGTCAGTAGCCACGAAGTGCTTTGAAAGGCTGGTAATGGCTCATATCAACACCATTATCCCAGAAACCCTAGACCCACTCCAATTTGCATACCGCCCTAACAGATCCACAGATGATGAAATCTCTATTGCACTCCACACTGCCCTTTCCCACCTGGACAAAAGGAACATCTATGTGACGATGCTATTCATTGACTACAGCTCAGCGTTCAACACCAGAGTGCCCTCAAAGCTCGTCAATAAGCTAAGAACCCTGGGACTAAACACCTCCCTCTGCAACTGGATCCTGAACTTCCTGACGGGCCACCCCCAGGGGGTAAGGGTAGGTAACAACACATCTGCCACGCTGATCCTCAACACAGGGGCCCCTCAGGGGTGCGTGATCAGTCCCCTCCTGTACTCCCTGTTCACTCATGACTGCATGGCCAGGTACGACTCCAACACCATCATTAAGTTTGCCGATGACACAACAGCGGTAGGCCTGATCCCTGACAACAACGAGACAGCCTATAGGGAGGAGGTCAAAGACCTGGCCGTGTGGTGCCAGGACAACAACCTCACCCTCAACAAGACAAAGGAGATGATTGTGGAATACAGGAAAAAGAGGACAGAGCACGCCCCCATTTTCATCGACGGTGCTGTAGTGGAGCAGGTTCAACTTCCTTGGTGTCCACATCACCAACAAACTAACATGGTCCAAGCACACCAAGACAGTCGTGAAGAGGGCATGACAAAACCTATTCCCTCTCAGGAGACTGAAAAGATTTGGCATGGGTCCTCAGATCCTGTAAAGGTTCTACAGCTGCACCATCGAGAGCATCTTGACTGGTTGCATCAATGCCTGGTATGGCAACTGCTCGGCCTCCGACCACAAGGCACTACAGAGGGTAGTGCGTACGGCCCAGAGCATCACTGGGGCTTCCTGCCTGCCATCCAGGACCTCTTCCTGCCATCCAGGACCTCTATACCAGGCGGTGTCAGAGAAAGGCCCTAAAAATGATCAAGGACTCAAGCCACCCTAGTCATAGACTGTTCTCTCTGCTACTGCATGGCAAGCGGTACCGGAGTGCCAAGTCTAGGTCCAAGAGGCTTCTAAACTGCTTCTACCCCCAAGCCATAAGACTCCTGAACATCTAATCAAATGGCCACCCAGACTATTTGCATTGCCCCCTCCCCCCTCTTTTACACCGCTGGTACTCTCTGTTGTTATCATCTATGCATAGTCACTTTAATAACTCTACCTACATGTACATATTACCTCAACTAACCGGTGCCCCCGCACATTGACTCTGTACCGGTACCCCCCTGTATATAGTCTTGCTATTGTTTTATTGCTGCTCTTTAATTACTTGTTGCTTTTATTTCTTATTCATATTTTTTTTTAACTGCATTGTTGGTTAGGGACTCGTAAGTAAGCATTTCACTGTATGGTCTACACCTCGGCGCATGTGGCTAATAAAATTAGATATGACTTGAATACATTTGTACTAATTTCTTCCCGAGACCAGCAGAGTAAAAAAACTCTATCAGCTTCCATTCCGTTAGCACATAAAACCGCTTCGCCAGGCCAAATATATACACTCCTTTCTTGAAACATTAATACAGTCTCTTAACAGCCTTAATATCTATTATAGACATGTTTGCTCAGTGGCGAACCTAATAGGCCTTCAGTGTGTGACAGGTTGGTGATTCTGAAAGGACAGCAACCGTAATACCAGCGCACTCATATAGGAGAGTGCACTTTTTGTAAAACTTTTTTTTCAATGGGCATTGTGTATACTCACTTCGTAACCCCTACTGATGCGTAACAAAGTAGTGTAGTGGAGGTATACGACTTATCAAGTATGTAGTACAGTAGAGAAGTCATGCCCAACGTAGTCTACACAATCGCAAAGCACGTGAAATATATTCACATGCGTGCCGCACACAGCCTAGTTTCAGCAGAATATCATCTGCATGCAGCAGGAAAGTGCAGCGCTCAACTGGTTTTGGCATGGATGGCTCACAGAAGAATGACATCAGTAGCTGGTGGGGTCGGAAAGACGTTTACAATTTAAGATATCTACCAGTAAATGTTAACTAAGGCAACAATGAGTATGCAAACCAGGTATTTCAAAAGTTTAGTCCAAAGTGTTGGTTAGTAGGCTATTTGTGATGTGCAGTTGTCATCATGCACTGTTTGCATCAGGGGCGTAGACATGGATGGGCCTGGGTGGACAGAGGCCCATCCACTGGGGAGCCAGGCCCTAACAGGCCCACCAAATCAGATTGATGTGTGTAACTGACAATTAACCTGTAAGTCTATGTCGTTGTTTTTGTTTGAATTGTTTACGTGTTCGCTATGCGGGGGAAATGATAAGACAAGCGGAACTGTCACGTCCTGACCAGTAAAGGGGTTATTTGTTATTATAGTTTGGTCAGGACGTGGCAGGGGGTATTTGTTTTATATGGTTTTGAGTGTGTGTTTATGTAGAGGGGCGTTTTATTTATGTTTCCGGGGTTTTTGGTTTAGTTCTATGTTGTACAGTTCTATGTCTGTTTCTAGGGTGTTTATTTCTGTGTTTAGTATTTGGGATTGGGGCCTTCAATTGGAGGCAGCTGGTTATCATTGCCTCTGATTGAAGGTCCTATAATTAGGAGTTTGTTTGTTGTGTGTTTAATGAAAATGAGCATTCACATACCCGCTGCGCCTTGGTCCATCCATTACGACGACTGTGACAGGAACTACGTAGCTAATAACTGTTATAGCGGGGATCATTATTGTAGCAACACACCTTTGGAGGGAAGGCAATCCCGCGCTGTGTTAGCTAAGTTTTCATGTCATCGGGTGTAGTTCGTAAAGGTTGAAGTGTGTGTTAGGATGGTAACGCTATAATAATTAAGGATGAAGTGTGAATTCATGCCAGGAATAATAAGTGTGAAGTTTGATTTCCTCCCTTCTGTAATAAGCAGCCAATGAGGTATTTTTCCTTTATTCGTGTGTTCAATCTGATACTGTTATAGCTCCGGCTAAACTGTTTATGTATGCAATTACTTCCGAGTTATACCAAGCTAATAAGTCACTCGTAAGATAAGAAGGTTGTAAGAGTGTGCTTAACTGTATTTTCATTTACTTTATAGTTCTCACGGAAGGTGATAATTCTGACTAAACTACAGAATAAAGCCGGCAGTTATAATCAAGGAACGGTTGTGTCGTGGTTACTGGAGGGAGCAACAATGTGTTTTAAGCATTGTTGTGGACTTAGACCATCGAATTTTTGCATTAAAAAAAATTATCTGGAAAAACTCATATTAAAACATTGGAAAATATAGGATTTTCACACAGGGTGCCTTTCCTTCGCTGGGCGGGCCATTTGGGAACTTTTTGGCAAAATCTGAGTATACCCACTTCTCCAGCCTGGCGTTGTGCCAGTAACCGAAAGGTTACTAAATGACAAGGTAAAAAATCTGTCATTCTGCCCCTGAGCAAGGCAGTTAACCCACTGTTCTCCGGGTGCCAACGACGTGGCTGTCGATTAAGGCAGCCCCTTGCACCTCTGATTCAGAGGGGTTGGGTTAAATGCGAAAGACACATTGCACTTGAATGCATTCAGTTGTACAACTGACTAGGTGTCCCCCTTTCCCTACACCACTGCATAGGGCCAATGGAAAGACAGCAGTAACATACAGCATGATGTTAAAGGATAAGCGGTCCATAAACTCGGACATAATAAGCCACTAGGTGCCAATCATAAGAATACAAAAACAACCATTGAGCATTTCCCAATCGAAATGTACAACTATTACTTCCCATTGCAAAAAAAAGTAACCGGTGACCTAAAGTTTAAAGTGGAAGTGACAGCGTTTTAACTACTTTGCAGAAATGGAACAAACAGACAATCATATCAGTCAAAAATATACAATTCCCAGTTTATGCTACAAAACCAACTTTATAAGAGGTTTTAAAAATAGGTTATATTAGACTCAACGTTCCATGACGTACACTAAGCATTGTTGGCAGAATAGATGGATGCAGTTCAATGCATGATTAATATAATTCACCAATACATTTCTTGGTTGTCCCAAAAATATTGCTATGAGGTTGTAAATCACAGCTGGTACATTGTTTGCTGCCTCCATTCGGGTTGCACTTACTCAATATTCTGGACAAAAACGGACGAATGTAACTAAGGCTGGGAATGTCAATATAATCAAACTAGCAAGGGGCAATGATCATAAGTCAGTCATAACGTTGCTAATAGGCTAGGGTATCTATTTATGTAGCAAGATAAAAACATAGAGCCTAACATTAGCTAGCTGTTAGGAGGATGTCATGCCATTGGAGGAGTGGGTTAGTGACTTACTTTTTCCCCTCATATCGTTTTTCGGTAGCTATACACAGCTAGAGATGCAGGTGTCATTTGGTTAGCTAGTGAGAACTTAAATGATTGTTATCCAGTTAGCCAGAGTGAATTTGGAAATGCAAAAGATATGCTATCTACTCCAATTCAGAGCACTCTCATCGGAGCGTGCCAGTGCGCAGAACAACTGATGAATTTACAAATGTGCAACACCCGCTGAATGTGGCCGGTGTAAACGTAGACAAAAAAAAGTAATACTGAGTCAGGAATGCTCTAGAAAACATGTTAACAGGCTAACCAGCTCTGCTACGGCGAGTAAAGTAAGGTGTTCTCTCATTTGTGTCTGGAAGTAGCTAGCTAGCTAGCAAGCTAGCCAACTTTAGCCAGTTTGCATGCTTGTCCCAGTCAAGCACCCAAGCTTTGGCAGGCAAGCTGCAGAAGAAGTTTCAAAATGTAAGAGGACTCTCGTGGTGTTTACATATTTGCAGAAATTAATTCAGGTGGCTTTTGGCGAATGCATTCTAATGATCTAAAGTTGTGTTGCAACTTCCTGTAAAGACCAGTTCAAAGTGAATGATGGCAGGCCCATGCGGCAAATGGCTTGTTTGTATAAAGGCCTACTGTTGCTATGATTGGCAACAGCGCACCAGTCTGTGTAGACTCCGGTCCTGGACAAGACAGATGATTTTATTCTGATTTATTTACTGCAGTGTCTATTAATTGTCCAAACGCATGGACGCTTTCCCACTATATATTGTTAAAGAATTTTAACAAACATTCTAAGAATTTATGAAATTGGGAAAATGACCATATCTAAGTGGTCGCTTGTCAGAAAATGTTTTTAAGAAGTGCCATATTCTTCCTGGAGGTGTATATGAACAGATTTTAATAAGATGTCATGTTGCTAAAATGCTGTCAGATGACTAAGCGCACTGCAATAATAAAACACAGTTCCACTCACCAGGTGATGATCATTTGAAACGTAACTTCTTGTTGAACGTTGTTCTTGAAAATTAAGAAGCTAAAAAATTAGCAGCAACTTAATCTTTGATAACACCTGCTGCAGCCGCTGCAAACTAGCTGACAACAAAAGCTAGCTAGCTAGACTGTTGGAAAACTACTGCTCGCTTTTGCCGTCGTGACCTGTTGGCCTTCAAGAATTCAGAAGTTTCCATAGGTTTTTGTTAACGGTTCCACCCATTCAGTCAAAATGTAATTGGTTGATTCTAATGTCACGCCAAAATTTTGCCCTAATACAGTTGAATGGCAGATGGCTTTATCTAGCTTATGATGGCCTAGCCAATGGCTGACTTAGATATCTAAACCCAGCAAAAAAAGAAACGGCCCTTTTTCAGGACCCTATCTTTCAAAGATAATTCATAAAAATCCAAATAACTTCACAGATCTTCATTGTAAAGGTTTTAAACACTGTTTCCCATGATTGTTCAATGAACCATGAACAGTTAACCTCTCTAGGGCAGGTGGCACCAAATCGTCCCACCTACATAACAGCCAGTTGAATCCTGTGGCGCGATTTTCAAATACCTTAGAAATGCTATTACTTCAATTTCTCAAACATATGACTATTTTACAGCTATTTAAAGACAAGACTCTCGTTAATCTAACCACACTGTCCGATTTCAAAAAGGCTTTACAACAAAAGCAAAACAATAGATTATGTCAGCAGAGTACCCAGCCAGAAATAATTAGACACCCATTTTTCAAGCTAGCATATAATGTCACAAAAACCCAGAAGACAGCTAAATGCAGCACTAACCTTTGATGATCTTCATCAGATGACACACCTAGGACATTATGTTATACAATACATGCATGTTTTGTTCAATCAAGTTCATATTTATATCAAAAACCAGCTTTTTACATTAGCATGTGACGTTCAGAACTAGCATACCCCCCGCAAACTTCCGATGAATTTACTAACAATTTACTAAATTACTCACGATAAACGTTCACAAAAAGCATAACAATTATTTTAAGAATTATAGATACAGAACTCCTCTATGCACTCGATATGTCCGATTTTAAAATAGCTTTTCGGTGAAAGCACATTTTGCAATATTCTAAGTAGATAGCCCGGCATCACAGGGCTAGCTATTTAGACACCCACCAAGTTTAGCCTTCACCAAACTCAGATTTACTATTAGAAAAGTTTGATTACCTTTCCTGTTCTTCGTCAGAATGCACTCCCAGGACTTCTACTTCAATAACAAATGTAGGTTTGGTCCAAAATAATCCATAGTTATGTTCCAACAGCGACGTTTTGTTCGTGCGTTCAAGACACTATCCCAATGGTAAATAAGGGTCACGCGCGCGGCGCATTTCGTGACAAAAGATTTCTAAATATTTCATTACCGTACTTCGAAGCATGTCAACCGCTGTTTAAAATCAATTTTTATGCCATTTTTCTCGTAAAAAAGCGATAATATTCCGACCGGGAATCTGCAATTAGGTAAACAGCCGAAAGAAAATACAGCACGGGGTCGAGTCGGGCATGCGCCTAATTCCTTTGTCCTCTTATCGGCCACTTGGCAAAGGCGATTATGTGTTTCAGCCTGGGGCTGCCTCGTCATCGTTCAGCCTTTTCCCGGGCTCTGAGAGCCTATGGAAGCCGTAGGAAGTGTCACGTTACAGCTAAGATCCCCACTCTTCAATAAACAGAGACAAGAAGAACGACTCCTTGTCAGACAGGCCACTTCCTGCATGAAACCTTCTCAGGTTTTTGCCTGCCATATTTGCCTGCCAATTATATGCATATTCTAGTTACTGGGCAGGAGTAGTAACCAGATTAAATTGGGTACGTTTTTTATCCAGCCGTGTAAATACTTCCCCCTAGCCCTAACAGGTTAATGAACATGCACCTGTGGAACGGCCATTAAGACACTAACAGCTTACAGACTGTAGGCAGTTAAGCTCACAGTTATGAAAACTCAGGACACTAAAGAGACCTTTCTACTGACTCTGAAAAACACAAAAAGAAAGATGCCCCGGGTCCCTGCTCATCTGCGTGAATGTGCCTTAGGCATGCTGCAAGGAGGCATGAGGACTGCAGATGTGGCCAGGACAATAAATTGCAATGTCCGTACTATGAGATGCCAAAGACAGCGCCACAGGGAGACAGGACGGACGCTGATCGTCCTTGCAGTGGCAGACCACGTGTAACAACACCTGCACAGGATCGGTACATCCAAACATCACACCTGCGGGACAGGTACAGGATGGCAACAACAACTGTCCGAGTTATACCAGGAATGCACAATAGTCTGAGAGAGGCTGGACTGAGGGCTTGTAGGCCTGTTGTAAGGCAGGTTCTCAACAGACATCACCGGCAACATAGCCGCCTATGGGCACAAACCCACCATCGCTGGACCAGACAGTACAGGCAAAAAGTGCTCTTCACTGACGAGTCGTGGTTTAGATTTGCGTTTATTGTCGAAGGAATGAACGTTACACCGAGGCCTGTACTCTGGAGCGGGATCGATTTGGAGGTGGAGGGTCCGTCATGGTCTGGGGCGGTCACAGCATCATCGGACTGAGCTTGTTGTCATTGCAGGCAATCTCAATGCTGTGCGTTACAGGGAAGACATTCTCCTCCCTCATGTGTTACCCTTCCTGCAGGCTCATCCTGACATGACCCTCCAGCATGACAATGCCACCAGCCATACTGCTCGTTCTGTGCGTGATTTCCTTGAAGACAGGAATGTCAGTGTTTTGCCATGGTCAGCAAAGAGCCCGGATCTCAATCCCATTGAGCACATCTGGGACTTGTTGGATCGGAGGGAGAGGGCTAGGGTCAATTCCCCCAGAAATATCCAGGAATTTGCAGGTGCCTTGGTGGAAGAGTGGGGTAACATCTCAAAGCAGGAACTGGCAAATCTGGTGCAAGTACTTAATGCAGCTGGTGGCCACACTGACTGTTACTTTTGATTTTGATGACCCCCCCCCCCCCCCCCCTTTGTTCAGGGATACATTATTCAATTTCTGTTTGTCACGTCTCTGTGGAACTTGTTCAGTTTATGTCTGTTGTTGAATCTTATGTTCATACAAATATTTACACATGTTAAGTTTGTTGAAAATAATCGCTGTTGACAGTGAGAGGATGTTTCTTTTTTTGCTGAGTTTAGATTTATCTCCACAGAGACCAGCAAAGAAAAGTACTGATTGGACCTTTTTTTTCTGTTCCTTTTTTTCTCTTTCTCTTTAGTGTTAACCCCCGAGATTAAATCAGAACATCTTTGAAAATAACATAATTATTACCGTTATTATATTATTATAATCATTATTTCTTTAAATCCTTAGACCTTCTCTGAAGGCGTAGAAGGTCCATTGTTTACCACTGTGTTTGGGTTAGTAATAATTTGAAGAGCGGCTCTATTTTCCTTCAGCATGCCCTTTTGCACTATTTTGAATGTCTAAAGAATCTATATGTTGTTCTGAAATACTTGACATTTTCAACTCTTATGGTGCTGATTTGACAAAATTACAATCATGGTCTTGAATTGGACTCACATTTTTCTGGTCTGTCTTGACTCGGCCTCGAACCCCTTGTCCCCGTCCCAGTCCCAGTCTGGTTTTAAGGTCTCTGCACTGGCTGCCAATGAGTTTTAGAATTCATTTAAAGATTATTCTATTGGTTTTTAAATCAATCCATGAATGTGCACCCCAATAAATGTCAGACATGCTATTAGGTTATGTACCCAATAGGTCCCTCCAGGTCCTCTGGCACTGGCCTTTTAACTATCCCATAGCCTAGGACCAAGAGGCATGGAGAGGCAGCCTTTAGTTATTATGCCCCCAGGCTCTGGAATTACCTGCCTGAGAAGCAGAGGGGGGCTGAAACTGTGGACACATTTTCTTAGCTGCTTTTCCTTAGTGTGCTTTTTAGTTGTTCACTTTATCATAGTTTGTTTTTTTATATTATGTTTGCTCTGTAGTAAATATTTCAGCTTTTCTTTTCAGAGTTTTTTTGTTTTTTCCTGTAAACCACATTGCGTTGCATTCCATATTTGAAATGTGCTGAATAAATAAAGATTGATTTGATTATATCCTGCTGTGATGGCATGATTTGCCAGGTCCACCTTAAGGATAACATGCTCTGCAGTCTCTGCCTGTCTATCTCAGTGCAGGGCATGTGAGGTGATGTGATGTCTGTTCTGCAGTGAGTCCCTGTCTGTCTGCTATCTCTCCTTCATTAACTTAGTTACACTGGGCTGAGTGGGCTCTGTGTGCTAGCCTGTGTCTTCGCTTTCTCTCTGACACTTAACGGTTTGGGTCTCACTGGCGTCCCTTCTGGATGGTGAAGCATTGCACCTGTTCTACCATTACTGTACCTCAATCTCATCTCGTAAAGTTAGCATTTTCTTCTCATTTAACTTCTCAAAGTATTACCATACAAGACTTTGCTGCTGTCGCTTGCCTTTCTCTCAGCAGAGGGAGTGAATATTTCATATTGCATACGCTGTGCTGCCAAGGTGCATATGCGTGAAGCTGTCGGACCAGAACTGGCCAGGTGAAATGTGTCACATCGCATCTCGACCCTCTCTCACCTTTTTGGCTGCCGTCCAAACACTTAAAAGACACCCTATCCCTTCAGCCCCCAAATTAAGTGGACACTTCTGATGACGTATCATTACATCTGACAAGTTTACACTTGCAGGGCAAGGGGCGAGGGAGGAAGGAATGATTTTTAAATTGACCACCCTTAGCTGGAAATCCGTCACTGGTTCATCCCGCGATGATTGTGTTTTCAGCCACCGGTAGCTTGTGGGTGCTTTATATGCGCTACAGTCAATTATGAGTGCATGTCTACTTATATTAAATATGTCATTATTAATATATGCCAACTGTATGATAGCTAGCAAATTAATTAGCTAACTAACGTTAGCCTGCCTAGCTGGAACTTCTGAAGAAGGAAAATGTTTTATTTCTACAATTTCCAAACAATAACCAAACAAAAACATATTTACTTTTTCGAGACGTGTTTGTGTCGTCATGTGCATTTAGTAGCACCATTTCTAACTTATTTACATTAGTTTTTACTTAAACTAGTATGTTGACTTCTCCATTCATGTTGTTTTTAAGTTTTCACTGACTTTTCTTAGCGGATTTACAATCGTCGCAAATTTAATTATGGGGAGTTTCAGGCCCTGGAGTGAACATTATTGTGCACTCGCAAAGCCGACTAAAAACGAGGACAGAGGGGCTTACGTTGAAAACTCGGCTAATCATTTGGACCGCCGTCCAAGATGGCGACGGGGATTCCCCCAAAGGCATAAGGCGAGGGGCAAGTGGACGAGGGTGTGTCTTTTTAAGTGTTTGGACCGCAGTCTTTCTGTATCACTCTCTTCATGACCTTTGCCCTGCTCTCCTCCTGCCCCCACTTCTCTCCCTCATGCCCACCCCCTTTCTCTCTGCTCTCTCTCCCTGTATTTCTCTGCCCTCTCTTCCTGCTCTGTCTCTTTCTGGTCTATTTCTCCTCTTTCTACCCTCTCTCCCTGCCCTCTTCCTCCTCTCCCTTCTCCCTCAGCTCTGTCCTAATGTGACACAGGGTAATTGTACAGGTAGCAGTGTGTTCCCTTCAGCTTTCCTCTCCTCAGATCTCATGACAGGGCCTGTGTCTATTCCACCCTATTCTAACACTGGGAAATGGAAAGATATTGGTTTGTCTGGTCTGGGCTAACACTGTTGAAGGGAACGATATTGGCTTGTCTGGTCTAACACTGGGAAAGGGAACGATCTTGGCTTTTCTAGTCAGGTCTGGTTTAGAACTTAAATTATTCTAATCGTCCAGGAAGAGCAGCTACAGCTTAGGGACGGAGGGAGAGAGAGCGGGAGAGTTGATTTGGAAGCAGAGTTGATGTCCCCTCACAAAGGGCTTTGTACCCACTGGGCATCATCCGAATAGCCTTTAATAGGTACAATACCGCTGATTAGCTGAAAGCTAAAACCAGCATGCAGCCCTGTCTGTGAACTCCTAGCATGACAGCGCAGCTCCACTCTGTTGCCCAGGAAGCTAGAGACGAGACACAAAAGAGTTTAGGTTTGAACAATCAGCAGAGATGACAGCACCGTTCCACTTAGACTAACGCTTACTCATCCGCTCTTTCTCTTTCCGTCTCTTGCTTGCTTACACACACACACACACACACACACACAGACACACACACACTGAATATAGTTTAATTGGTATTTCAGTGTAAAGAGGGTTCACACAGTAAGCGCACTATTCTAAGCGGCGTGTCAGTGAATTGGGCTCATGTGGTACTTACCAATGGATGAGCAGGCAGTTGTACAAATCATTAGTTGTCTGTGAGGAATGAGTGGTGGGTGTGATAGGCTAGCATAATAAAAGGGATGTTTAATTATGTGGCAGTTGTATGCCTACAGGCATCCAACTGCTAAAACAAAGGGCCTAATGATCAGTATTGATTTGCGATATCAACTGTCTTCAATGATCACATGAGGTGAATGGGATACATGGGGTATTAGCATTGTGTTTGTTTTTGTGTTTGTTTTTGTGTTCTCTGTAGGTACAATGGTTCTCTGCCCAGTGGAGACAGGGGGAGGAGGAAGAGCCGCTTCGCTCTGTACCGGAGGACAAAGGCCAACGGAGTCAAACCCAGCACTGTTCACATCCTCAACACACCGCACGACAGCAAGGTGTGTGTGTGATGTTACCATAGTCTTCCTTTGGTGGGAAATGCTGTCCTCATGGTAACCTACAGTAAGAGTGGACAGGGTAAAATTATTGTTGCTGTGTGTCTGTGTCCGTGTGTGATTGCAGGCAGTCCACAGCAGAGGGCAGCACAGCATCTCCTTCACTCTGTCCCGCAACCAGACAGTGGTGGTGGAGTACTGCCACGACAACGACACTGACATGTTCCAGGTAAACACCACAACAAGGGTTTTATTTAGGCTAAATACCAGAATGATGCCAGCTTATCTAGAGAACCAGGAAGAACAGAAAGAGGTGTTGCTACCACTTTCCCTTTTTGAATAGTCAAAGGACTTGGTTATTGTTTATTGCTTCTGCTATGTGTATACCATGTCCTCCAGAGTTTGAGTATTGGATGCTTAATTTTGACTCGCATGCTGGGTATGCTCTGAACCACCAATGGGCTTGGCACGGGTGTTCGTGAGACACTGAAATACAGAATTAATGAATCAGCCAATCCCACACCAAACCCCTTACTGTACTGAAAGAACCACATCACACATTATAACCGCAGGGGAACGTGATGAAGATTCAGTTCTGAAAAGATGTCTGGTGTTGGCCAGCTGAGAACAGGGACCCAGATACATTCAAAGCATGGAGAGGGGTGTAGAACTATAAATACTTTTTCCCTCACTGTATTTGATCCCCTGCTGATTTTGTACGTTTGCCCACTGACAAAGAAATGATCAGTCTATAATTTTAATGGTAGGTTTATTTGAACAGTGAGAGACAGAATAACAACCAAAAAATCCAGCAAAATGCATGTCAAAAATGTTCTAAATTGATTTGCATTTTAATGAGGGAAATAAGTATTTGACCCCTCTCTCAATTAGAAAGATTTCTGGCTCCCAGGTGTCTTTTATACAGGTAACGAGCTGAGATTAGGAGCACACTCTTGAAGGGCGTGCTCCTAATCTCAGCTTGTTACCTGGATAAAAGACGCCTGTCCACAGAAGCAATCAATCAGATTCCAAACTCTCCACCATGGCCAAGACCAAAGAGCTCTCCAAGGATGTCAGGGACAAGATTGTAGACTTACAGAAGGCTGGAATGGGCTACAAGACCATCGCCAAGCAGCTTGGTGAGAAGGTGACAACAGTTGGTGCGATTATTCGCAAATGGAAGAAACACAAAAGAACTGTCAATCTCCCTCGGCCTGGGGCTCCATGCAAGATCTCACCTCGTGGAGTTGCAATGATCATGAGAACGGTGAGGAATCAGCCCAGAACTATACGGGAGGATCTTGTCAATGATCTCAAGGCAGCTGGGACCATAGTCACCAAGAAAACAATTGGTAACACACAACGCCGTGAAGGACTGAAATCCTGCAGCGCCCGCAAGGTCCCCCTGCTCAAGAAAGCGCATATACATGCCCGTCTGAAGTTTGCCAATGAACATCTGAATGATTCAGAGGACAACTGGGTGAAAGTGTTGTGGTCAGATGAGACCAAAATGTAGCTCTTTGGCATCAACTCAACTCGCCGTGTTTGGAGGAGGAGGAATGCTGCCTATGACCCCAAGAACACCATCCCCACCGTCAAACATGGAGGTGGAAACATTATGCTTTGGGGGTGTTTTTCTGCTAAGGGGACAGGACAACTTCACCGCATCAAAGGGACGATGGACGGTGCCATGTACAAATCTTGGGTGAGAAACTCCTTCCCTCAGCCAGGGCATTGAAAATGAGTCATGGATGGGTATTCCAGCATGACAATGACCCAAAACACACGGCCAAGGCAACAAAGGAGTGGCCTAGCCAGTCTCCAGACCTTAATCCCATAGAAAATCTGTGGAGGGAGCTGAAAGTTCGAGTTGCCAAACGTCAGCCTCGAAACCTTAATGACTTGGAGAAGATATGCAAAGAGGAGTGGGACAAAATCCCTCCTGAGATGTGTGCAAACCTGGTGGCCAACTACAAGAAACGTCTGACCTCTGTGATTGCCAACAAGGGTTTTGCCACCAAGTACTAAGTCATGTTTTGCAGAGGGGTCAAATACTTATTTCCCTCATTAAAATGCAAATCAATTTAGAACATTTTTGACATGCGTTTTTCTGGATTTTTTGGTTGTTATTCTGTCTCTCACTGTTCAAATAAACCTACCATTAAAATTATAGACTGATCATTTCTTTGTCAGTGGGCAAACGTACAAAATCAGCAGGGGATCAAATACTTTTTTCTCTCACAGTACATGTACTTGTATCTTAAGTGTTTTATCACAGGTGGTTAATTTAATATGAGTAACTACACAAAGCTTGAAAATAAATGGTGCTGGACGTTATTGCTATTTTTGTGTGAAAGATAAAGTATTGGTAAGTCATAAGCACAACAGGATCCTTCAAGTCCTGGCCTAATTGACAAGCTAATGAAAAGCTCAAATCATCAATAAAACCAAAGTCATGACTTCACATAAAATATTACTTTTAGCTACTAGTGGAGCTTAAAATTGCTTTCCAATTGAACCCTGTTCTGAACACAAAGATCCCATGTAATGTTTCTCTCTGTCTCACCGTTTCCCTGCAGATTGGGCGCTCCACAGAAAGTCCAATAGACTTTGTTGTGACGGATACTTCAGGAGAGGGGAAGGAGGGCGAGGACCCCTCGGTGGCCCCCAGCACCATCTCCCGCTTCGCCTGCAGGGTGGTGTGTGAACGCAACCCACCCTACACCGCACGCATCTACGCCGCTGGCTTTGACTCCTCCAAAAACATCTTCCTAGGGGTTAGTGTGTAGCACAGGCTCGGTAGAGAGACCAAATGGAGAGATGTAAATGGATGTCAGTTGAAAATGAGTTGGAGAAGAATCACACTTCGTTATGGCCACATTCAATAGGCACAAACGGGTGTGTTCCTATTGGACAGGTGCCAGCAGTACCTACTGAACACAATAGACACAAATAACCAATCTTCTGTTCTCTCTCGGTTTTCTTCCTTTTCTTCTTCATCTCCTCCTCCTTCAGGAGAAAGCCACTAAGTGGAAGAACCCGGACGGCCACATGGATGGTTTGACCACCAACGGGGTGCTGGTGATGCACCCTGAGGGCTTCCCTGAAGACAGCAGACAGGGTCTATGGAGGGAGATCTCTGTATGTGGGGACGTCTATGCCCTCCGAGAGACACGCTCCGGACCCAGCCGAGGAAAACTGGTCAGTACTTAAGCTACAAGAGGCACAACCAGAACTCTGCCCCAAATGGCACCCTATTCCATATATGTGACCCACCGGCTCGATTTGGTCTTATGTAGCAAAATTTGAAATTCTGTTTTTTACATTGGATAAAAGTAGAGATTTAGAGCTACAAAATGGTATATCATACACTACAGTTGAGAAACAATGGGAAAGTAATTATGCTTTGAAAGTTGATAAACTTGTAACCTCACTTTTGAGAAAATTGCCCTTGAGTGTTTTGGTACCTACTGGCGAGCTCTTCTTTGTCTACACCCATTTAGCATCGTTAACACACTCTTAAGCTTTAGCCCCATCCATCTCTGACCATTTTACTCACCCTAGCAGAGCGGGTTAGGCTGTTTTTATGTTATCCAGAGTGTTGGTGACTGTAACTGTGCTGCTGGCAACAATTTACTTTTTGCCAACGTTTACTGACACCAGCAATATTCAACGGGTGTTGAGCGTTCGTAAATTCATCAGTTATTCTGCGCTCTGGCACACTCAGACAAGAGTGCTCTGAAATTGGAGTAGATGGCCAGAACAAGGTTAAGGGTAGAGAAAGCTTGTTGGACACTAAGACAGCTTTGTTGTCGAGCATTTAACACAAAATATCTTACCCGTATACATGGATGGACGCTTCTCCTTCTGTCACAGATGCCATGGTTGCCCTTAGTTTGAAGATGTAATCCAGAGACGGGTGTTCTCTTTTCAAATGGCAGAATTTTCTCCATCTCCTTAGCTATCATACTCTAATTTCACTGATTTCATAACTCGGTCCTCCAGAAAGTGGAGAGCAACACTTATGCAGTTCTACTACATGATAGCTTTCCAAAAAGCCGTGTTAGAAAGGATTACCTACACATACTGACCAGCTCATGTTATAGACAATCCGAACTCATCTTTTAGCATGTCCAGCCCACTCATTATCTCAGCCAATCATGGCTAGCGGGAAGGTTGCTGTTCTTTTCTGTGGCTAAACCAACTAGGCTCGTAATTTAACAATTTTATTAATATTTACAGATGGCATACAAGTTTGTTATCAAAGCACATGAAAGTTCATATGTTCCAGAAGGCATTTCTGCCCAAAAAACCCATTTTCATAAAATAAAAAAAGTTCATGTTCAAATGGTGCTCCTGTGAAGTAGTGAAGCGCGACATACGCTTAGTTTCCTGAAACGAGACACATATAGTGGTCTACTAGCCCTATAGTGCTGCCACTACTTTTGACCAGGGCCTATGTAGGGAATAGATGCCGGTATCTGTGAACGTGTCATTTTCTCTGATTCTTAAATGTTCTAGTGTGTATTAGTAGTAGTCAGATGTCCTCCCTGTGTGTGTCTGCTGGCCCTCAGGCGGAGGGAGAAAGCAGTGCCCTTCGTGATGGTTCTCTGGTGGACCTGTGTGGAGCCACTCTGCTATGGCGTACTGGAGAGGGCCTGCTCCGCGCTCCCACCCTCCGCCACCTGGAGGCACTGCGACAGGAGCTCAATGCTGCCCGGCCACAGTGTCCTGTAGGCCTCAGTACCCTGGCCTTCCCCAGCTTGCCACGCAGCCATAGGTTAGTAATATGCACAGTGATGTAGTGGAGGGTAAATGGAGTTCACACACCTTTTTTTTGGCGCGGGGGTTTACCCACCATTTGTGGAAAAATACATTGAAAGTATAGGGAGTGTTTATTTATTTCAATTTAGTGGGTAGATCATCTTTAATATTGCAGATAGATTGTGGCTTCTATCAATGTAATTGCCTGCATCATTTCCAATTCCCCCATATATTTTCTTTTGCATATAGAGTACAAGTAAAACGTTTGGACACACCTACTCGTTTAAGGGTTTTTCTGTCTTTTTACTATTTTCTACATTGTAGAATAATAGTGAAGACATCAAAACTATGAAATAACACATATGGAATCATGTAGTAACCAAGAAAGTGTTAAACAAATCAAAATATATTTTAGATTATTCAAAGTAGCCACCCTTTGCCTAGATGACAGCTTTGCACACTCTTGGCATTCTCTCAGTCAGCTTCATGAGGTAGTCACCTGGAATGCATTTCAATTAATACGTGTGCCTAGTTAAAAGTTAATTTGTGGAATTTCTTTCCTTCTTAATGCGTTTGAGCCAATCAGTTGTGTAGTGACAATGTGGTATACAGAAGATAGCCCTATTTGGTTGAATACCAAGTCCATGATATGGCAAGAACAGCTCAAACAAGCAAAGAGAAACAACAGTCCATCATTACTTTAAAACATGAAGGTCAGTCAAATAAAAGCTTCACAGAGTTCAAGTAACAGACACATCTCAACATCAACTGTTCAGAGGAGACTGTGTGAATCAGGCCTTCATGGTCCAATTGCTGCAAAGAAGCCACTACTAAAGGACACCAATAAGAAGAAGAGACTTGCTTGGGCCAAGAAACACGAGCAATGGACATTAGACCGGTGGAAATCTGTCTTTTGGTCTGATGAGTCCAAATTTCACATTTTTGGTTCCAACCGCCGTGTCTTTGTGAGACGCAGAGTAGATGAATCTCTGGATGATCTCTGGATGTGTGGTTCCCACCGTGAAGCATGGAGGAGGAGGTGTGATGGTGTGGGGGTGCTTTGCTGGTGACACTGTCAGGGATTTATTTAGAATTCACTTAACCAGCATGGCTACTGCAGCATTCTGCAGCGATACGTCATCCCATCATAGTGGGACTGTCATTTGTTTTTCAACAGGACAATGACCCAAAACACACCTACAGGCTGTGTAAAGCCTATTTGACCAAGAAGGAGAGTAATTGAGTGGTGCATCAGATGACCTGGCCTCCACAATCATCTGACCTCAACCCAATTGAGATGGTCTGCGATGAGTTGGATCGCAGAATGAAGGAAAAGCAGCCAACAAGTGCTCAGCATATGTGGGAACTCCTTCAAGACAGTTGGAAAAGCATTCCTCATGAAGCAGGTTGAGAGAATGCCAAGAGTGTGCAAAGCTGTAATCAAGGCAAAGGCTGGCTACTTTGAAGAATCTCAAATATAAAATATATTTTGAATTGTTTAACACTTTTGGTTACTACATGTTATTTCGTAGTTTTGATGTCTTCACTATTATTGTACAATGTAGAAAATAGTACAAATAAAGAAAAACCCTTGAATGAGTAAATGTGTCAACTTTTGACTGGTACTGTAGGTCAGCATATTTAAGCCTCCATATATCCACTAGTTCCAATATATCCATGGTATTTTGTGATTTCCTTAAGTACATGAGGGTAATCGTTTGTAGTGTGATTTCTCTTACAGCCCATTAAGGTATTTAAAACCGTATTATAGTCTCACACCGTAATAACAGACTCTTGTATTGCATGTAGGCTTGATAAATACATTTTTAAGAAGCTTCGATCATCATTATTTGGACAATATAGATTAATGAGCCAAATCTGTAGGCCTCAGCAAGCAGACACAGATGGGTAGCTACTAACAGTGGTACACTAGGAGCTCCACACTTCCTGGCCAGTAGGCCTCAGTAAGCAGACACAGATGGGTAGCTACTAACAGTGGTACACTAGGAGCTCCACACTTCCTGGCCAGTAGGCCTCAGTAAGCAGACACAGACGGGTAGCTACTAACAGGGTACACTAGGAGCTCAACACTTCCTGGCCAGTAGGCCTCAGTAAGCAGACACAGATGGGTAGCTACTAACAGTGGTACACTAGGAGCTCAACACTTCCTGGCCAGTAGGTCTCAGTAAGCAGACACAGATGGGTAGCTACTAACAGTGGTACACTAGGAGCTCAACACTTCCTGGCCAGTAGGCCTCAGTAAGCAGACACAGATGGGTAGCTACTAACAGTGGTACACTAGGAGCTCAACACTTCCTGGCCAGTAGGCCTCAGTAAGCAGGCACAGATGGATAGCTACTAACAGTGGTACACTAGGAGCTCAACACTTCCTGGCCAGTAGGCCTCAGTAAGCAGACACAGATGGATAGCTACTAACAGTGGTACACTAGGAGCTATACCTGTTCATAAGTTGCCCCTATCTACTGTTACAGTGATCAGGGGCAAATTCAACCTTGAGCATGACACAACATGACCCGATTCTAAATCTGTTTTTATCCCATGTAATCTATTTATAGCTATTTTACAATATAATATAACTACTACCAAAAAATAATCATAATTATGCTTTGAGTTTGATAAAAGCTAAAACCAAGTTGTTTTCATTACCCCCCAGTCTGGAGGAGCGCCAGCCCTGGGTCTACCTCACCTGTGGACACGTGCACGGCCACCATGACTGGGGCCAGCGTCCCGAGCGCCGGGAGGAGGGAGGAGGAGAGGGGGAGGAAGGGATCACAACGGTCCGCCGGGAGTGCCCTCTATGCAGGAGCGTAGGGCCCTACGTGCCCCTGTGGCTGGGGTGTGAGCCCGCCGTGTACGTGGATGCTGGAGCTCCCACATATGCGTTTGTACCCTGCGGCCACGTGTGTTCGGAGAGGACAGCCAAGTACTGGGCGGATACCCCACTGCCTCATGGGACACATGCTTTCCGACCCACATGTCCCTTTTGCTCTGCTCCTCTCAGCAGCACCCCACAGGGCTGGACACGCCTCATCTTCCAGGGCCCTATCGACTAGCTCGGGCCCCGGGGATCCAGACCACAACTACTACGCAAACGTGGAACCATCCACGTCACTAAGCCAAGGGCCCAATCCTAACTTGAGATAATAGTGCAGAACTAACGTGAATATTTCTTCCATTTACACTGCATCCTTGATGTATGATTTTAGTGTATGACAAGTGTGTGTAACTCAAACATGTGTAAATCATGCGTTGATGTCAGTTTAGGATCTATGTGGAAGTTTAAGTTAGACGCACGTTTCTCTCAAGGTAAGATTTTGTCCATAACAGAACCTCACTTCAAAAGCAATAAGAACTCCACTATAGCAAAGCAATACACTCATAGATAAGCTAGTTGTTCCGTTAGTCATCCATGTTTCCAGTTGTCTCTTCTGACATGGCTGAATGTTGTCTGCAGCTCAAGGGCTAAACCTGGGGTATGTTGAAGTCACTGGATGTTCATATTTGATGGTTTCCTGGAAATAATGGTTAATGGTTTCCCTCTCAGCCTAATTTTGAACCAATATTGTAATGACGCTTCCAAAGTTTTTGATTGAATATTCCATTTGACAAAATATGAATTTTTCTGAAAACAAAACATTGTAATATTATGAAGCAGTTCACCTCGAAATTACCAATAACTTACTCTATAGTAGCAAAGATAAGTGATGTTTGTGAACATTCTGCAGTTTGACCACACCTCAGGTTGGGAACCAATCAGACAGACAAGGTCTTTGTCATGTGACAATATAGCGGAAAGGTCAAAGGGCGTGACCTAAGGTAACCTCATAAGACAACAGTTTTTCAATTAAAATGTAACTATTTTATTAAAAAGGGGGATGTTTGGTGTGGGATGGGTTAGGATTTTATTTAGATGTTAAGATACAACTATTTTTTTATCTTGAGTATTGTTTTTAGTTAAATGTGATTTGTCAATGTAAGCGTTTTCTGTATGTGTATGAATATTATTATTATTATTATTATTATGTGTGTTCGATGAAACTGGGAGAGCTTGTGAGTGTGAGAAAATTGCCAACACTGTGTCACACAACCATAAAAAATTGCCCAGACAATGAATGTAGCCAAATACTCAGGCTATACTAGCTTAGCCTTCCAATGTGCTCGTATTGAATTGTTCTATTTTATGCTACTATTTTTTTATCTAAACATTGTGATATAGCTGGAACATTTCAAATTGCTTCAAGAAGATGAACCCGTTAAATAACATACCTACATTACTTCTTGTTTATCTTGCATGAACACACACACACACACACACATCTTGCACTGTGGATTGCCAAACCTTGCATTTATGCTAAATTGTACACAGTGTTACATGTTAATTATACACGGTACTAAATGCCTCAAGTGAAAAGAAATGCTCGCGAGCAGTCCAACAGAAATCTATAATTTAAACATGTTCTTTCCCATATAAGAAATGTATACGCCTACTCAGCTGCTATTCAGGGACAGAGAACATGCAGCAGAACCGACATGATACTGTTATGTAGAATAGAGATAATCGTGTCAGCTCTATATTACCTTTCTATGATGTATTAACTGTTTCAGGTTTACAGCCATCAGTCCTCCGCGCTCTACCATGCTGTATTTGACATACACTGTATATACAAAGTATGTGGACACACCTTGAAATTAGTGGATTTGGGGGCCGCTGAGTGCTGAAGTGCGTAAAAATCGCCTGTCCTCGGTTGCCTCTGGAAGTAATGTCAGCACAAGAACTGTCTTCGTCGGGAGCTTGATGAAATGGGTTTCCATGGCCAAGCAGCCGCACACAAGCCTAAGATCACCATGCACAATGCCAAGCGTTGGCTGGAGCGGTGTAAAGCTCTCCACCATTGGACTGGAGCAGTGGAAACGCGTTCTCTGGAGTGATGAATCGCTCTTCAGCATCTGGCAGTCCGATGGACTAATCTGCGTTTGGTGGATGCCAGGAAAACACTACCTGCCCGAATGCATAGTGCCAACTGTAAAGTTTGGTGGAGGAGGAATAATAGTCTGGTGCTGTTTTTCATGGTTTGGGCTATGCCCCTTAGTTCCAGTGAAGGGGAATTTGAACACTACCGCATACAATGACATTCTAGATGAATATGTGCTTCCAACCTTGTTGCAATAGTTTGGGGAAGGCCCTTTCCTGTTTCAGCATGAAAAAGAGAGGTCCATACAGAAATGGTTTGTTGAGATAGGTGTGGAAGATCTTGACTGGCCTGCACAGAGCCCTGACCTCAACCCCATCAAACACCTTCGTGATGAATTGGAACGCCGACTGCGAGCCAGGCCTAATCGCCTAACATCAGTGCCTGACCTCACTAATGCTCTTGTGGCTGAATGGAAGTCCCTGCAGCAATGTTCCAACATCTAGTGGAAAACCTTACCAGAAGAGTGGAGGCTGTTATAACAGCAGAGGGACCAACTCCATATTAATGCCCTTGTTTTTGGGATGAGTTGTTCGATGAGCAGGTGTCCACATACTTTTGGTAGTGTAGTGTGTAATGGGTAATATTACCAAGGGTAAAGATAGAAGCACTTCAGGATGTTACAACCAATCAGGACGTCTTCCGAGTTCAGTTGTCAAAAGAACAACCTTCTCTTCCTCAGTGCCAGTGTTTTCACCAAACCGATTGTCTATTAGCTCAGGTTTAGAATACCCAGAGTTTGCCCCCGGGGCAGCACAGGACCCTCGGCTACATTAAGCTAGTAGTAGACAAGATTTTGGATGGTCATTTATTTCATGGCCACATTGAAAGAATTGCAACGTTAGAGAACATTCCGATAAGAATACATTGTTTTAAAATACATGAATAGTGAGTCACGTCAGTCAGTAAAGTCCATTTCTGTTTGCAACATTCGGTAAAACATTATTACCTTTTTTAATAGGCCCCAGTTACTGCACCTTTCAATATTTCTCAAGTCCTCAGTACAGGGGCAGGTGATCTCAGAGCAGGTCTGAGATCAGTCTGATGACTTCCATATCCGGGTAATAATACAGTTACCCAGTCCCTCAGGGGTTGGGGTGGAACTAGTCAGGTTGAAACACAGTATAGGTTTTATTTTTTTAATGTCAGTTACATTTCTGTTACCTACCCCATTAAAATAGCCAAAATCTCAATTTGCCCCAGTCCACGGGATATTCTGCTATTGAACGTGCCAATTCTTAAATGTAGGCCTGTTATTATGATATAGCAGGTGAATGAAATAATGTTTGCCGGCCTTTTGTCTTATTATATTGTTTTATATCCTTTTTGTTTTGGGTTATTTTATCAGTTTTTTTCTCCTCTGATTTATTCTCCCATTGCGCCCCAGAGTCTGTATAAGTCACTCCTAATGACGGGTCCATGGTCAGATATCGTTTCAGTCCCTCTAATGCTTCATTCTGGAATTGAGCATAATCTGATCCTAAATCTGTTGAGAGGAACTTCTACTACATTAAACCATTTTTCTATCCTTTTATCCCCACCTCGCAGATGACCTTTGACTTGTAAGGTCCTGATAACCTCACAACTATTACTCTGGAGCGACCAAAACTCTAAATGCTTATGAGGTGCTTTGCCTCTTACTTTACTGTAATCCTGTGGTGCACAGACAATCACTGTACACACGTCAATAAACCTGTTTTAAAACTAGACTGTCTGTCTGTTTACTGGCTGGAAGGGGATGAGATTAAGGTTTAGGAGGTCATGAATGTCAAAAGCAATAGCTGTTCTCCCCTTTTCATTTCAATATCATTCTTTTACTCTTGTATCACACGGGGTGGAGCTCCCAGATTCTGGTGAGCGAGACTGTCTTTGTCTGCACTAATAATATTGATAGTGGAAATGGGATGATATTACTATTAAGAAAATATTTGAGGATGACTTTGAGGATGAAGTTTGTGCCTGAGACGTCAAATGGTGACCCTAGATGTGTTTTCCACCCAGACCACCAGGGGGCAGCCTCTGCTAACTCCGACTGAGGCCATCAGCTCATCGGTTGGGTTCGTCTGCTTAGCGGTTGTATGCATCAACCAATGGCTGCATGTCGTGTCATCGACTGACAAATTGCCATAACATATGATGTGGTTAGCTGATATGTAAAATACCTATCCGGGCGTTGTAAGATCTGACAGGCGTCAGCAACTCTTGGGTAGAGGAATGCATCCACAATCTCCATCATATAAGGGTTGCTCTTGCGTTGCATCACCTTTTCAACTCATCTCACTGATTAGAATGAGTCATTCTGACTGCCTTAAGTATACAACCCTAACCCAGATAAGACGCTATGCTACTTTACTCGTAATAATAGAACTACCTCGATATGAAGATAAAGGTTTGGGAAGAGTTGAGACAGTTTGTTCTCTGGATGTCCGAAAACTCAAAAGAAAACCTGCTGACTGTTACTTAAAAGTTTGTTCAGAAATTATTTCACTCTTCAACTGAAGAGGAGAGACTGTTTTTTTACCCTTAAAAAGATTATGAAGCCTATTTCATGGGTATCTTAGTGACACAGAGTATTTCACCTCATCCTCCATAGAAAGAGGAGAGAGAAAGAGAGTGGAGGGAGATGAGAGGAGAGCGATGAGAGGAGGGAGAGGAGATGGAGAGAGGGAGAGGAGAGAGAGAAAGAGAATGGAGGGAGAGGAGAGAGAAAGAGAGTTTCTGTGAGAACCAAAGAGCTAGCTGTTCAGAGTTTGTTGGTGGGTAATTTCCTGGGAAGCAGCTTGAGAACACATTCATATTGACTATAGCCTATTTTGGTGGGGGGGGGGACTCATTATTAGGAAGGTGTTCTAAATGTTTTATACACTCAGTGTATATTCCAAATATGAACTGGTTTGCCAAAATTCTCCAGGAGAGGGCCCTCTTCTCTTGTCATTGTGTCAGCAAACTTTTTAATTAGAACTGAACTGAGAGAGCAGAAACCTTAATACTGTTCTATAATACAGTGCAGATACAAGCTGAACTCAATTATTTTATTGTATAACAGTAACATATATAATTGCACAGTAATTACCTTTATTTTCATGTACAATACTGATGGCCAGACTGTGTGTGTGTGCATGGGTATGTGTGTTCATGTCAGTAACTCTGTACGTGTGTGTGTGTGTGTGTGTGTGTGTGTGTGTGTGTGTGTGTGTGTGTGTGTGTGTGTGTTCGTTTGTCTTGTGTGTGTCTCAGTGGTAATCACTGGCTTCTATAATATCTCTTCCTCTTTGTGTCCCTATGGAGCGAGGATCAGAGCAGCAGAGGCCATCTTCTCTATTGTTCAATCAATTCACTCATTAACGCACTACAACTTTAATTAAGCATGGGGCCTGCCGCAATTAATTCACTTTAAGACTTGACTTCCTCTTTTCTTTCCTGTACACTTCGTTTCCTAAGTCAGGGATGCTAGAGAATGCACTAACTTAGCCACACAATTTACAAATCCAATTAAAGTCAATAGTAAGGCTTCACAAGCTGTCCCGTGCATAGTCTTAGCTTTAATAATATCCTCTTATGTGGGTAGAACAACCAGTGTGTGTATGTGTAAGCCGGAAAATAATGTATTAAATAGGGTTAGCAGTTATAATAAGTTTGGTTATTGAAAGGAGTTTATTATGCTGTGTTATCCTATTAGGGAGGTGGTGTTGTAATCCTGTCTCCCATCGCTCTGAGTGGTCTCTTTAAAAACCCAGCCTGTTGCCGGTGTCTGTGTGCTCTTCCTTTTACAGGTCCAATGCAGCCGTTTTTATCTCAATATCATTATCAAATACCTTATTGTGATATTTTTCCATTAAAATGGTCAAAAAGAAACACAAATACCTTCTTAGCAAAGAGCAATTTCCCAAGCAAGAATTTTGCCAGGGCGGTATGGGAGTGGTCTGAGTGGGGAAGGAAAAACTGAAAACTAGCAGTTATTGGCAGAGAAGTTTGGAACTCTCTTTCTTATTGGCCTATTAACTAATTTACCGCCTGGTGATGTCACTCCATCCCACCTAAACAGGCTGAAATTTCAGGTGGTCTTTTCAAACAGCTCTTACACTAAAAGGACATTACCATAATATTCACAATTTCACAGTATTATTCCAACCTTAGAGTGTGGAAATATGTATAAAACATAGGGAAATCACGATTTTGACTGCACTTGGCCTTTAAGAAAATATCTGTGTCCTGTCCTCTAGACCTAACTGACTCTAGGCATATATATGTGACTGTTCAGACCAGACTGTTCATGTCTAACTGGGCACAAGTCTGTTTTTGTTGATTTTCATACCATGACTACAGTAGGACTAAACAGTTGTCCACATATTACTTTCAATAATACAGAATTGAGTATCGACATAACCACTTGAACACCGCTCTCTCAAGCTTGGTAACAATTATAAGACTATGTGAGATTATACTCAAAATAGAGGACAAATGAAGATGGAGGATACAAGCATAAGAACAGCCATCTTTTCTTCCCCAACGTCTCCACTGTCAGCGTGGTACAATGTGAACGATACAGCCCTCAGGGACCACACCATAATACACTGTAAATGATGCCTAATGAACATGTTTTATTTCCTCATTACAGTGTGTGTGTATGTGTGTGTGTGTGTGTGTGTGTGTGTGTGTGTGTGTGTGTGTGTGTGTGTGTGTGCCTCATCCATCACAATTTAGGCTACTTTACTTGCCCACGGGCCAAGATTTACTCCACTTGTGTTGAATATTTAAACTCTTCTCTTTAACTCTCCTTCCTTGTTGATCCTGGTTCCAGAATAGGGTGTAATATAGTGGAGTCCCCAGAGTAGACATTGGCACTCTTGATATGAAGTAGCCAGCAGTGAGGTTGGGCATCAGTTACAGGCTCAATTAGCCTGTTAGACAGGTCGGCGTCCTTTGCCTATGAGTCATTTGAAAACATTTCTCATTACACCTTATCATAGCAGCACTGGAGGGCTACAAGATGGAAATGAGAGTGTGTTCAAGAGACAGAAGGGAGGAGAGACATCAAAGTGGTGGTCTATTTAAATTGAGTGATCTTGTGTGAAAGAGCTCCCTACATAAAAGATGACCCCCCCACCCCATACCTAATACCACATACCCTGGGATTACGTGTCAAGGGTTAATAACTATAAGGATGAGTATATTGGGGAGGAGGGGGGTTCAAGTGGTGTGTGTGAGAGAGAGAGAGAGAGAGAGAGAGAGAGAGAGAGAGAGAGAGGAGAGACTCCCAACCTCTTGACTAACACATTACAAATCCCCTGACAATTCCATATCACTGTCCTAACTGCTACTCCCGACCCAGTGAAAATCAGGTTGGTGAATGGGGAGAGAAAATAAGAGGGTTGAGACAAATGGAATGTGTGTGTAAAAGAGAGAAAGAGTTGATCTCTTCCCTCTTTTCCTCAGTTTCATCACTATTTCCTTCATATTTGTTCTCAACATTTCCTCTCCCTTAATGTCTCAGTCTCAACACGGCTCCTTTTGTCGCAACAAGAGCGGGAAATGCGAGGTTGTTCGATTTCGTTGTGTGCGTTCTTCCATCCCACCCGCCAGATTAATGAGGTCGTCGGTTACAACTCAAGCACTCTCTTTCCCTTTCTGATAACCGGCCTCTTGCGCTGCCGCCTGCCTGCTCCTCACACTCAATTTCAGATAGCGCTAATGGAATCTGTCCCGCGCGATTGTAATGCGAGCGAGACTCATTTGCCACGGAGCTTGGAGCTGTCAGCTCGGTGGGCTGTGGGGGACGAGGAAAGGGAGAAGGAAAGAAAGCTAGGAGATGGGGGGAGGAGATGAGGACTGAGGAGGAGAGAGAGAGGGGTTGAAGTAAGAAGAAGATGACAGGAGGGAGAGGAAGAAGAGGAGAAGGAAAGAAAGGAAAGGTGAAGAGCAGGAGAAGGAGTGAAATTCAGGAAATGGGGGGAGGAGATGGTGGCTGAGGAGGAGATGGAGAGGGGTTGAAGAGAGGAGTGCATTGTGGGGTCATGAGGGAGCTGACCTAAGTGTTGTTTTGGCCCATAGTGTGTATCAGTAGTGTGTGAATAGAGCAGGCATTCTCTCCTCTCCTCCCTGTCTGTCAGTGAACTGATAGTCTGCAGAGAGCTCTCTAAGCTTCATCACACAATAGAGGGAGAGAGTTCTCTGCCTTGGCACACACAGCATAGACAGTCACAACGTTCAAACACACACTCACACACACTGCACGCAGCCACGCAAAACAAACAACAAAGGCTTTGGGAAACTCACCCTGTGTGTGACATGAAAAGACTAAATAAGCAAACAGGATCATACTTTAGTGCTGTTAGGATGATATACTCTTGAGGTCAACTTGGACCAACCCTGTAGGCCATATACCAGTGTCCTGCAGAGGGCAGTATCTGCTTGGAGAACTCTCCACTGCAACCAGAGGACCACACTGAACCAAGACAACCACACTACCACACAGGGATTACAGTTTGGGGTGCAGTTTGGGGTGCATGCATGTGGGGGTGAATATGTCCTGGAGGGGTTGAGGGGTTAGTTGAGAATGAACATGGGAATTAAATGGAAAGTAACAGAGTAACCCAAGGCATTTGAGTTGAGTTGAGAACACATCTCGTCTCTCTCTCTTTCTGACTAATCCCCCTCTACCCCTCTTTATTTTTGTCTATATTTCTGCATGTCTGTTTCTTTGATTTTCCTCTCTCTCTCTCTCTCTCTCTCTCTCTCTCTCTTTCCTCTCTCTCTTTTTCTCCGAGGGGTAAAGGAAAGCTTATATTTTGGCTGAGGGACAGGCCAGGGATTACAGTGGTGCTAGTATTTAATCTGGCACAGACTGTCCCTGTCTGTGTGTATCTGCACTTAAAAACAGTCCCACTGACTACCCCCTGTGTGTGTGTGGTGTGTGGTGTGTGTGTCTGTTGTGCGTGTGTGTGCCTTGCCCCCCCAGCCTAGTCCTGGTAGTGCACTAAACACTGCTAGGGCTGATCAGGCTTTTTTTTAACTGGGGGCTTTATGGTCAGCCAGACACCCCATTAACACCACTCTACCCCCTGGTGAGTGTTCGGACTGCACACTGTACCCTCTTAGGGGATAGCCAAAACCCTAGGCCAACCATGTGATGTGGCACACTGCATCATATCTACCTATCTGTTTCTGGATGGTGATAGCCAAATACGGTTGGCCACATTGGGATGCTTGGACAGGTAATCATGTAGACAGACAGTTGAACAAACACTGGCCTGGCAGAGCAGCTTGACTTCACGGTCACATACACAGCAGTAAAAGTACAGTCGAAACAAAGGGCTCATATTTACACACTTACAAGCACGCACACACACACACACAAAGAGAGAGAGAGAGAGAGAGAAAGAGAGAGGAAAGGGGGAGAGAGAGAGATGGAGAGAGAGAGGGGAGAGAGAGAGGAGAGGAGAGAGAGAGGAATGAGAGGAGAGGAGAGAGAGAGAGAGAGAGGGAGAGAGAGAGAGAGAGAGAGAGAGAGAGAGAGAGAGAGGAGAGAGAGAGGGAGAAGGAGGGAGGGAGAGAGATAAATCTAGTGCATGTGCTTAATCACCACTGGAGTCTCCCAGGAACTCAAAAAGCCTCTGTGGATTAAAACCCTCAGAGCAGAACATTAGAGAAGTGCACAGTTCAGCTCCCACTGAAAAGGCAAATGATTAGATTTCCTCAGAAAGAGAGAGAGAAAGAGCTAGAGAGAGCGAGAGATAGCGTTAGAGAGCAAGTAAAGGAGGGAGAGAGCGACAGATGTTGAGGGAGACATAGAAGGATACGGAGGGGGAGAACAACAACAAATAGAACAGTGGAGGGGGAAACAGAGAGAAAGAGAGTGATACACAGAAATGGAGAGAAAGAGAGTGATACACAAATTTAAACTCTCCCCCTTTCTCTTTAAGAGAGAAAGAAGAAGGGGGCCATAAATTGGCGAAGGAAAAGTCAGCCTCACTCTGCTTTGCATTTCATTTACATGCCTGGCTGTATCGACCAATCGGATTGCAGAGCAGAACCTGCAGCTTAGAACCGAGAATAAAGACTCCAAATGCCTTCACTGCTCTCATCCCTCTCTCTCATAATACCCTGTCTGCCTTTCTTTTCTCTTTCTCTCCCCACTGTCATAATACCCATTCTCTACCTATTCTCTGTGGTGGCACACTGCTCTAAGTAGACCCTGGCCGATGTGATAGAGGCTGGAGTGGAGGGAGGGATGCAAGGAGGGAGCGGGGGAAGGAGGGAGAAGGGGAGAGAGGCAGGAAGAGAGGGAGCTGCAAATATGACTTTACTTGCCACCCGCCGAGTGTGAAAAGGAAGAGTGTGTGTGTGTGTGTGTGTGTGTGTGTGTGTGTGTGTGTGTGTGTGTGTGTGCGCGCTTCACTCTGTAAGTGTATGTGTGTGTGAATGAACAAGTGAATGAAATCCTCTAAAATCCTCTTACCTGTCTTGGGTCCCAGTGGGTCTCACCTTCAAGCATGGCGTATTTGTAACACCATAGGTCCATCTGTTTAGATGAGAAAACCCTCACATGTAGCAGGAAGACTGGTACCTATGCTAGTCTTTGGCCTACTGTGAGGCTGTGCCACAACTCAAGGGCAGGACTTTGAAACCTTTAAACGAGGATGAAGCTAAATGACCTTTTACCTCTCCTTCCATCTCTTTTTTCCCTGTTCCTCTCTTCCTCCCGCCTACTCGTCCTTCTCCTCCTCCCTCTCATCTTTATCCTCCTGCCTTACTTCAGTAGTCTGCTCAGTGTTCACCCTCCAACAACACTATAGACTCTGATGCACCGAACATTCAACTAGCTCTCACAGTCTCACATCAGAATTAGATGTTTGTCCATGTTCATCCAATTTTGAAGTTGTTGCAAAATGACAAATTTGTTTATGGTTAAGTTTAGGCATTAACTCCAAATGGATAAGGTAAGGGTTAAGGTTTGTTAAAATAAAAATCTCCAAAAAACATTCTATCACTGGATTCAAACTAGCAACCTTTGGAATCAGAGGCAGATCCCATCTGCCATTCCCATCCACAATGCCCTAGCAAAACTAAAACCTACTTGAAGGTAACAACGCTCACTGTTGCCCCTAGTGGCCGATTTCCATGGAATCTCCCTTCGTCCTCAGACAGTGATGGACGTCGAATACTTGATGGACGTCGAATACTGACTTGTATCAGGTGTGACCTGGCTGGAACATTTGCAGTCTTGAATCACATGCATTATGATCCTATCTGACATGTTATGTGGAGCACCTATATTGAATATGTGTGAAAAGCTACTCAATTAATGTGTGCACACGCACACACATACACACACACACAAACACAGACACAGCCACACACGCACAAACTTTCTGATAGGCGATAACCACTGCGGGACTTTCTGAAGTCATGGGTGGCACATTTCCTTGCAGACACACTATCTCTCCCTCTCTTTCTCTCTCCCCCCGTGTCTTTCTCTCTCTCTCCCGTCTCTCGTACACACATACACCCTAGACCCATTTGAGTAATGGAGTGTAAACAGACACATGGCCATGGACGGCCACGGGCGTTTCTAACAATAATATTTCTGCCTGCTTTCAGAGGAAGATGGGCAACGAGGGGAATGTTCCTGGTTGCCAGATTATAAAAATTATACGGGTTGCCAGAGTGGACATTTCTCCTGGTCAAGGTGGCGCTCCTCTCAACACCTCAGGAGGGTAATTTTGTGCCACATTAGATGACATATAGTGCTGTGAAAAAGTACTTGCCTTTTTCACACAGGGGCATTGGGTGTTGCATAACTTTCTTTAGGAAATAAATGAAATAAGTATGTAATTCTTGTGTTATTTGTTTTCTCATGTTCCCTTTCTCTAATATTAGATTTAGGTTGAAGATCTGATAATATTCACTATAAAAAAATATGCAAAAGCAGAGAAAATGAACTGCCCCCTTACACTCTAACTGGTTGTGCTACCTTTAGCTGCAATGGCTCCAACCAAATGCTTCCTTTGGTTGTTGATCAGTCTCTTACGTCGCTGTGAGGAAATTTTAGAATTTCTTCCACAGCGACGTGAGAGACTGACAGAAGTAGGCCCTCCTGGAGGACAACATCGTGTCAGTGTGCCACCAATTAACAGAGGTAATACCATGTCATTAACAAAATAAACCCTGGAGGAGGAGGAGGTGGGTAGGGGTGGCAGGGGACAGTAGAGTTACCCCCAATTCCCCCAATCTCCCCTCTCTCACACACTCCCCCAAACTTTGCTCTCGCCAACCCCAACCCCACACAACAAGCCCCAAAAGGGGGGAGAAATAATCACTACTGAGTGAGATTCCTCATCTAATTAGTAGGATAGAAATGTGTGACATCACTATAAAGAATGCCCTTCTCCGATTTCTAAGAAAATCTCTAAACTAAACTAAGCTAATGTACTGTACTTGTCACCTTTTACGTCAGTTCCTTTCCATGCACTACATCCTCAAACCTCTTGGTGGCACTGTGATGGACCATAATGGTGGGTTCAGTGTTCAGTATGAGGACAAAAGATTGACTTCCATGTAATAATACCTTAAACGCAACATTATTTAACCATTAACTGACCCTGGACCAGAGCTAAAGGAATAGCTATCTTCCACCTCCACCACTAACATATTAACAGATGATGTCTGTCTAGCAAGTGAAGAACCACCTGGTTCACTGCCTTCCTGTCATCTCTGGTCTCAAGACCTCTCATATCCACAAAGAGGCCCTTGGAGGAGACCCTGGATGGGCTTGGGGACTTGGGATGACCCTTGTCATTACATGGTAGTGGAGCATGAGTGACACTATGGGAGATTTACATTTGGGCAAAATACCATCCTCTCCTCGACTTCTTGGTACGCCGTCATCTCTCATCCATGACCCGGAAACCGATAAGTGATTGAGTGGTCAAGGAGAGTGTTAATTAGTTAGTAGGCGAATGGAGGAGTGTCCTACCTCCTCTAGCCTCTCCCCGCCAAATAGTTTTCATATCTGACACACCTCCTTTGAAGCAGCTGTTGTTTACTCGGAGGAGAAAAGCATGCATAAAACAATATGCTACTTATCCTTTTATCCATAAAATGTCTAGCACAACTATCGAAATGTATTTTTACTCATTTGGGATTGCAACCCTGTAAACATAATTTGCTTGATGACACGTGAGTGGAGAGTCTCATTTCATACAAGCGCATTTGTTTCCACATTTCCTCTCCTCCCCGTATGAAAAAATACTATGGGATACTATATAAGGGCACAAGGCGAGACCCATATGCAGACACAGGAGGCAGATGGTTGGGCTCCGATATTTATTATAACACAAAGGTTAGGCAAAAAGCAGGTCGGGTACAGGCGAGAGTTCATACACCAGGTCAGAGTCCAAACAGTACGGGCGTTAGACAGTCTCAAGGTCAGGACAGGCAGGGGTTCAGTAACCGGGTCAGAGTCCAAACAGTATGGGCGTTAGACAGTCTCGAGGTCAGGACAGGCAAGGGGTTCAGTAACCGGGTCAGAGTACAAACAGTAAGGAGCGTTAGACAGTCTCAAGGTCAGAACAGGCAGGGGTTCAGTAACCAGGTCAGAGTCCAAACAGTACAAGGCGTTAGACAGTCTCGAGGTCAGGACAGGCAGGGGTTCAGTAACCAGGTCAGAGTCCAAACAGTACGGGCGTTAGACAGTCTCAAGGTCAGGACAGGCAGGGGTTCAGTAACCGTGTCAGAGTCCAAACAGTACGGGCGTTAGACAGTCTCGAGGTCAGGACAGGCAGGGGTTCAGTAACCAGGTCAGAGTCCAAACAGTACAAGGCATTAGACAGTCTCAAGGTCAGGACAGGCAGGGGTTCAGTAACCAGGTCAGAGTCCAAACAGTACAAGGCGTTAGACAGTCTCAAGGTCAGAACAGGCAGGGGTTCAGTAACCGGGTCAGAGTCCAAACAGTACGGGCGTGAGACAGTCTCATGGTCAGGACAGGCAGGGGTTCAGTAACCGGGTCAGAGTCCAAACAGTACGGGCGTGAGACAGTCTCAAGGTCAGGACAGGCAGGGGTTCAGTAACCGGGTCAGAGTCCAAACAGTACGGGCGTGAGACAGTCTCAAGGTCAGGACAGGCAGGGATTCAGTAACCAGGTCAGAGTCCAAACAGTACAAGGCGTTAGACAGTCTCGAGGTCAGAACAGGCAGGGGTTCAGCAACCAGGTCAGAGTCCAAACAGTACAAGGCGTTAGACAGTCTCAAGGTCAGGACAGGCAGGGGTTCAGTAACCGGGTGAGAGTCCAAACAGTACGGGCGTGAGACAGTCTCATGGTCAGGACAGGCAGGGGTTCAGTAACCAGGTCAGAGTCCAAACAGTACGGGCGTTAGACAGTCTCGAGGTCAGGACAGGCAGGGGTTCAGTAACCAGGTCAGAGTCCAAACAGTACAAGGCGTTAGACAGTCTCGAGGTCAGAACAGGCAGGGGTTCAGTAACCGGGTGAGAGTCCAAACAGTACGGGCGTTAGACAGTCTCGAGGTCAGGACAGGCAGGGGTTCAGTAACCAGGTCAGAGTCCAAACAGTACAAGGCGTTAGACAGTCTCGAGGTCAGGACAGGCAGGGGTTCAGTAACCAGGTCAGAGTCCAAACAGTACAAGGCGTTAGACAGTCTCAAGGTCAGAACAGGCAGGGGTTCAGTAACCGGGTGAGAGTCCAAACAGTACGGGCGTGAGACAGTCTCAAGGTCAGGACAGGCAGGGGTTCAGTAACCGGGTCAGAGTCCAAACAGTACGGGCGTGAGACAGTCTCAAGGTCAGGACAGGCAGGGGTTCAGTAACCGGGTCAGAGTCCAAACAGTACGGGCGTGAGACAGTCTCAAGGTCAGGACAGGCAGGGATTCAGTAACCAGGTCAGAGTCCAAACAGTACAAGGCGTTAGACAGTCTCGAGGTCAGGACAGGCAGGTGTTCAGTAACCAGGTCAGAGTCCAAACAGTACAAGGCGTTAGGCAGGCTCGAGGTCAGGACAGGCAGGGGTTCAGTAACCAGGTCAGAGTCCAAACAGTACGGGCGTTAGACAGTCTCGAGGTCAGGACAGGCAGGGGTTCAGTAACCGGGTCAGAGTCCAAACAGTAAGGAGCGTTAGACAGTCTCAAGGTCAGGACAGGCAGGGGTTCAGTAACCGGGTCAGAGTCCAAACGGTACAAGGCGTTAGACAGTCTCAAGGTCAGAACAGGCAGGGGTTCAGTAACCAGGTCAGAGTCCAAACAGTACGGGCGTTAGACAGTCTCGAGGTCAGGACAGGCAGGGGTTCAGTAACCGGTCAGAGTCCAAACAGTACAAGGCATTAGACAGTCTCAAGGTCAGGACAGGCAGGGGTTCAGTAACCGGGTCAGAGTCCAAACAGTACGGGCGTGAGACAGTCTCAAGGTCAGGACAGGCAGGGGTTCAGTAACCGGGTCAGAGTCCAAACAGTACGGGCGTGAGACAGTCTCAAGGTCAGGACAGGCAGGGATTCAGTAACCAGGTCAGAGTCCAAACAGTACAAGGCGTTAGACAGTCTCGAGGTCAGAACAGGCAGGGGTTCAGTAACCAGGTCAGAGTCCAAACAGTACGGGCGTTAGACAGTCTCGAGGTCAGGACAGGCAGGGGTTCAGTAACCAGGTCAGAGTCCAAACAGTACAAGGCGTTAGGCAGGCTCGAGGTCAGGACAGGCAGGGGTTCAGTAACCAGGTCAGAGTCCAAACAGTACAAGGCGTTAGACAGTCTCAAGGTCAGAACAGGCAGGGGTTCAGTAACCGGGTGAGAGTCCAAACAGTACGGGCGTGAGACAGTCTCAAGGTCAGGACAGGCAGGGGTTCAGTAACCGGGTCAGAGTCCAAACAGTACGGGTGTGAGACAGTCTCAAGGTCAGGACAGGCAGGGATTCAGTAACCAGGTCAGAGTCCAAACAGTACAAGGCGTTAGACAGTCTCGAGGTCAGAACAGGCAGGGGTTCAGTAACCAGGTCAGAGTCCAAACAGTACGTGCGTTAGACAGTCTCGAGGTCAGGACAGGCAGGTGTTCAGTAACCAGGTCAGAGTCCAAACAGTACAAGGCGTTAGGCAGGCTCGAGGTCAGGACAGGCAGGGGTTCAGTAACCAGGTCAGAGTCCAAACAGTACGGGCGTTAGACAGTCTCGAGGTCAGGACAGGCAGGGGTTCAGTAACCAGGTCAGAGTCCAAACAGTACAAGGCGTTAGGCAGGCTCGAGGTAAGGGCAGGAAGAAAGGTCAGGTAAGCTGGTTCGGTGTCAGGACAGGCAAGGGTCAAAACCAGGAGACTGGGAAAAATAAGAGCTAGGAGATAAACGCTGGTTGACTTGGCAAACAAGACGAACTGGCACAGAGAGACAGAAAACAGGTATAAATACACCGGGATGATGAGCGACACCTGGAGGGGGTGGAGACAAGCACAAGAACAGATGAAAACGATCAGGGCGTGACATACTATGGTTAAATACTATTGCAGACTTTACTGTAGTATTCGCTGTAGTGTTTTTGAGAGACTAAAGTTCTGTAGTGTTTTTGCAGATGTAGTATACTGTAGCATTTACTGGTGTTTTTGTGGACATAACTGTAGTATTCAAATAGGCACAAAAAATTCTCCCTAATCGATTTCGTGCTATTAGCTACTCCTTTATTTTCTTTAATAATCAAGAAAATTTACATTTGACATATGAGCATATCTGATCATCATGCTTATTACTGCCAGATACAACTTTCAGAATATTCTCAAAGAACCTCAAGGTGGTGCTTTAATATTTCCTTGCTACAAAATCCTACTTTCTGTGAACAATTTGAAACTGAATTGAATGAATTCATATTGACTAACAAAAATTAATTTGATGAACATCAGATTTGATGGGGGCCACTCAAGGTTTTATTATAAATAATGCAACTGCATTTGCATCTGGGCTAAATAAATAACAATTAAAGAAGATATCAGAATTGGAAAAGTTGTTAATGACATTAGAGCGTTCTCAACAAACACTTTTTTCAGACCAGGTAGTGACTACTCTTTTCAAAGTCAAGACAGAACTATATCTATTGATAAGACAGAGAGCAGAATTTGCCATCCATCGACTTAGACTCGGCTATTACCTCCATGGCAATCGACCCAGTCGTCGACTGGCTATCAAGCTTTGCAGTAATTATCAATTAGCAGATGTTGCAACTATTGAATCTGAGTCAGGTGAATTGATATCAGAGCCAAGATTAATCAACACAAGATTCTCCCGTTTCTACAAAGAATTGTACACCACTGATCGTAAATCCACACCAAGTCAGATTAAGTCATTTTTTAAAGATATAAGAACTCTTCTCTCAACTGAAGAAGCCGGCTTGCTGGAACCCCACATCTCTCTCCATGAATAAAAAACGGCATTGAATCACCTAGTTGTGACAGTATTCCTCCTGAGGTCTATTTAAAATATTGTAACCAATTAGATCCACAGTTAATTGAAATGAATAACACAGAGGTTCACAAAGGATGTAAATACAGCACTAATTTCACTTCTGTAAAAAAAAAAGGTAAGGACGCCACCCAGTGCCCTCTATTGTTGATAAACACAGATAATAAACTATTTTCTACAATTCTGTCATCCAGTCTCGAAATGTACCCAAATTGGTACATCTGGACCACAGTAGGTTTGTTAAAAGACGATTATCTTCAGATGATCTCCGTCATCTGTTACATATCTTAGATGCTTCATCAGAAACTAAAGCTCCTTGGGTAGTTCTATATTTCAATGTAGAAAAAGCTTTTGATAGACTAAAAAGTTCATATCTTTGGTAAGTTTTGGAACATATTGGACTTGGCTCCAATTTCATTGATATAATTAAAATACTATATACCAATCCCTCAGCCATAGTAATAGCAGAAAATACATGCTCTGTTCCGTACAGAATAACTAGAAGTAGTTAGACTGCCCTTGACCAGCACAAAAACATCCTGTGGCGGACTGCAATAGCATTGAATAGTCCCTGCGATATGCAACTGTTCGGGGAAGTCAGGAACCAATACACACAGTCAGTCAGGAAAGCAAAGGTTAGCTTTTTCAAACAGAAATTTGCATCCTGTAGCTCTAACTCCCAAAAATGTTGGGACACTGTAAAGTCCATGGAGAACAAGAGCACCTCCTCCCAGCTGCCCACTGCACTGAGGCTAGGCAACACTGTCACCACCGATAAATCCATAATAATCGAAAATTTCAATAAGCATTTCTCTACGGCTGGCCATGCTTTCCTCCTGGCTACCCCAACCCCGGCCAACAGCTCCGCACTCCTCGCAACTACTTGCCCGAGCCTCCCCAGCTTCTCTTTCACCCAAATCCATGTTCTGAAAGAGCTGCAAAACCTGGACCCGTACAAATCAGCTGGGCTAGACAATCTGGACCCTCTCTTTCTAAAATTATCCGCCGCCATTGTTGCAACCCCTATTACCTGTCTGTTCAACCTCTCTTTCGTTTCGTCCGAGATCCCTAAAGATTGGAAAGCTGCCGCGATCATCCCCCTCTTCAAAGGGGGTGACACTCTAGACCCAAACTGTTACAGACCTATATCCATCCTGCCCTACACAGACGACACCATTCTGTATACATCTGGCCCTTCTTTGGACACTGTCTTAACTAACCTCCAAACGAGCTTCAATGCCATACAACACTCCTTCTGTGGCCTCCAACTGCTCTTAAACGCTAGCAAAACCAAATGCATGCTTTTCAACCATTCGCTGTCCGCACCCGCCCGCCCGACTAGCATCACTACTCTGGACGGTTCTGACCTAGAATACGTGGTCAACTACAAATACCTAGGTGTCTGGCTAGACTGTAAACTCTCCTTCCAGACTCATATCAAATATCTCCAATCCAAAATCAAATCTAGAAGCAGCTTTCTATTTCGCAACAAAGCCTCCTTCACTCACGCCGCCAAACTTACCCTAGTAAAACTGACTATCCTACCGATCCTCGACTTTGACGATGTCGTCTACAAAATAGCTTCCAATACTCTACTCAGCAAATTGGATGCAGTCTATCACAGTGCCATCCATTTTGTTAACAAATTGCCTTATACCACCCACCACTGCGACCTGTATGCTCTAGTCGGCTGGCCCTCGCTACATATTTGTCACCAGACCCACTGGCTCCAGGTCATCTATAAGTCTATGCTAGGTAAAGCCCCGCTTTATCTTGTCTCACTGGTCACGATAACAACACCCATCTGTAGCACGCGCTCCAACAGGTATATCTCACTGGTCATCCCCAAAGCCAACACTTACTTTGGCCGCCTTTCCTTCCAGTTCTCTGCTGCCAGTGACTGGAACGAATTGCAAAAATCGCTGAAGCTGGAGACTTACATTTCCCTCACTAACTTTAAACATCAGCTATCTGAGCAGCTAACCGATCGCTGCAGCTGTACATAGTCCATCTGTAAATAGCCCACCCAATCTACCTACCTCATCCCCATATTGTTTTTATTTACTTTGCTGCTCTTTTGCACACTAGTATCACTACTTACACACCATCATCTGCTCATCATCGTCTGCTCATCTATCAATCCAGTGTTAATCTGCTAAATTGTCATTACTTTGCTACTATGGCCTTTTTCTTGCCATACCTCCTCATGCCATTTGTACACACTGTATATAGACTTTCTTTTTTCTATTGTGTTATTGACTGTACGCACTGCTTTGCTGTCGCACTGCTTTGCTTTATCTTGGCCAGGTCGCAGTTGTAAATGAGAACTTGTTCTTAACTAGCTTACCTGGTTAAATAAAGGTGAAATAAAAATGTTAAACAAAAATTTAAAAAAGTAGCAGGCAAGGTGATTCCATCTCACCTCTTCTATTTTTATTGTCTATGAAGCCCCTGGCCCAGGCCCAATTACACCAATATCTCTCAATTCTACAGATCACGTCATCTCATTATAGGCCGACGATATCATACTTTATCTAGACAATGTATCTCAATCCCTCCCAAAATCTTTGAAGATCATAGACAAATTCAGCTCTATCTCAAGTTATAAAATAAATCTAACCAAATCTGCCCTACTTCCTCTCAAGACCCCGATGGAGGACTCCATATTTACTTATGGAATTCCAATCGTTTCCCATTTAAAATATTTGGAAATAGATATATTTCCTTCCTTTGATAAAACCATTGTCAGAATCTTTAACAGAACGCTCAAATCAATTCAATTTGACCTCAGTAGATGGACTAATGTCCCACTCGCTTTCGCTGGCCAAATATCTAATGAATACATTGCCACGGCTGAATTTTGGTAAGCCAGTGCTTCACTTGTCTCCCCCTTCTGGCTATTGGGATAAAATCCATAGTGCGGTTTCAAAATGTATATGGCAAGGTATGTACAGTGCATTCGGAAAGTATTCAGACCCCTTTACTTTGTTACGTAACAGCCTTATTCTAAAACTGATTTAATAATCGTTTCCCCTCATCAACTTACACACAATACACCATAATGACAAAGCAAAAACAGGTTTTTAGAATTAAAAAAATATATATTAAAAATAAAAATATCACATTTACATAAGTATTCAGACCCTTTACTCAGTACTTTGTTGAAGCACCTTTGGCAGCAATTACAACCTCAAGTCTCCTTGGGTATGACGCTATAAGCTTGGCACACCTGTATTTGGGGAGTTTCTCCCATTCTTCTCTGCAGATCCTCTCAAGCTCTGTCAGGTTGGATGGGGGGGCGTCGCTGCACAGCTATTTTCAGGTCCCTCTAGAGATGTTCGATCGGGTTCAAGTCCGGGCTCTGTCTGGGCCACTCAAAGACATTCAAAGACTTGTCCCTAAGCCACTCCTGCATTGTCTTGACTGTGTGCTTAGGGTCATTGTCCTGTTGGAAGGTGAACCTTCACCCCAGTCTGAGGTCCTGAGTGCTCTGGAGCAGGTTTTCATCAAGGATCTCTCTGTTCTTTGGTCCGTTCATCTTTCCCCCGATCCTGACTGGTCTTCCAGTCCCTGCCGCTGAAAAACATCTTCAAGGCATGATGCTGCCACCGCCATGCTTCACCGTAGGGATGGTGCCATGTTTCCTCCAGATGTGACGCTTGGCATTCAGGCCAAAGAGTCCAATAATGGTTTCATCAGACCAGAGAATCTTGATTCTCATTGTCTGAGACTCCTATAGGTGCCTTTCAGCAAACTCCAAACGGGCTGTCATGTGCCTTTTACTGACGAGTGGCTTCAGTCTGGCCACTCTACCATAAAGTCCTGCAGAGATAGTTGTCCTTCTGGAAGGTTCTCCCATCTCCACAGAGGAACTCTGGAGCTCTGTCAGTGACCATCGGGTTCTTGGTCACCTCCTTGACCAATGCCCTTCTCCCCGATTGCTCAGTTTGGCCGGGTGGCTAACTCTAGGAAGAGTCTTGGTGGTTCCAAACCTCTTCCATTTAAGATTGATGGAGGCCACTGTGTTCTTGGGGACCTTCAATGCTGCAAAAAGTTTTTGGTACCCTTCCCCAGATGTGTGCCTTAACACAATCCTGTCTCGAAGCTCTACGGAAAATTCCTTCAAACTCATGGCTTGGTTTTTGCTCTGACATGCACTGTCAACTGTGGGACCTTATATAGCCAGGTGTGTGCCTTTCCAAATCTTGTCCAGTCAATTGAATTGACCACAGGTTGACTCCAATCAAGTTGTAGAAATATCTCAAGGATGATCAATGGAAACATAGCAAAGGGTCTGAATTCTTATGTAAATAAGGTATACCTGTTTTTATTTTTAATACATTCGCAAACATTTCTAAAAACCTGTTTTCGCTTTTGTGATTATGGGGTATTGTGTGTAGATTGATGAGGAAAAACATACATTTAATACATTTTTGTAACTTAAAAAAAGATGGAAAAGGTGAAGGGTTCTGAGTACTTTCCGAATGCACTGTATATGGCCTTGCCTAGTTAAATAAAGGTTAAATTAAAATCATTTTAAATATTGCTCCCGCAATTTCTGTTTGACGCAAATTTGAAAAACTATGTAATTGGGAATCAAAATGGCATGCCCATAGTCCAATATTTCACAATAATGCCTTGCGATCTGAAAGGGGGCCTTTTGTAGTATAGAAAAATGTGGATGGACACATGTTGGCTGGTTGGGGTTGGTGGAATGGGATGGGATGCGAGGGTGGAGGTCCACTTGTTTTTTTTAATCCTCATAGTTTTATTATTTATTTTTAAACTCTGTATGTATTTCTTACTGTTTTTTTTCTTTCATTTGAGTGGCAGCCTACGGGTACATAAACGCATTACAATTTGAAATGATTGTAATACAATTTGTCATAACCCTCCAAACAAAAAAATAACTAAACAAAACAAAATTTGGTCACAAAAGAATCTCCCCCATGTCACAGTAGGCTAGCTAGGCCTACTCATTGTCCATAACAAGTGCTTTGTATGGAAGGACAAACATGGCAATTCAAAGGTGTTGTTGTTTTGAATGGTCATTGTTGCTTACTGTATGTTGTTGTCTTTTGGATTATTGTTGTTGTGTTTATTTCTTCACTTGACCCTCTTTTCCTGGGTCGTGCCAGCTTGCTGGATCTAGGATGGTGACATCACAATGTTGTTGTTGGTTAAACTAGGACATTGGGGCTGTAGTGGGTCAGAGAGCGTCATCTCCTCCCTCCCTGCGTGGAAAACACACTCCCTGAAACAACACACTCCCACAAACACAATCCCACTCTTTCCCAGATAACACACCAGATCGTATAGGATAAACACATGACACAAGTTAAAACACAGGAATACACAAACACAAAAACACGATACGTAGAAAAACCACATCTCCCATGGTTACTATGAACTGTAAATATTTACACCATCATAATACTTGAATACAATCCACAACTATCCTTACACAAAGACATTGGGTCAACACATACGTACAGTATCGAATGTCAAACATTGGCACTATAAAAATCAAATCAAATGTATTTGTCACATACACATGGTTAGCAGGTGTTAATACATGTGTAGCGAAATGCTTGTGCTTCTAGTTCCGACCATGCAGTAATATCTAACAAGTAATCTACCAATTCCACAACAACTACCTTATACACACAAGTGTAAAGGAATGAATACGAATATGTACATAAAAATATATAAATGAGTGATGGCCGAACGGCATAGGCAAGATTTAGGCAACGAAGGAAGCACGAGAGGCATTTTTGGGGGGCTGCCTCTCGTGCTTCCTTCGTTGCCTTGCCTGTTGATCTCGTCGCTGCACTTCCCTCTCTGCTTCCACCTGTTCCCATGGAAGGCGATCCATACCGGCCTGGATTTCTTCCCATGTCCAGGATCCCTTCTGCTGCTCCTTCTTATGCTGCTTGGTCCTTTGTTGGTGGGTTATTCTGTCACGGATGTTCGAAGGAGTGGACCAAGATGCAGCGTCTTCGTAGTTCCACATATTTATTAAAAGTGAAACTGAATGCAATACACAGAAATACTTGAAAATACAAAACAACAAACCGTGACGCAGAGAGGACAACACACTCCTCAAAAGACAATAACCCACAAACCACAATGAGAAATTAAACCTACTTAAATATGATCTCTAATCAGAGGCAAATGAGGATCAGCTGCCTCCAATTAGAGATCAACCCCAAACAATCCAACATAGAAATAGAAAAGTAGAATTTAACCATAGAACTAGAAAACATAGATCAGCCCAAAAACACCCCCTGTCACGCCCTGCCCTACACTACAATAGAAAATGACATCTTACTAGGGTCAGGACGTGACACCTGAAGTCCACGATCATCTCTTTTGTTTTGTTGACATTGAGTGCGAGGTTATTTTCCTGACACCACACTCCGAGGGCCCTCACCTCCTCCCTGTAGGCCGTCTCGTCGTTGTTGGTAATCCAGCCTACCACTGTAGTGTCATCTGCAAACTTGATGATTGAGTTGGATGCGTGCATGGCCACGCAGTCGTGGGTGAACAGGGAGTACAGAAGAGGGCTGAGAACGCACCCTTGTGGGGACCCAGTGTTGAGTATCAGCGGGTGGAGATGTTGTTACCTACTCTCACCACCTGGGGGCGGCCCGCCAGGAAGTCCAGGACCCAGTTGCACAGGGCGGGGTTGAGACCCAGGGTCTCGAGCTTAATGACGAGTTTGGAGGGTACTATGGTGTTAAATGCTGAGCTGTAATCGATGAACAGCATTCTTTCATAGGTATTCCTCTTGTCCAGATGGGTTAGGGCAGTGTGCAGTGTGATGGCGATTGCGTCGTCTGTGAACCTATTGGGTCGGTAAGTAAATTGGAGTGGGTCTAGGGTGTCAGGTAAGGTGGAGGTGATATGGTCCTTGACTAGTCTCTCAAAGCACTTCATGATGACGGAAGTGAGTGCTACAGGGCGGTAGTCATTTAGCTCAGTTACCTTAGCTTTCTTGGAAACAGGACAATGGTGGCCCTCTTGAAGCATGTGGGGCATATGCTATGGATTAGAGAATCCTCTCTCCAGTTCAATACAATAGACCAATGAAATGTCTCCTTATTTAAAACTAATGAAAATGCCAAAAGCTATAGTTGTTGTGGGGTCATGTTGACAGGCGATGCTGTGTATCCTTTGTTGTGCGGGTGGTGTGTGGTGTTTGGTGAATTTGTGTTAGTGTGTCTCCATTGTGACGTGTGTAATCCGCATGCTCCCTAATCCACGAGCAGGTGGCCTGGCGTGTGGTGTCCGTGGGGGTGCAGAGAAGGCACACTCCTCCTGCCTCGCCTAACACACACACACACACACACCACACATCACACACACACACACACCACACACCACACACCACACACACCACACACACACACACACACACACACACACACACACACACACACACACACACACACACACACACACAAACACATACATACACACGCACAAACACACGTATGCACACACAAACACAAATACACACAAACACATACATACACACGCACAAACACACGTACGCACACACAAACACAAATACACACAAACACATACACGCACACACACACACACAAATGCTCCACTTTGTGACTGAGCCTTGAGAGAGGGACTGGACACACAAAAAACACACATTCATATAAACACACACCCACACACACACACAAATAGATATACACACTATTCCAAAGACTCCCACGTGCCAGAATTGATATACCCCAGCTCGCCTTCCACCTCTCCTTGTGTGTATCCACACAGCCATGCACGCTTCAGGGCCTATCTGCTGGCCTAAACAGGTGGGCCAGGCCCATGACTCAGGGCAGGGTGGGAGAGGGAGGGAGGGCATCTGTCAAATAACTAGCATCCTCCTCGACCACCTCGCCATCTGGTACTTCATACAGCCTATATCATCCAGACTGGTCAGGTATCATAATACAGCCTATATCATCCAGACTGGTCAGGTGTCATAATACAGCCAGTATGACTGGTCGGGTGTCTTAATACAGCCTACAGTATATCATCCAGACTGGTCAGGTGTCCTTCATACAGCCTATATCATCCAGACTGGTCAGGTGTCATAATACAGCCTATATCATCCAGACTGGTCAGGTGTCATAATACAGCCAGTATGACTGGTCAGGTGTCTTAATACAGCCTACAGTATATCATCCAGACTGGTCAGGTGTCCTTCATACAGCCTATATCATCCAGACTGGTCTCGTGTCATAATACAGCCAGTATGACTGGTTGGGTGTCTAAATACAGCTGTAACGGCCGTCGTTAGAGAAAGACCAAGGTGCAGCAGAGGATGTGTTCATCTTGAAAATTTAATTGAAAGAGAGAACACTACAAAAATAAATCAAAAGACGACAGCAAAACAGTCCTGTTAGGAAATACTCTAAACAGAAACAATCACCCACAAAAACCCAAAGGAAAACCAGGCTACTTATGTGTGACTCCCAATCAGCAACAACGAACTACAGCTGTGCCTGATTGGGAGCCACACACGGCCCAAAACAAAGAAATACAAAAACATAGAAAAATGAACATAGAACGCCCACCCAATGTAACACCCTGGCCTAACCAAAATAAATAACAAAAACCCCTCTCTATGGCCAGGGCGTTACAGTACCCCCCCCCCCAAAGGTGCGGACTCCGGCAGCAAAACCTGACTCTGAAGGGGAGGGTCCGGGTGGGCCTTCTTACGGCGGCGGCTCAGGTGCGGGACATGGCCTCCGCTCCACCCTTGGCGTCGCCCACTTAGGTAGCACCCTGGCCGCGCCGGAGGACTGGTGGGCAACCCTGACTGCGCCTGGCTGGCGGGCGTCCCTGGCTGCACCCGGCGGGCGGGCATCCCTGGCTGCGCCCGGCTGGCGGGCGACCCTGGCAGCTCCGGCGGCTCCAGGCTGGCAGGCGGCTCCAGCAGCTCCGGGCTGGCGGGCGGCCCTGGCGGCTCCGGGCTGGCAGATGGCCCTGGCGGCTCTGGGCTGGCGGGCGGCTCTGGGGGCTCCGGGCTGGCGGGCGGCTCTGGGGGCTCCGGGCTGGCGGGCGGCTCTGGCCCAGGATTCACCAGGCTGGGGAGACATGAAGGAGGCCTGGCCCTGGGCGCAGGCACAGGACTCACCAGGCTGGGGAGACATGAAGGAGGCCCTGGGCGCAGGCACAGGACTCACCAGGCTGGCGGGCGGCTCTGGCGGCTCCGGCGGCTCCGGGCTGGCGGGCGGCTCTGGCGGCTCTGGCCCAGGATTCACCAGGCTGGGGAGACATGAAGGAGGCCTGGCCCTGGGTACAGGCACAGGACTCACCAGGCTGGGGAGACATGAAGGAGGCCTGGCCCTGGGCGTAGGCACAGGACTCACCAGGCTGGCGGGCGGCTCTGGCGGCTCCGGACAGGCGGGCGGCTCTGGCGGCTCCGGACAGGCGGGCGGCTCTGGCGGCTCCGGACTGGCGGGCGGCTCTGGCAGCTCTGGCCCAGGACTCATCAGGCTGGGGAGACATGAAGGAGGCCTGGCTCTGGGCGCAGGCACTGGACTCACCAGGCTGGGGAGACCCACTGGAGGCCTGGTCCGTGGAGGAGGCACAGGCTTGACCAGGATGGGGGGACCCACTGGAGGCCTGGTCCGTGGAGGAGGCACAGGCTTGACCAGGATGGGGAGACCCACTGGAGGCCTGGTCCGTGGAGGAGGCACAGGCTTGACCAAGATGGGGGGACCCACTGGAGGCCTGGTCCGAGGAGGAGGCACAGGATAAACCGGGCTGTGGGGGAGCACTGGAGTTCTGGTACGTAGGCTCTTTAACCACACTCCAGGCTGAATGCCCACTTTGGCCCGGCACGGGCGGAGCACAGGTATTGGGCGAACTGGACCCTCCCAGCGCCCTGGAGACACAGTGCGCAGAGCTGGTGCAGGATAACCTGGACCGAAAAGGCGCACCGGAGACCAGACGCGCTGAGCTGGCACAATCCGTCCTGGCTCAATGCCTGCACTCGCATGGCACTTGCGGGGGGCTGGCCTATAGCGCACCGGGCTATGAACGCGCACTGGAGACACCGTGCGCTTAACCGCATAACACGGTGCCTGACCAGTACTGCGCTGCCTCCAGTAAGCACAGGGAGTTGGCTCAGGTCTACCGCCTGACTCCGCCAATCTCCCCGTGTGCCCCCCCCCCCAAAAAAATCTATTTGCGGCTGCCTCCCGTGTCCGTCGCTCTCCCTCGGCAGGTTGTTGCAGTGGTCAAATAATTGATCCCATGTCCAGTCAATCTTTGACTCCAGCACCTCCAGCGACCAGGATGCCATGACCTCCCGAGCACACTGCTTCATCCCCTCCTTGTGCTGCTCCTTCCTCCGCTGCTTGGTCCGTTTTTGGTGGGTGATTCTGTAACGCCGTCGTTAGAGAAAGACCAAGGTGCAGCGGAGGATGTGTTCATCTTGAAAATTTCATTGAAAGAGAGAACACTACAAAAGAAATCAAAAGACGACAGCAAAACAGTCCTGTTAGGAAATACTCTAAACAGAAACAATCACCCACAAAAACCCAAAGGAAAACCAGGCTACTTATGTGTGACTCCCAATCAGCAACAACGAACTACAGCTGTGCCTGATTGGGTGCCACACACGGCCCAAAACAAAGAAATACAAAAACATAGAAAAATGAACATAGAACGCCCACCCAATGTAACACCCTGGCCTAACCAAAATAAATAACAAAAACCCCTCTCTATGGCCAGGGCGTTACAACAGCCTACAGTATATCATCCAGACTGGTCAGGTGTCCTTCATACAGCCTATATCATCCAGACTGGTAAGGTGTCTTAATACAGCCTATATCATCCAGACTGGTCAGGTGTCCTTCATACAGCCTATATCATCCAGACTGGTAAGGTGTCTTAATACAGCCTATATCATCCAGACTGGTCAGGTGTCCTTCATACAGCCTATATCATCCAGACTGGTCAGGTGTCTTCATACAGTCTATATCATCCAGACTGGTCAGGTGTCTTAATTAATACAGCCTATATCATCCAGACTGGTCAGGTGTCATAATACAGCCAGTATGACTGGTCGGGTGTCTTAATACAGCCTACAGTATATCATCCAGACTGGTCAGCTGTCCTTCATACAGCCTATATCATCCAGACTGGTAAGGTGTCTTCATACAGCCTATATCATCCAGACTGGTCAGGTGTCTTCATACAGCCTATATCATCCAGACTGGTCAGGTGTCTTCATACAGCCTATATCATCCAGCTTGATCAGGTGTCTTCATACAGCCTATATCATCCAGACTGGTCAGATGTCTTCATTCAGCCTATATCATCCAGCCTGATCAGGTGTCCTTCATACAGCCTATATCATCCAACCTGATCAGGTGTCTTCATTCAGCCTATATCATCCAGCCTGATCAGGTGTCCTTCATACAGCCTATATCATCCAGCCTGATCAGGTGTCCTTCATACAGCCTATATCATCCAACCTGATCAGGTGTCCTTCATACAGCCTATATCATCCAGCCTGATCAGGTGTCCTTCATACAGCCTATATCATCCAACCTGATCAGGTGTCTTCATTCAGCCTATATCATCCAGACTGGTCAGGTGTCCTTCATACAGCCTATATCATCCAACCTGATCAGGTGTCTTCATTCAGCCTATATCATCCAGACTGGTCAGGTGTCCTTCATACAGCCTATATCATCCAGCCTGATCAGGTGTCTTCATACAGCCTGTATCATTCAGAATGGTCAGGTGTCCTTGATGGATGCAGGCTATTCATAGGTTGCACCTCCATCACTCGGTCGTGTCGTACCATTGTTATAAACGTTCTCAAGCCGCCCTCTGCCATCGGCGCCATAGTGGTGCCCAAAAGTCGTGATAAGCCCAGTCATTCTGGGCGGAGGCTAATGACTGTTTATGTTAAATTACACTATAGTTTCCTGGAAATACGATTATGTTGCTAAAGTAGGCAACTATTTAGTAGGAAACAACTTTGCCATCATTATCATGTCGTCAAATTCCTACTTTAGACAGATGTCAATGTTGTCATTACCTAGAAAAGTTTGTAAAAAATAGCTAGCAATAATAACATTAGCTAGCTAAATCTAGTGGTCTCCCCTCAATCTTAGCTAGCTAGCTAAATGTATACTGCATCTAAAGTCAATTTGTCGGCACCAAAATGATGACAAAAGGTTTAACTACTAATTATTTGCCTCCTTTTGAAATGGCATTGTATTTCCAAGCCACTGTAATACACTTTTGATTAAATCTTCATCAGCACTCAATGACAATGCATTGAGTAGAATGCTGATTTGGGCATCAGTCCAATGTTCAAAACAATATTGTGACAAAACGTGCAATCCATGAATAGTGTTCTAGTAGGGTGTTCTAGACACATTGTTCTAAAGTCTAGAGTCAGATGAGAGATGGTGTACAGGTCATTAGCGTGAGCAGCTAGGTTTGAAATGAGCCGTTCCTTTGTGTCCCTTTGCGGACTCAGGGTGAGATGGTCCCAGTTGTCCCTCATAGAGATGGATGCCATGTAAACAGAGGTTGATTGTACCACATCTAGTTGATGGGGGACATTACAGTGCTGGTGTGGATGATACCTCATGTCCCTGCTCTGCCTGATCCAGTCTTACAGTAGTTAGCTGATGGCAGGAGACGACTGGCAGCTGACAGCTGGGATGGCCCGCTGACCTTCGATCTCTAACCCTAACCCTTACTCTGGAGAATGATTAAAACAGAGTCTGTTTCCCCTAGACACTGATCTACCATAAATCTGACCCAGAATGATAACAAACACTAGTTAAAGTAAAGAGACTTCAGACTTTAGTCACTGTCCCTCAGGACTAATTGTAGTTGTTTGAACAAATAAACTGCTGTGTGAACAAAGAAACTGTTTTCTATTCTTTCCCCTTTCCATCTTTTCCTGTCTCTTTCTCTCTGTCTGGGCCCCGAATAGCTTGTTATTCCTTATATAGCCCACTCTTTAAATAAGGTGCCTTTTGAGACACAGCTTTGAATAGGGTGCCTTTAAAAACACAGCCCACTTTATAATGTGCCTTTTTAGACACCGCTTTGAATAGGGTGCCTTTAAAAAGCCCACTCTTAACTGGGTCAGGTGAGAGCCTGTTGGATATTCACTGACATCATCAGACTCAAACACCTGAGCGGTGGGCCAATGAGTCTCCATCATATGTCCCAGAGACCATATAGAGATGTTCTGTGTACCCTTCTAGGGACAGTGTGCCTGACAACACACCACCAGTCTATCAGCCTTTTCAGATTCCGTTCCAAATGCTTTTAGCCTCACAACAAGCTTATGAACTAATTCAAATTGTGCCATTAGATGTATGTAATCTGTTATTAGAGCATCTCCATTTTGCTCTTAAGGAGCTTTGTGTTTTTTCATGCTAATGGAGCATTGGTATAAAGACTGGAGTGTTTTGTTGGCTGGTTGTCCTGTAGTCTGTCTATATAATCCAGGTTGAAAGGTCTCCAAGCTAAATGGAAGCTGCATGAGGAACAATAACTAGCCATTAACATCACCCAAAAGCCATTCTGATACTCAAATGGTGTTTTATTTGTATTTATTTTTTACATATGTCCGAACGTTAAAAACCTGTAATAAGCTTTCAGCTTTGTGTCTTTTATTTCTGGAATAAAGAAGACGATGTTGATTTATTTGGCTCACATGTGTAACCCCATCAATATGATTCAAAACGCCACACAGACCAAATCCTAAACTAAAGTCATTCCAATTTACAGTCAGAATTCTCTGTACTTATACACTATTTACTTATATGTATATAAAATGAATAATTATTGGCGAAATGTATGTACGATGTATGATATAAACCATAGTTTTCTATGAATTGAAAGAGTATACAGTATATTATATGCCCAAGAAAATCAATGGACTAAGAGTATTCCTTTTTCTCATGTAAAAAGTGCAACCAAAATCACCACAGACAAACGCAAAGGGCAATGAAAACAACAAGCATCCGTTTAACATGATAGTATTAGAGGTGTTTTTATTTTTTACACCCAACATGGTACATATTTACAATTTAGTTAGCCGTCACTCTTATCCAGAGCCGCTAACAGTTAGCGTCCTTGCTGCTATTATTGGAAGTGCACTGAGGAGGTCCATGTTGGAAGCCTGGGACCCTTATAGAATGGGCAGGAATATTCCATTAATTGTAATGGATCAGAACCAAGTCACAGTCAAGGGGAGAAAACGTGACTAAGTAACACCCCTGTAGCGCCAATCAACCCAAACTATGGGTCGGTTTTGTGTGTAGCCTATCAGACCTGTTGGAGGAATATGGTTTGAAATGTAGTTTCAGTCATGTCACACCATAATATGACAATACATCTGCCTCTTATACTATATATAATCTATGGTATCTTGTTTTATGTCACTCATATGTACAAAGATACTTACTTGGTGAATGTGTAATGTAGAAGGCATTTCCTTCACCATCAATGATAACCAACCTAACCAAGCATTTTTCTTTGTTTTTTTGCAATTGCTGTTTTGGTCCTCATTTTCCCTAAGCACTTTGTCTAATTAATACATCAGGACACATTCTGCATCATTAAAACACCATATTAAAGTGTACATTTAATCTCATAAAATCATGTAATCCATTGGATGAAATCACACTAAACATGAAATGGTTTGACTCGTATATGGGGTGTGTGTGTGTGTGTGTGTGTGTGTGTGTGTGTGGAGGGGGGGTGTGGGTGTGTGTGGGTGTGTGTGTGGGTGTTAGTGTGTGTGTGGGGGGGGTGTGTGTGTGTGTGTGTGTGTGTGTGTGTGTGTGTGTGTGTGTGTGTGTGTGTGCGTGAGTGCGTGTGTGCGTGTGTGTGTGTGTGTGTGTGTGGGTGGGTGTGTGCGTGTGGGGGGGGGGTGTCAGTGTGTGTGTACCATGGTTATTAACCATTTACCATATTCCCCAACCGTCAAAAACTACGTCCTTTATATAACACAGAAAAACTATTGTTTCATCAAGTCAAATGAGATTCCATGTTTGGTGATGTAGATGAATTATGTATGTGTTGTTGTGTTGATATGTGATAGAGACACTGCTGTCACTGCCTGTATCCCTGGGAATGTAGGACAGCATCCTTTTGCATAACAATACACAGTAGCCTTTAGTTTAGTTCTCACAAACAACATGGCCGTTGGTTTATTTTATAAAGAGATTCTATTCCTTATAAAAGAACACTTGTATATTTTTAACGGTGTTCTTGTAGACACCTGCGTTTGCTTGGAACTGGTCAATTTCAAATGACAGAAGACGCTACAGTATTATGGCTTATAGGGGAGGTGACTGCAGCAGAAAATCGATAAAATATAAGAACTTTGAGATTTTTCTTTATTTTGAAAACCATTAACAATTTCTCTAAGTCAACCCATAAAAGTTGACTGAGTCATATTGACATTTCCTAGTAATTCTCTATGGATGTTTGGGGCTTGAGGTGCTTTGCGAGCGCTGGATCATAGCCTATTTTCGCTAATGGCAATGCGTAGAATTGGCTGGGCACGCGGCAAAGTGCCTGTCTGGTGTGCTTGGGAAAGCCCTATTTTGCCTCTATGGCCTTTCGGCCAGCCCAGAGCTGGGCCCAGTTTCCCGTTAGCTATGGAATTTAGTCTTACCAGTGTTTTAAGATGCCTCTTTCCTACAACCGCTGAAGATGGAACATGCATTTCCCAAAACACCACGCAAAAAGAATGGTCGCTAAGTGCATCATTGGAACATGGATACTGAAAGGATCAAAAGAAAGGGAGCGCTGCTCTCAGATCAGCTTTCTCCATGGAAATCTTACCTTAACATTAGAAATATTTCACAATACTGAAGGACGGATAAGCTCCTATTACCACCTATGGCTGCACATTATGAGGCGACTTATGCTTACCCAATAAAAACAAAAACACTAAATCACCGAGTTGGCACATCATTGCGCACATGTTAGGTTATACATCATTAAATATATTGAGACACATTACAGACAGTAGCCTAGAAGTATCAAAATAGAAATGAATTGATATAACATTAAATGTATTTCAGTATGATTGAAATAGGCTGTCTCTATTTTAATGCAGTCATCTCTGTTTACAATTGAAGTCTATTTTTATACGTCGCTTGTTCGTATCAATTGCAAAGACACAGACAACTTTGTATTTGTAGTCAACTTTGTTCTAAAGTTATCAGCGGTCACAAAAAGACGGATAAGCCATGTAATTCTATGTTTAACGGAGATCTTGTGTGTATAAAGTGACGCGGGAGGGCAAAAAAGCATCTGAAGACCCACTTAGCTGTTCTACAAGTGGTCTGAGGCAGGAGTTAGATTACGAGCGTTTTCAAGTGCAACGTTAATAAAGACGTTTTTCAGAAACAGCTAGGAGATTGAACGATATTCCTATGAAGTTTCTAACGATGAATTTAGCCTTAACATGCTTTTGAGGAACCGGGCCCTGGTCCACACCCCGCAGCAGTGACCAGGGCCAAGGCTGGGTTTTAAAACTCCAAGCTCAAGGCCTTTTATTGTTTAACATCCACAAATGCGATGAAGGGATTAATGAAACGTCTGCCGGACCCATATGTCCCTTCATGCCGAGTGGCGCTTAATTAAAACCAAAAGCCTAGGAACGGAATCTTACACAAATAGGTCCCTCTGGCCTGCTCCACTCAAGTCTTGCTATCTTAGCTACATGTATTTATTTAACCTTTATTTAACTAATAGCCAAATTGAATATAGCATGGTAACGACAAAAATGATATTTATAATTCTATTAGAATAATCATTCTAGAATAATAATGATGATAATGATAAATTACAGCACTGACAATTATTTAGATTCTTGTTTCATTATACACTACATGACCAAAAGTATGTGGACACCTGATCATCGAACATCTCATTCCAAAATCATAGGCATTAATATGGAGTTGGTCCCTCCTTTGCTGCTATAACAGCCTCCACTCTTCTGGGAAGGCTTTCCACTAGATGTTGGAACATTGCTGCAGGGACTTCCATTCAGCCACAAGAGCATTAGTGAGGTCAGGCACTGATGTTAGGTGATTAGGTCTGGCTCACAGTCGGTGTTCCAATTCATCACGAAGGTGTTCGATGGGGTTGAGGTCAGGGCTCTGTGCAGGCCAGTCAAGTTCTTCCACACTGATCTTGACAAACCATTTCTGTATGGACCTCGCTTTGTGCACGGGGCATTGTCATACTGAAACAGGAAAGGGCGTTCCCCAAACTGTTTCCGCAAAGTTGGAAGTACAGAATCGTCTAGAATGTCATTGTATGCTGTAGCATTAAGATTTCCCTTCACTGGAACTAAGTGGCCTAGCCTGAACCATGAAAAACAGCCCCAGACCATTATTCCTCCTGCAACAAACTTTACCGTTGGCACTATGCATTCGGGCAGGTAGCGTTCTCCTGGCATCCACCAAACCCACATTCATCCTTCGGGCTGCCAGATGGTGAAGGGTGATTCATCACTCCAGAGAACGCGTTTCCACTGCTCCAGAGTCCAATGGCCACTCCAACCGATGCTTGGCATTGCACTTGGTGATCTTAGGACCAAGCCTAGCCTGCTGAGGAGTGACGGACTCCATCCTAGCTGGAGGGGTGCTCTCATCTTATCTACGAACATAGACAGGGATCTAACTCCCCTAGCTCCACAATGAGATAGGGTGCAGGCCAGGCAGCAGGCTGTTAGCCAGCCTGCCAGCTTAGTGGAGTCTGCCACTAGCACAGTCAGTGTAGTCAGCTCAGCTATCCCCATTGAGACCGTATCTGTGCCTCGATCTAGGTTGGGCAAAACTAAACATGGCGGTGTTCGCTTTAGCAATCTCACTGGAATAAAGACCTCTTCCATTCCTGCCATTATTGAAAGAGATTGCGATATCTCACATCTTAAAATAGGGCTACTTAATGTTAGATCCCTCACTTCCAAGGCAGTCATAGTCAATGAACTAATCACTGATCATAATCTTGATGTGATTGGCCTGACATGGCTTAAGCCTGATGAATTTACCGTTAAATGAGGCCTCACCTTCTGGTTACACTAGACCATATCCCCCGCGCATCCCACAAAGGTGGGGGTGTTGCTAACATTCACGATAGCAAATTTCAATTTACAAAAAAAAGCGACTGCATTTTCGTCTTTTGAGCTTCTAGTCATGAAATCTATGCAGCCTACTCAATCACATTTTATAGCTACTGTTTACAGGCCTCCTGGGCCATATACAGCGTTCCTCACTGAGTTCCCTAAATTCCTATCGAACCTTGTTGTCATGGCAGATAATATTCAATTTTTGGTGACTTTAATATTCACATGGAAAAGTCCACAGACCCACTCCAAAAGGCTTTCGGAGCCATCATCGACTCAGTGGGTTTTGTCCAACATGTCTCCGGACCTACTCACTGCCACAGTCATACTCTGGACCTAGTTTTGTCCTGTGGAATAAATGTTGTTGATCCTAATGTTTTTCCTCATAATCCTGGACTATTGGACCACCATTTTATTATATTTGCAATCGCAACAAATAATCTGCTCAGACCCCAACCAAGGATCATCAAAAGCTGTGCTTTAAATTGTCGGACAACCCAAATATTCCTAGATGCCCTTCCAGACTCCCTCCACCTACCCAAGGACGTCAGAGTACAAAAAGCAGTTAACCACCTAACTGAGAAACTCAATTTAACCTTGCGTAATACCCTAGATGCAGTCGCACCCCTAAAAACAAAAAACATTTGTCATAAAAAAACTAGCTCCCTGGTATACAGAAATGTCATGTCCTGACCCTTGTAAGATGTCATTTTCTATAGTAGAGTAGGTCAGGGCGTGACGGGGAGTGTTTTTGGGTGGTTTTCTATGTTTTCTATTTCTATGTTTAATTCTAGGTTTCTATTTCTATGTTGTTGTTTTTTGGGTTCCACCTAGTCTTTTTTGAGTTAATAAATATCAAAATGAGCACTCAACACGCTGCGCTTTGGTCCCCTCTATACGACAGCCGTCGCATCAGACCTCCAGTGCGCATCTCCAGTCCGGAGATTCCAGCGACGCTCCCCAGTCCGGAGCCTCCAGCGACGCTCCCCAGTCCGGAGCCTCCAGCAACACTCCCCAGTCCGGGAAATATAAAAAACTATCGGTCTATATCGAATCTCCCATTCCTCTCATAACATTTTGAAAAAGCTGCTGCACAGCAACTCACTGCATTCCTGAAGACAAGCAATGTATATGAAACGCTTCAGTCTGGTTTTAGACCCCATCATAGCACTGAGACTGCTCTTGTGAAGGTGGTAAATTACCTTTTAATGGTGTTGGACAGAGGCTCTGCATCTGTCCTCCTAGACCTTAGTGCTGCTTTTGATACAATCGATCACCACATTCTTTTGGAGAAATTGGAAACCCAAATTGGTCTACAAGGACAAGCTCTGGCCTGGTTTAGATCTTATCTGTTGGAAAGATATCAGTTTGTCTCTGTAGATGGTTTGTCCTCTGACAAATCAACTGTAAATTTCAGTGTTCCTCAAGGCTCCGTTTTAGGACCACTATTGTTTCACTATATATTTTACCTCTTGGTGATGTCATTCGTAAACATAATGTTAACTTCACTGCTATGCGGACGACACAGCTGTACATTTCAATGAAACATGGTGAAGCCCCGAAATTGCCCTACCTGGAAGCCTGTGTTTCAGACATAAGGAAGTGGATGGCGACAAATGTTCTACTTTTAAACTCGGACAAAACAGAGATGCTAGTTCTAGGTCCCAAGAAACAGAGAGATATTCTGTTGAATCTGACAATTAATCTTAATGGTTGTACAGTCGTCTCAAATAAAACTGTGAAGGACCTCTGGCGTTACTCTAGATCCTGATCTCTCTTTTGACAAACATATCAATACTGTTTCAAGGACAGCTTTTTTCCATCTATGTAACATTGCAAAAATCAGAAACTTTCTGTCCAAAAATGATGCAGAAAAATTAATCCATGCTTTTGTCACTTCTAGGTTAGACTACTGCAATGCTTTTCTTTCCAGCTACCCGGATAAAGTATGAAATAAACTTCAGTTAGTGCTAAACACGGCTGCTAGAATCTTGATTAGAACCAAAAATGTGATCATATTACCCCAGTGCTAGCCTCTCTACACTGGCTTCCTGTTAAGGCTAGGGCTGATTTCAAGGTTTTACTTCTAACCTACAAAGCATTACATGGGCTTGCTCCTACCTACAGTGGGGAGAACAAGTATTTGATACACTACCGATTTTGCAGGTTTTCCTACTTACAAAGCATGTAGAGGTCTGTCATTTTTATCATAGGTACACTTCAACTGTGAGAGACGGAATCTAAAACAAAAATCCAGAAAATCACATAATGCCACTGGCATTAAAAAAAGCATGTGTGTCCATGTATGCTGATGATTCAACCATATACGCATCAGTAACCACCGCTAATGAAGTCACTGAAACCCTTAACAAAGTGTTGCAGTCTGTTTTGGAATGGGTGGCCAGTAATAAACTGGTCCTGAACATCTCTAAAACTAAGAGCATTGTATTTGGTACAAATCATTCCTGAAGATCTAGACCTCAGCTGAATCTGGTAATGAATGGTGTGTCTGTTGAACAAGTTGAGGAGACTACATTACTTGGTGTCACCTTATATTGTAAACTGTCACGGTCAAAACATATAGATTCAATGGTTGTAAAGATGGGGAGAGGTCTGGCCGTAATAAAGAGATGCTCTGCTTCGACACCACACTCCAAAAAGCAAGTTACATTTACATTTACATTTAAGTCATTTAGCAGACGCTCTTATCCAGAGCGACTTAAGTTCTGCAGGCTCTAGTCTTGTCTAATCTTGATTATTGTCCAGTTGTGTGGTCCAGTGCTGCAAAGAAAGACCTAGTTAAGCTGCAGCTGGCCCAAAACTGAGTGGCACGTTTTGCTCTTAATTGTAATCAGAGGGCTGATATAAACACTATGTATGCCAGTCTCTCTTGGCTAAGAGTTGAGGAGAGACTGACTGCATCACTTCTTCTTTTTATAAGAAACATTAATGTGTTGAAAATACAAATTGTTTGCATAGTCAACTTACACACAGCTCTGACACACACACTTATATCACCAGACATGCCACCAGGGGTCTTTTCACAGTCCCCAAATCCAGAACAAATTCAAGAAAGTGTACAGTATTATATAGAGCCCTAATTACATGGAACTTCCTTCCATCTCATATTGCTCAAACAAACAGCAAACCTGGTTTCAAAAAACAGATAAAGCAACACCTCGCGGCACAATGCCTCTCCCCTATTTGACCTAGATAGTTTGTGTGTATGCATTGATATGTACAGTGAGGGAAAAAAGTATTTGGTCCCCTGCTGATTTTGTATGTTTGCCCACTGACAAAGAAATTATCAGTCTATAATTTTAATGGTACGTTTATTTGAACAGTGAGAGACAGAATAATAACAAAAAATCCAGAAAAACGCATGTCAAAAATGTTATAAAATGATTTGCATTTTAATGAGGGAGACAAGTATTTGACCCCTCTGCAAAACATGACTTAGTACTTGGTGGCAAAACCCTTGTTGGCAATCACAGAGGACAGACGTTTCTTGTAGTTGGTCACCAGGTTTGCACACACCTCAGGAGGGATTTTGTCCCACTCCTCTTTGCAGATCTTCTCCAAGTCATTATGGTTTCGAGGCTGACGTTTGGCAACTCGAACCTTCAGCTCCCTCCACAGATTTTCTATGGGATTAAGGTCTGGAGACTGGCTAGGCCACTCCAGGATCTTAATGTGCTTCTTCTTGAGCCACTTCTTTGTTGCCTTGGCTGTGTGTTTTGGGTCATTGTCATGCTGGAATACCCATCCACGACCCATTTTCAATGCCCTGGCTGAGGGAAGGAGGTTCTCACCCAAGATTTGACGGTACATGGCCCCGTCCACCATCCCTTTGATGCGGTGAAGTTGTCCTGTCCCCTTAGCAGAAAAACACCCCCAAAGCATAATGTTTCCACCTCCATGTTTGACGGTGGGGATGGTGTTCTTGGGGCCATAGGCAGCATTCCTCCTCCTCCAAACACGGCGAGTTGAGTTGATGCCAAAGAGCTCCATTTTGGTCTCATCTGACCACAACACTTTCACCCAGTTGTCCTCTGAATCATTCAGATGTTCATTGGCAAACTTCAGACAGGCATGTATATGTGCTTTCTTGAGCAGGGGGACCTTGCGGGCGCTGCAGGATTTCAGTCCTTCACGGCGTAGTGTGTTACCAATTGTTTTCTTGGTGACTATGGTTCCAGCTGCTTTGAGATCATTGACAAGATCCTCCCGTGTAGTTCTGGGCTGATTCCTCACCGTTCTCATGATCATTGCAACTCCACGAGGTGAGATCTTGCATGGAGCCCCAGGCCGAGGGAGATTGACAGTTATTTTGTGTTTCTTCTATTTGCGAATAATCGCACCAACTGTTGTCACCTTCTCACCAAGCTGCTTGTCTTGTAGCCCATTCCAGCCTTCTGTAGGTCTACAATCTTGTCCCTGACATCCTTGGAGAGCTCTTTGGTCTTGGCCATGGTGGAGAGTTTGGAATCTGATTGATTGATTGCTTCTGTGGACAGGCGTCTTTTATAGAGGTAACAAGCTGAGATTAGGCGCACTCCCTTTAAGAGTGTGCTCCTAATCTCAGCTCGTTACCTGTATAAAAGACACCTGGGAGCAAGAAATCTTTCTGATTGAGAGGGGGTCAAACACTTATTTCCCTCATGAAAATGCAAATTAATGTATACAATTTTTGACATGCGTTTTTCTGTTTTTTTGTTGTTGTTGTTATTCTGTCTCTCACTGTTCAAATAAACGTACCATTAAAATTATAGACTGATAATTTCTTTGTCAGTGGGCAAACGTTCAAAATCAGCAGGGATCAAATACTTTTTTCCCTCACTGTAGGCTACCTTTAAAAGGCCTTTTAAAAAATGTATGTAGTTCTGTCTTTGAGTATTCTTGTCTATTGATGTTCTGTATTATGTCATTCTGTATTATGTTTCATGTTTTGTTTGGACCCCAGGAAGAGTAGCTGCTGCTTTTGCAACAGCTAATGGGGATCCTAATAAAATACCAAATACCAATACCCCCTTTTCTCCCCAATTAGTTGTTACAGTCTTGTCCAATTGCTGCAACTCCTGTACGAACTCAGGAGAGGCGAAGGTTGAGAGCCGTGCGTCCTCCGAAACACGACCCTGCCAAACCGCACTGCTTCTTGACACACTGTTCGCTTAACCCGGAAGCCAGCGACATAGCCCGGGATCGAACCTGGGTCTGTAGTGATGCCTCAAGCACAGTGATGCAGTGCGTAAGACTGCTTGAGATGTTCCTTCAACTTGAACTTACCAAAAAATGTCTGTAGCATTGAAGGTCCCCAAGAATACAGTGGCCGCTATCATTCTTAAATGGAGAATGGAGTCCATGGAGAATAAGAACACCTCCTCCCAGCTGCACACTGCACTGAGGCTAGGAACCACTGTCACCACCGATAAATGACACTATAATGGAGAATTTCAATAAGCATTTTTCTACGGCTGGTCATGATTTCCACCTGTCTACCCCTACCACGGTCAACAGCCCTGCACCCCCCCCCCCCCCCCCCAGCAACTCACCCAAGCCTCCCCCATTTCACCTTCACCCAAATCCAGATAGCTGATGTTCTGAAAGAGCTGCAAAATCTGGACCCCTACAAATCTGCTGGGCTAGACAATCTGGACCCTCTCTATGTAAAATTATCTGCTGAAATTGTTGCAACCCCTATTACTAGCCTGTTCAACCTCTCTTTTGTATTGTCTGAGATTCCCAAAGATTGGAAAGCAACCGCGGTCATCCCCCTCTTCAAAGGGGGAGATACTCTAGACCCAAACTGCTACAGACCTATATCTATCCTACCCTGCCATTGTAAGGTCTTCGAAAGCCAAGTTAACAAACAGATACCTACCATTTCGAATCCCACCGTACCTTCTCCGCTATGCAATCTGGTTTCAGAGCTGGTCATGGGTGCACCTCAGCCACGATGAAGGTCCTAAACGATATCATAACCGCCATCGATAAGAGACAATACTGTTCTGCCGTATTCATCAACCTGGCCAAGGTTTTCGACTCAGTCAATCACCACATTCTTATCGGCAGACTCAACAGCCTACATCTCTGACAGAGTTCAGTGTGTCAAATCAGAGGGCCTGGCAGTGGGGGTGCCACAGGGTTCAATTCTCTGGCCGACTCTCTTCTCGGTATACATCAATGATGTCGCTCTTGCTGCTGGTGATTCTCTGATCCACCTCTACGCAGACGACACCATTCTGTAAACTTCTGGCCCTTCTTTGGACACTGTGTTAACTAACCTCCAGACGAGCTTCAATGCCATACAACTCTCCTTCCATTGCCTCCAACTGCTCTTAAATGCAAGTAAAACTAAAAGCATGCTCTTCAACAGATGGCTGCCCGCACCTGCACGCCCGTCCAGCATCACTACTCTGGACAGTTCTGACTTAGAATATGTGGACAACTACAAATACCTAGGTGTCTGGTTAGACTGTAAACTCTCCTTCCAGACTCACATTAAACATCTCCAATCCAAAATCAAATCTAGAATCGGCTTCCTATTTCGCAACAAAGCATCCTTCACTCATGCTGCCAAACATACCCTTGTAAAACTGACCATCCTACTGATCCTCGACTTCGGCGATGTCATTTACAAAATAGCCTTCAACACTCTACTCAACAAATTGGATGCAGTCTATCACAGTGCCATTCATTTTGTCACCAAAGCCCCATATTCTACCCACCATTGCGACCTGTACGCACTCATTGGCTGGCCCTCGCTTCATACTCGTCGCCAAACCCACTGGCTCCAGGTCATCTGCAAGTCTTTGCTAGGTAAAGCCCCACCTTATCTCAGCTCACTCATCACCATAGCAGCACCCACCCATAGCACGCGCTCCAGCAGGTATATTTCACTGGTCACCCCCAAAGCCAATTCCTCATTTGGCCGCCTTTCCTTCCAGCTCTCTGCTGCCAATGACTGGAACGAACTGCAAAAATCACTGAAGTTGGAGACACATATCTCCCTCACTAGCTTTAAGCACCAGCTGTCAGAGCAGCTCACAGATCGCTGCACCTGTACATAGCCCATCTGTAAATAGCCCATCCAACTACCTCATCCCCATACTGTTATTTATTTATTTATCTTGCTCCTTTGCACCCCAGTATCTCTACTTGCACTTTCATCTTCTGCACATCTACCATTCCAGTGTTTAATTGCTATATTGTAATTACTTTGCCACCATGGCCTATTTATTGCCATACCTCCCTTATCTTACCTCATTTGCACACAATGTATATAGACTTTTTTTCTACTGAATTATTGACTGTATGTTTGTTTATTCCATGTGTAACTCTGTGTTGTTGTATGTGTCGAACTGCTTTGCTTTATCTTGGCCAAGTCGCAGTTGTAAATGAGAACTTGTTCTCAACTAGCCTACCTGGTTAAATAAAGGTGAAATAATTTTTTTAAATTAAAAAAATGGAAGAAGTATGGAACCACCAAGACTCTTCCAAGAGCTGGCCACCCGGCCAAACTGAACAATTGGGGGAGAAGGGCCTTTGTCAGGGAGGTGGCCAAGAACCTGATGGTCACTCTGACAGAGCTCCAGAGTTCCTTTGTGGAGATGGGAGAACCTTCCAGAAAGACAATTGAATTTAATCAATTTTAGTATAAGGCTGTAACGTAACAAAATGTGGAAAAAGTCAAGGGGTCTGAATACTTTCCAAATGCACTGTATAGTGTAAGAAAAGCTGTTTATTCTGCTGCCCATTCTACTAATCATAGTTTCATCAAAGTGCAACATTCAGTTAAATGCAAAGTTGCTGGACAAACATATTGCATATGATTTGGATAGTCTACATTTCCCGATGAGTGATTCCGAAATGTTGACATTGAATCATCTCAGAAACAATTCCCAGTGTTGATGATTTTGGGATAGATCTCTAATGACTAATCTTCCATTTATCCATGTAACGGGCTGCGTACAGGCGGCAGAGAGGTCAGGCGCAGGAGAGCGAAAACTGATTTACAACGGTGTCGTTTAATAAACATAAAACCACCATAAACAGAACAATCAATGAATGGGTCAAACAAAACCCGGTATCCACCAGCATAATTTACACAAGCACTACAAGAAACAATTCCAGACATGGGCATGGTGGGAACAGAGGGTTAACTTCTCTGGCCTAGGTGGGACGTGACCGTCCCACACTATTCAACAGCCATTGAAATAGCATGGCGCGAAATACAAAACATCAAAAATATCATAATTTCAATTTCTCAAACATACGACTATTTTACACCATTTTAAAGATACACTTCTCCTTAATGTAACCACATTGTCCGATTTCAAAAAAGGCTTTACAGCGAAAGCAAAACATTAGATTATGTTTGGAGAGTACATAGACAAAAATAACCACACAGCCATTTTCCAAGCAAGGATATATGTCACAAAAACCCAAAACACAGTTAAATGAAGCACTAACCTTTGACGATCTTCATCAGATGACACTCCTAGGACATCATATTACACAATACATGTATGTTTTGTTCGATAAAGTTCATTTTTATATCCAAAAACAGCATTTTACATTGGCGCGTGATGTTCAGAAAATGTATTCCCACCAAAACGTCCGGTGAATGTGCATGTCAATTTACAAAAATACTCATCATAAACGTTGACAAAATATATAACAATTATCTAAAGAATTATAGATAGACTACTCCTGGATGCAACCGCTGTGTCAGATTTTAAAATAGCTTTACGGAGAAAGCACATAGCTCGCCATCACAGCAAGCTATACAGACACCCGCCAAGTTCGGGGTCACCTAAACTCAGAATTAGTATTATAAATATTATTTTACCTTTGCTGATCTTCGTCAGAATGCACTCCCAGGACTGCTACTTCCACAAGAAATGTTGTTTTTGTTCGAAATAATCCATATTTATGTCCAAATACCTCCGTTTTGTTCGTGCGTACAGAGCACTATCCAAAGGCATAACGCGCGAGCGCGGTACCAGAGATGAAAAGTCTAAATGTTCCATTACCATTCTTAGAAGCATGTCAAACACTGTTTAAAATCAATCTTTATGGTATTTTTAACGTAAAAATGCGATAATATTCCAACCGGACAATAGCATATTCATTCAAGAAGAAAAAGCAGGAACGGCACGCTCACGGGACCGAGCATATCCAATCCCTTTGTCCTCAAGCAGTCCACTGATTGACTGAGCTACTATTCTCTGCCCAGTGACAGGAGAATGCTGAAAGAACTTTCTGAAGGCTGTTGACAGCCAATGAAAGCCTTAGGAAGTGCAACGTGACCCCACAGACACTGTAGTTTTGATAGAGATTCAAAAGAAGAACTACAATTCTCAGACTTTCCACTTCCTGGTTGGATTTTTCTCAGGTTTTTGCCTGCCATTTGAGTTCTGTTATACTCAAAGACACCATTTAAACAGTTTTAGAAACTTCAGAGTGTTTTCTATCCAAATCTACTAATAATATGCATATTCTAGTTTCTGGGCCAGAGTAGTAACCAGTTTAATTTGGGTGCGTTTTTCATCTGGCCGTGAAAATACTGCCCCCTATACTTTAAGAAGTTAAATAAACAACATGTAATTGATGGAATTGAAACCAGGTGTGAGGGAAGACAAGACAAAACCAATGGAAAATGAAAGGTGGATCGGCAATGGCTAGAAGGCCGGTGACTTCAAACGCCAAACGCCGCCCGAACTAGGAGAGGGACCGACTTCGGCGGAAGTCGTGACAGTACCCTCCCCCTTGACACGCGGCTCCAGCAGCGCGCCGACACTGGCCTCGGGGACGACCCGGAGGGCGAGGCGCAGGGCGATCCGGATGAAGACGGTGGAACTCCTGCAGCATTGAAAGGTCCAACACATCCTCGACCGGAACCCAGCACCTCTCCTCCAGACCATACCCCTCCCACTCCACGAGATACTGAAGGCCCCATCGCCTGGCGACTCAAATCCAGTATGGAGCGAACGGAGAACGCCGGGGCCCCCTCAATGTCCAGAGGGGGCGGAGGAACCTCCCGCACCTCAGACTCTTGGAGCGGACCAGCCACCACAGGCCTGAGGAGAGACACATGGAACGAGGGGTTAATACGGTAATTGGGTGGAAGTTGTAACCTATAACAAACCTCGTTCACTCTCCTCAGGACTTTAAATGGCCCCACAAACCGCACTGGAAGGGAGAGAGGTTAGTGGAGGAGTGGCGAAGCGAGTTCTGTGCCATCTCAGCCCAGGGCATGAACGCCATCCCACTCCCCCGGCCGGTCCTGGCAATAGGACCGCAGAAACCTGCCCACATCCTGGTTTACTCTCTCCACCTGCCCATTACTCTCGGGGTGAAACCCTGAAGTAAGGCTGATCGAGACCCCCAGACGTTCCATGAACGCCTTCCAGACCCTAGATGTGAACTGGGGACCTCGATCAGACAATATATCCTCAGGCATCCCGTAGTGCCGGAAGACGTGCGTAAACAATACCTCCGCAGTCTGTAGGGCCATAGGGAGACCGGGCAGAGGGAGGAAACGACAGGACTTAGAGAAACAATCCACAATGACCAGGATCGCGGTGTTACCCTGTGAGAGTGGAAGATCGGTCAGAAAATCCACTGACAGGTGTGACCAAGGTCGTTGTAGAACGGGTAAGGGGTGAAGCTTACCTATGGGCAGGTGCCTAGGAGCCTTACACTGGGCGCACACTGAGCAGGAGGAAACATAAACCCTCATGTCCTTAGCCAAGGTAGGCCACCGGTACCTCCCGCTCAAACAGCGCACTATCCAACTGATCCCAGGATGACCAGAGGAGGGTGACGTGTGGGCCCAATAGATCAACTGGTCACAAACAGCAGACGGGACGTACAGACGCCCAGCGGGACACTGGACGGGAGCGGGCTCTGCACGTAACGCCTGCTCAATGTCCGTGTCCAGCTCCCACACTACCGGCGCCACCAGGCAGGAGGCGGGGAGTATGGGAGTGAGATCCATGGGCCGCTCCTCTGTGTCATACAGCCGAGACAATGCGTCTGCCTTCACATTCTGGGAGCCTGGTCTGTAGGAAAGGGTAAACACAAAACGGGTGAAAAACATGGCCCACCTTGCCTGGCGAGGGTTCAGTCTCCTCGCCGCCCGGATGTACTCCAGATTACGGTGGTCAGTCCAGATGAGAAAAGGGTGTCTAGCCCCCTTAAGCCAATGTCTCCACGCCTTCAAGGCCTTGACGACAGCCAACAGCTCCGGTCCCCCACGTCATAGTTTCGCTCCGCCGGGCTGAGCTTCTTCGAAAAGAAGGCACAGGGGCGGAGCTTTGGTGGCGTACCCGAGCGCTGAGAGCACAGCTCCTATCACAGCCTCGGACGCGTCCACCTCTACTATGAACGCTAAAGAGGGATCCGGATGGGCCAGCACGGGATCCGAGGTAAAGAGAGCCCTCAGGTGACTAAAAGCCCTGTCCGCCTCAGCTGACCACTGCAAGTGCACCGGGCCCCCCTTCAGCAGTGAGGTAATTGGAGCCGCTACCTGACCAAAACCCCGGATAAACCTCCGGTAGTAGTTGGCAAACCCTAAGAACCGCTGCACTTCCTTTACCGTGGTGTGAGTCGGCCAATTACGCACGGCTGAAATGTGGTCACTCTCCATCTCCACCCCTGAGGTGGAAATGCGATACCCTAGGAAAGAGACGGACTGCTGGAAGAACAGGCATTTCTCAGCCTTGAAGTACAGGTCATTCTCCAGCAGGCGACCAAGCACCCTGCGCACCAGGAACACATGCTCGGCGAGTGTAGCGGAGTATATCAAAATTTCATCAATATACACCACTACACCCTGCCCGTGCAGGTCCCTGAAAATCTCGTCTACAAAGGCTTGGAAGACTGATGGTGCATTCATCAACCCGTACGGTATGACGAGGTACTCATAGTGCCCTGGGGTGGTACTGAAAGCCGTCTTCCACTCGTCTACCTCCCGGATACGCACCAGGTTGTAAGCGCTCCTGAGATCTAGTTTGGTGAAGAAGCGCGACCCGTGCATTGACTCAATCGCTGTTGCTATGAGTGGTAGCGGGTAACTATACTTCACAGTGATCTGGTTCAGACCTCGATAGTCAATACACGGCACAGCCCTCCCTCCTTCTTCTTCACAAAAAAGAAACTCGAGGAGGCGGGTGAAGTGGAGGACCGAATGTACCCCTGACACAGGGATTCGGAGACATATGTTTCCATAGTCTCCGTCTCCGCCTGTGAGAGAGGATACACGTGACTCCTGAGAAGTGCAGCGTCTACCAGGAGATTTATCGCACAATTGCCCCGTCGATGGGGTGGTAATTGAGTCGCCTGAAGGCAAGAGCCAAATCAGCATATTCAGGGGGAATGGAGACCTGGTCTGAACTCTCCACCGTAGTAGCACCAGCGGAAACCCCTAAACACCTCCCCGAGCACTCTCCCGACCACCCTGTGAGAGCCCTCTGTGGCCAAGAAACAGTGGGGTTATGACAAGTTAACCAGGGTAGGCCTAGCACCACGGGAAATGCAGGAAAGTCAATAAGGAAGAGACTAATTCTCTCCTTGTGACCCCCCTGCGTCACCATGCCCAGAGGAGCAGTGACCTCCATAATCAACCCTGACCCTAATGGTCGACTATCTAAGGCGTGAACAGGGAAGAGCACAGCCACGGGAACAAAGGGGATCCCTAAACTATGGGCGAACGCTCTATCAATAAAATTCCCAGCCGCGCCTGAATCGCCGAGCGCCTTATGCTGGGAATGCGGGGAAAACTCAGGGAAAGTGACATACACAAACACATGTGCAACAGAGGGCTCTGGGTGAGAATGGTGCCGGCTCACCTGGGGTGACGCCAGAGCGCCCTGCCTGCTGCCTCGATACCTAGAGGAACCAACCCGGCACCGACCGGCAGAGTGACCTCTGCGGCCACAGATGGTGCACGAGCTGGAACCCCCTCCGGTCTCCCTGCGCACCGCCCCTCCCAGCTCCATGGGTATCGGAGAGGGGGTGCGTGAGGATGGAACCAACAGACCCCGATCTGAACGTCCGCGGGTAGCCAGCAGGTTGTCCAGCCGGATTGACAGGTCCACAAGCTGGTCGAACGTGAGAGTGGTGTCTCTGCAGGCCAACTCCCGACGGACGTCCTCGCGCAGACTACAGCGATACTGGTCGATCAAGGCCCTGTCGTTCCATCCCGCGCCGGCAGCCAGGGTCCGAAACTCCAAGGCGAACTCTTGTGCGCTCCTCGTCCCCTGCCTCAGATGGATGAGGCGCAGGTAAACTCCTCAAATTGGTCCAACGCCGTATCTCCCTCTCTCCACACGGCGTTGGCCCACTCCAGGGCTTTCCCGGTGAGGCACAAGACGAGGATGGACACCCTCTCACGGCCCGAAGGAGCCGGGTGGACGGTTGCCAGGTACAAGTCCAGTTGTAATAGGAACCCCTGGCAGTTCGCAGTCGTCCCATCGTATTCCTGGGGCAGAGAGCGGCGAATCCCACTGGGACCAGGAGAAGGAGTGCTTAGTGGAGACCGCGGTTGTGCTGGTGGAGGCGATGGGAGAACTACCTGTCTCTCCCTGCGGTCCATTGTCTGGTCAACGAGGTCCATGGCAGTGCCAAGATGGTGGAGCATTGCTTCATGCTCCCGGACACGCTCTTCCACCCCTATACCCGGGGTACCTGCTCCTGCTGACTCCATAGGTTTGGTCCAGAATTATGTAACGGCAGGAGAGCGAAAAGTGATTTACAACGGTGTCGTTTAATAAACATAAAACCACCGTAAACAGAACAATCGATGACTGGGTCAAACAAAACCCGGTATCCACCAGCATAATGTACACAAGCACTACAAGAAACAATTCCGGACAAGGACATGGGGGGAACAGAGGGTTAAATACACAACATGTAATTGATAGAATTTAAACCAGGTGTGAGGGAAGACAAGACAAAACCAATGGAAAATGAAAGGTGGATCGGAGATGGCTAGAAGGCCGGTGACTTCGACCACCGGACACAGATACCATTCTACAATACCAAATTAGTATGGATTTCTCTAGAAGCAGTGACAATGATTGGATCAATAACAGACGTTCAACAAGTGCTACTTGGCTTCAACAAGTCGTGACAGGGCTTTGATGAATCTGCTGCTTCTTTTCAATCATCTCAATTTATAATATTTTTTGGGGGTGGGGGGCCTCCGTTTATACAGGCAGCCTAATTCTGATATGTTTCCACTAATTGGTCTTTGAAAAATCTGGGCCTCGTTTCCTAGAGCCTTCGTAGTGTTAAGATCATCGTTAGAACCATCTTACGATGTATCTTTAGTAGCCTAGCGGATCTGTTGCCCAGAGCCTTCGTTAGTAATGTTGCTCTTAAGAACGAACCTTTGCACATCTACAAGTGATCCAGACAAGTCGAAGAGCAGTCAAAGTGCATCGTTGGGTGTTTTTTGCCCTCCGCGTCAATTTATTCACAGAAGTTCTCCGCTAAACACAGGCTACCTAGCCTAAACCTAAACATCTTTATTCTATCTGTCTGACCGACCGCTGATAACTTCAGAACGAAGTTGACTACAAATACAACGTTGCCAAAGTATTTGCAATTGTTACAAACAAGTGAAAGATAAAACAATGCATCAAATGAAAACCAAGATGACTGCATTACAATACAAATAGGCTACATGGGTGTCGGCTATATATTTCAATTATATCTGTAATTTTTGCCTCAATATGTTTAATGCTGTGACAATATGTGCTCAATGATGTGCCCAACTTGTGATTTAGTAGTTTATTATTTGTGTAAGCATAATAAGCCTCAATATTTTCAGCCATTGGTGGTAATATCTCTCTAGGAGCTGATCCGTCGTCAGTACTGTAGAATAATTAGAATGTTAAGGTAAGATTTGAGTGGAGAAGGCTGATCCTGAGAGAAGCGTTGCTTTTCTGTCGATACTATCAGTAGGGTCTAACGACTCACTTAGCGAAGGTTCTCTCTACATGCTTGTTTGTAAAACACTTAAAATGTTGGCTCGTAATTAACGATGCAACAGCTACGATCATGGTAATGCTCATGTTACATCGCAACTGGGAAACGAGGAGCAGAATTGGGCTGCCTGCAAACTCTACTCAGTCCTGGATGTGCAATACATATTGGCCCGGTTTCTCGATTGCAATGGAATTTAGGCTTACAAGTGTTTAAAAGATGCATCTTTCCTACAACGGCACATCATGAAATATAAGCAAAAATGATAGACAGCTAAATTGAATTAACATAACATTGATTTCAATACCATTCAAATATATAGGTCTATGTAGCCTATACTGTATTTATATTTTAATACAGTCTTCTCGGTTTTCATTTGAAGTCAGTATATCCTTCGTTTGTCAGACAAAGAAATGGCCAATTTTGTATTTGTAGTCACTGTCACTTTCGTTCTGAAGTTGTAGGTGTTCACTTAAAGACAGATAAACATATTGATTTTGTGGTTAGCGGAGATCTTCTGTGTATAAAGTTACGCGGAAGGGCAAAAAAGCATCTAACGAGGTACTTAGCTGTTTTACGAGTGGTCTGAGCAGACGTTAAATAACGAGCGTTTTCAAGAGCAACTATAGCAACGATGGTTTTAGGAAAGAGCTAGGAGATTTGGTTCTAAAGATGAATTTAGCCTTAAGATGCTTTTGGCAAACCGGGACCTGATGTTTTGGATTGAATTGCATTTCAAAATCGCATTTCCCATTTGAAAGTATAGACCTTTACATTTTGATGATCATAATGCTGATATTGACTAAATCTAATTGCATATAAATATTGTTAATTATACAATATATGAATATATCATCATAGCGTGATGTCCACGCAGTAAAAATGCAGTGAAATCGATACCTTGATTGTTGTTGGCTTTTTATTCGACCACTGCACGCTATGATTATGGGGGGGTCCACATTCTAGGCATAAACTGAGATTCTATATTCTACAAAAATAATGTAAAAAGGTCAATTCCCCTCTCCTAAATAATTACAAAATGCAGCAGAATATATTATTTTCTCCTCTTTTATCTATTAAATGAGACCTGCATAGGCCTCTCTGAGTTTGATTTTAGGAGGACTGGTCTAATAAGAAACCGTTGGCCTTTTACCTAACGTGCTTTTATACTGTATTTATTTTAGATTTCCTGTATGTGTTGATTGGTGAATTTAATGGTAATTCTGACAAACACATAGCATAGGCCTATTTTCAGTTGGTAAAATGTGGATTTTCCTCGCCTGATTTGCTGACATCCAAGGGGGTCTTTTGTAAAGCTTTAAAAACGTATTCCTTTATAACAGACACGTTTAGTGGGAATGTGAATGTTGGTGACTGGGGGAGTCTTGGAAAGCGGCTTCGGGGGAACTGGACAGTTCCGTCAGTGAAATGTTGGATTATCCTCCCTGCAAAACGGGATTAACATTGCTTTCCCAGTCTGCACATTCCTGCTTCTGACACTTGAAATAGTATGTGTGTGTGTGTGTGTGCGTGCGTGCGTGCGTGTATGCTTGTGCGTATGTGTGTGTGCACCTTGGCTTGAATTCAAATATAATTTTTGTTGAGTAATAGGCCTGTTCATCATGTTTTATGTAATATGTATTATTTTCTCTAAAACTCAGATGTGTTGACAGAACAAAATGACAATATCAAGGCTATTGATGAATAACTAGAAAGAAAAAAACATGGTTTTAAGAAGTTAAACAGGCGACAATGGGGAATCAGTTCAAACGTTCTTTATTTTGTGTTTAGCCTTTTCATAGCAGTTTGGCATAACAACATTGAGCTGTATTTGGTCATTGATGGACACTGATGTTTCAGGCAACTTTGCTGCTCATTGACTCGGCCACTCACACTGTTTGCAAACTCCCTATTTCAACTAATATTTCATCGTAATAATTTATCATACTTAAACATTTTTTAAAAACTATTCAATTCACAGCTGGGTGATCGCAGATGCGAACCTCGGAATTGCATACGGGTACAAGGAATCACAGTCTCAAAAAGCTAACACAAATAGAAAATGCCAAAACACTTAGGGGACATTTATGAGCACACGCATACTGGTTGATTGTCTGTTGGAACTAGTGTCTTATAAACATTTTTCATAAATTAAATAGTGCATCCAGGTTCGCCTCACAGGCGCGCACACGCACGCACACACGCACACAATGCTTTGATCAAAGGGCCCCTTTAGTTTGCCAACCAAGAGGAAAGGATCGGGGAGTCGTAAGAAGCTTATGGAAAGCTGACCCATTCCACGCGCTTAGCCAAGGATTGCAGCTTCTCTTGATCATTTTCTTCTTGGGCAACAACACTTTTGTTCCATGTCCTTGATCAAAGTTAAAGAGAGTTCACTGAATTTTCAAGAAGTTAACTCAGCAGTTGTTACGCTGTCAGACAGACGAAGCGGCAGCTCCTCTCCTCTCACACTGCTGCTGTTCGGGGTAATAGTTTGATGCCCAGGACCAGCCATTGGAAAACGATGCCTTTCGCCGACTCATTCCCTGCCAACCTATCTGGCCCACCGGATTGACTGACGTTTATTTCACCACATTGTGAAAATATAATGTCACTCACTCATTCTTCTCACAACACCTGAAATTTCCACGAGGACTGGTCTTTGTAATCCAAACAGTCTGTGTTGAAGTTGAGTTTCCAGGCCGCGGCCTGGTCCTTGTAATCCAGGCAGTCTGTGGGACCACTGAAGCTCAGTCCCGCTGCCCCATACCCTGGCGTGGAGAGGGACGAAGGCGGGCTCAGGTGGCTGGAGACCCCGTTGCTGCCCATGGGGCTCATGGTGGAGCCCGCCGCGGAGAGCTGGTGGTGCATAGGCGCCAAGTAAGATCCGCAGTCCATCCCGCTGAAATACGATGAGGATCCGGTGTAGCCTTGGCTGTATCCGGACGCCTGGGTGTAGGTCATCGGGTAAGACCGTTGCATACAAGAGGAGGAGGTAGAGAGTGGGTCAGAGAGCGGGGAGATGGAGGCCGGGCTCCAGATGGACACCGGGGCAGTACTGCTGCTTACGAGCGGGATTGAGGTGCTGGGGGGCGGTGTGAACTGGCCGCTGGCACCGCTCTCGGAGCTGGCTTCTCTCATTGGGGAACTTCTCTTTTTGACGGGTTTGGTCTTGCTCTGCGCGCCGCTCTGGGACTGTTGTGCCTGCTGGCGACACTTCGCCCTTCGGTTTTTAAACCATACCTGGAAGAATAATTAATGTGTTGAATTGTAGTAATAAAATGGAGAGGATGCTCAGACAGTTTATTTATCACCCCATGAACGCTAAAAAATGTGTTGTAGCGTTCTATTCATGTTTAATTTCAATACAGTTTGCCATAGTGGATGCAAAAGAAGAGGCTCGTAGGACTGTCCACTGGGGGATGAACACTCCATCAATTATCAGAGTGGAGAAGACACGCTCTGAAGTGCGTTCTGGGTGCTTGACTACTCAAGTTCAAATTAACGAGCTGTGTAAGTGGCCTTGACTCAAAACCCGGATGAAAGTGTGTGTTTACTCAAAAGCATAGGGACTCACCTGAACACGAGACTCAGGTAAATTGATCTTCAGAGCCACCTCCTCGCGCATAAAGATGTCTGGGTAGCGGGTCTTGGCGAACAAGTTCTCCAGAATGTCCAGCTGGGCGCGCGTAAAGGTCGTCCTCTCGCGCCTCTGTTTACGAGGGGCGCCTGTGTGAGAAAAGGTCTGTTCGTTAAGTCAACATTAAGTGGCCTACTTTACAAATACAAACAGGTTATTGCTTTAGGAGAAAAACATTGTTTTATCCTATATGGGCTAATCAATGTGTCTTGTCAACTGTAGCCTATCCAATAGGCCTAAAGTTGCAATTTTGATCATGGGCAGTTAGGCTATGTTTAGATGGATAAATCGTTTTCCAGTTGATATTTCAGACAGGAATATTTTTCTTTGCTCAGATCTCTTTTTGCAAACGTTTCCAAGACATGATTCTTGTTAGTTAAGGATCATTAATAATTGACATGTAGTACACCCCACGAGGACCAGAAGAATATTGTAGCGTTTAATGTACAACATTATCCCCTCGTAGTTTAGATAATTCACTACAGACATAAGCAAGATGAGAATGTTTATAAAGCCAATGGCAAATTATATCGAAAACACAACTTTCGAATAAATTATAATTCCAAGTCTACAGTAGTATATATTTGTAACTTGTTTTTATCTTATCGTTATCAGTTCATTTAATCATCATTTCGTAAGAAATAGACGAGACAATAAACAAATCAAATCTATGCAATAGACCTAAGCCATTTGAGGTGATTTCATTATTTCATGGTTGTTTGTGTAAGAAATGTCTTCCATGACCTCACCTGGATAGCCGATAGACGGGTGGAGCAGGTCCATTCCGGAGGCAGACAAACTCAGACCGTTGACTGTGTACTGCGGCTGCTTCAGATAAGACATCATTCTAGCCTCCGATCGAAGGGCAAAGTTGCAGAGAATTTTGAAAACAAAAATGCGTTGAAAAGTACCCTTTTTAGTTTAGTCCTCAAGTGTTGGATTCTTCTCAATTCTTCTGCCGAAACCTGAACAGAACACAACAGGAAAGAGAGAGAGGGTGGTTTTGGTTAAAGGACAAGTCCTTGGTTATTCGTTGGAGGCGTTACGCGCTCTTTACGCAGCGAGGTGAATTTAAAAAATGAGCGTCGTCCTGCACCGCCAGCGCTCTTAAAGCAGATCGGAGACCCCCAGCTGTCCTTGTGGACTGAGGATCCTCTGTCTGTCTTACAAACGTTTGCGCCACTACCCCCCACCCCTCACACACACACCACCACCATCACCACCACATCCCACCACCACCAAAAACATCCCATCATTTCAGCACGCCTTCTTCGAGAACAAAAACATTGTCGTTAAAATGCGCACACACATTGGGCCCCAACAAGGCAAGGCGCACCATTAGCATAGTACCCACAGGTTAGCATCAGCTAATTGTCTCCAGTATAGACGGCATGATAGGGGGCCATTTGCAAAGACAAAGCCCACTGTTGACCAGATAAATAATGCTGATGACAAAAGAGCCGTTGGCGACAAAAAAAGAGAGACAATACTGTAAACCCAGCGCTCTACATATTCAGGCAATTAAACTACCACAGCATCTTACATTCTATCTATAGAATGTGTCTGCTGAAAGGGCGAAATCCCTTCTACATTTAAATGTGAACGGCAATTTAGCAAAATTACGAGAAACTTGGGGAAACTGTTCCATAATTGTAATTCGAGCCGATATTATTGACACTCCCTGGGCGATTTCTACCTAATTAATAGCTCCCGGTAATTAGATTTAGGTGATGAGACTATCGAAGAGTGTTGATTAGCAAAAACCACTTTATCTTAATCTAAGCAAACAAGCACTTGCTCCGCAACTAAGAACCGATCACATTTATCTCATTCGGTGGAGAGTCTCTTTTTAGAGAGAGTTCTTTCCTATAATAAAACAATATTCTACAATAAATGAAAATGTTCCCTTCATAAATTCAACAACATCGTATTTGATATTAAATGTAGCCTACACTGGTAGGTCTAATAAGCCCTCAATAATCCTTATGTACATTTGTTAGGAAGAACCAACAATCTAGCCATCAATCACCCAGAAAGGAAACAATGTATTTTCCCACTATCCACTTGAATGGTGTTGAAACAAACATTATGTGGGTAGTAATTATTAGACTATCTGCCTAATAATATAGCCCAGGCCTATACATTTTGACCCAAACGGCAAACAATATTTCCAAGCGTCATATTGATCTAGTACACTTTTATTGTACATTTCAAAGAGACCTACATTGAAATTACATTTAAAGTTTGGCCTATAAAAAAAACTACAAATACAAAAACACAAACACAGGATCGCACGGTGTAGTGTATTACAATGTGATAATACCTAAGGATGCATGTCTGTTTATTTATGAAAGGATAGGCTTATAAAACGTTTTGCCAATCAAATAGCCTACATTTAGCAAATCATAAGTTGTTACATTCAAGTTGATAGTTGGAATGTTTCGTTGTAGCCTATGGTCCTTTAGATTGGAACCAATCTGCTCCTACCTGTAGAATCGAAGATGCAACTGCGAGTTCCCTCCTCCTCTCGTGCACGTATCCCAATAGGAGACTTCATACGTTTTTATATGTAACGGCCACCGGTCTCAATCTGTCACTTTTTTTCACCCAGACCCATCTACCGGTTGCTCCACATCCGTTCAATAATAATTACCCTGTCCGAGAATTAATTATTATTGCCCACAAGTTAAAAAAAAAAAAAATTCACAAAGTTTTTAAAAAGAAATGAACGAGATAATCCGTACGGCACGCGCTGCCCTGATTACAGGACGCTAGCCGCGACTCCGCGCGCTCCGCATTCGGGCTGATTAATTTTCTGCGTCACGAAAATAAAACAAAGACTGGCATTGTATTTATTAAGCCAGCTGACTGCCAGACAACCTCCCCCAACCTCACTCACTTTCCCAAACTGATACAGGCTGCATCATAATAACAACAACAATAATAATAGGCTAATAATAATATGAAATATAGGCCTAATATAATAATAATAATAATAATATGCGAATATGAGAAGAAGAAAAAGAAGAAGAATCTTATTATCATTAAGTTAACAGAGTGACATTTAAAAATATATATATTTTAACTGCAAATGCAGGGTTTTCAACAGTTCAGTTGGGCTTTCCCAGCAGGCAACAAACTATAAAACCATCACTGAGTGGACATTCTTCTCAATCAACATCCATAAACAACATTTTCGTCTTGATGAATATGGGTTACAGCATGCTCTGAGTTGTCCTCCTGCAGCCCATTATGCCAGTGGCTGTATTGCCTCCAGTGTAGCCGCCATGGCCAGAGAGCAAGAGAGGTGAGGGGTGGGAAAAGTTTCTTTTTAAACACGCCTCCACAATTATCGTTCAATGCGGAGGTATTTCCATCACAAAGAGCACTTGGTACTATTGAAAGATCAGAAATTACACGATAGAGATACGCAGGCCTATATAAGATGCTTGGAAATTACTAGCACGGTTAGCACAAATAAGATGGGCCGAAGAATGCAAAAGAGGAAAAGAGGAAATTGGTAAAACAGAGATAGCCAATACAGTTCTATGGATGGATGAAATGGAAATAACTGTATAGAATGTTACTCTGGCAAACAGAATATGTCCTTATTAATCATTCTCTGGGCAATATATTGCTTAATATTTAGATGATATGCTACAGAGCGAGTGCTGATCATTTTAACCAGAGGGAGATTTGCTAAATAACCCTGACAGCTAATGGAATAAGCGAGGGAAATTATGTGGAGTGATGTTGAACGTTTCCATTCGACGTTGGTCTCCTGAAATAGGCTACCAATGGGCTGATTAAAACATGTATTTTGGATTTGTTGTGACTGTCCTCACCGCAGCCCATAACATGTCATGGTTATCAGTGTCATTAAAAATACCACCTCGGTCTCCTGAGTAGAGCTCGTGGCCCCAATGAACGAGCGCACCGCTGCGCCTCTATCTTCGTGGCAAAGGTGAGGATGACTAGCGAATAGCAATCTAACTATTAATAATAGCAATAACGTTTCACACAAATTAACCAGTCCCGCTGTACATTAGGGCAAAGAGCATTACTCGAGTTATTGTCGTTCGTGATTTTTAGCCTAATCGGTTTCGTTTTGTTGTTTTTCTTCTGTTTTATTTAAACTAGTTTGAACCAAAAATGATTTTATAGATAATGTTAGCAAAATGATTATTGTTATGCAAGCATACATGTTTGTTAGTCGACTGCACTGATTTATTTATAAGTGGTGAAGTTCTAGCCAGGCCTCGCCGCGAGGAAGGGGAATATACATTCTTGGGGACATGACTGTCACGGTTTGGTAAATGTAACCCTCTCAGGGAGATTTAAAATCTCTGGCACACGCAGCACCCCTCATCGCTCTCTCTCTCTCTCTCTCTCTCTCTCTCTCTCTCTCTCTCTCGCTCTCTCTCTCTCTCTCTCTCTCTCTCTCTCTCTCTCTCTCTCTCTCTTTCAAACAACACCCTTCTCGCACATATTCACACATCATGTGCCTGCTATTCCCTCAGAAATAATATCCTTCATCCTATTTTATAAAAAAAAGTATAAATAATTCCCTTTCCAGTCAAAATATATATTTTCTTGCTCACTGTCATTTTAGCTTTTTACATTTCGAGAGAGAAAAACCTATTTTGGGATATTTCAATAGGCTTTTTCAAGAACGAATTCACACAGCTTATCTGTGAATACAACCGCTACTTTTGTTTCTCTTCACCCACGCCCCCCCCCCCCACTCCTCCCTTTTCCCTCCCCCTCTCCCATTTTTGTCCTAGGGGACAGGTTGCGTTTTGGTGGGGATTAGCGTCTGAATTTGATTAGCCAGCAAGCTAATTGTTACCAGTGCTCTTTTCACTGTCTAGTTGTCACTGCATTGGTAGCAGCCTACGTTTAGGTGCAACATTTTCTGCAAAATAATAGCCTTAGTCTACTCGTAATTTCTCTATCTCTTTTTTAAGCGCCTATCGGCCTACTCCTTAAATGTGAAATTTAATCGTGGTTTATTGAATGATGCCTGAATAACTTTATGTGAAAAGTGAAAACTAAGTAGTGTTATTATACGAGTTAGCCGGTGTTTATGACCATCTGCTATATGAATAAATGCAGTAAACTAAATCAATGGAGGTCAGGCCCCTGAACCAGTCTGGTTTGCAAGAGTGTGGTCTCTAGAAACTAAACATTAGGCTGTAGGCCTCAAATTCAAGCTTTCAAACGCTTTCAATTTCAAGTGAAATATGGAATGCTATTCAATTTATTATCGCCTATAGTCCTTCGCCTTCATTATATTTTGAAGAGAACCCTAAATGATTAAATAAACAACTAATATCTCTAATATTTCGTTTCCCATGTCTCTCAGATGAGTGAAGCCATATTGCTCGTGGCTCACGCTGTCTCCTTTCATCTCGAGCTCTGATACATAATTCATCGGTAAATATCGCATAGCCCCGGGGAGCGCTCGAGCTAAACGGGGCTCTGATTGTAAAAGGTGAACGCGCTTGTTAACGTCTGTGGCAATATGCCCTCCCTCTGACTCCCGTCCAATTGAAGGAGTCACGGTTTCTCCTGCTGCTAGGGAGAACGAATTGGGGACTTTAAGAGTCGTGGGACTGGGGATGGCTCAAAGTAAAGCTCCATACATGCATGATAGGGTCCCAGTCAGCTGTATCTAATGTATTACTGCTATTATAATAATAATAATAATAATATACTAATAACAGTGTTATTACTCATCACTATAAATACATTTATCAATATATTGTTGTCTTATATGGTTTGAAGAACACATTCAATATATTGTATACTAAATCCATATCAATGATGTCATAGTTCAGTTCAATGTCATTCAGCTGTCCAGCTCGAGGTCAGATCGATGTCTTGGCCTACTCACTCACCCCATCTGTCACACACACACACACACACACACACACACACACACACACACACACACACACACACACACACACACACACACACACACACACACACACACACACACACACACACACACACACACACACACACACACACCATCTGCAACATACAGCTACAATGTTATGACTTTATTGATGAACATGTTGGCGACATAAAAGTATTCAAAGTATTGATAGGACGGCATAAATATTGAGTCGTCAATACAGCAGGTGGTTACATTGAAACGCAGTAGTTATGAAGCTTTAGTATCTGTTACTCATTCCGTTTCCAGCTTCTGATTGACTCATTCTATCATTGTCCTCTTCACTGCCACTCAGGTAAGCTCAGGTGAGAATGTATTCATTACTGGTTCCTACCATTAAGACTGTTCTTACATTGTCAACTTACCTAGCAAAAGTAGAAAAGTCATCCATCTTTTCTCCCCTTTGCAGTCTCCCTAACTACAGGGGTGGAGTCAGATGATTGACAGATAGGCCCAAGGGACTAATTCAAACTACTAGCAATTACTTCTACTATTATTAGGTGATTAGTTGGGAGATCTTATAGCCACAACATTACTCAAAATACAGAAAAATACATATATTAAGAAGATAACTATATATACATAATAAACATCATCCATACGAGTGTCTGTGGGAGGTTGGAATACCTCGTCCTGCTGGTACCTCGTTAACCTCCCAGGGCTTGTGGGTAGTGTTATGCCCACGAGAGGCCTTAAACCTGGGCAGTAGTTTTCAGGTTCTGGTCCCTGGAGGGCCAGGACCCCCAGAGTGAGAGGGAGGGGGAGGGATGGAGGAGGGCCAAACAAAACACACCCTGATATCCTGACAGCAAACAGCCCTACTGACGCTTAGCATCTGGAGGCAATGACCCCCCCCCCCACACACGCATGCACACACACACACGCACGCACGCACGCACGCACGCACGCACGCACACACACACACACACACACACACACACACACACACACACACAGGTTTTATTGTTTGACACAAACTTAGAGTTGCATGTAGCTCAAGTGTCTATGAAAATTATATGAAGTTCTATGAAGTTTGTATTTGCAGGTCATGGAAAAGGCTTGAATTTTAGCTTTATTTTATTGTATTATTTTACGTCACTCTCAAATGGATGGTGAGCTAGCAGCTAAAGTCCAAATAAACAGCTTTATAATTAGGCTAATATAGCATCATTTGTGTTTTCATTTAGGATTAAAAACAGAGGGAAAGAGAATAAAAGAGAAACAAAAACAGATGAACAAAGTTAGAAAAAGAGCAGGGGTGGAAAACAAAGATGGAGAGAGAGATGGAGAGAGGGAGGAGGAGGAGTGTAAAGTTAATCCAGGCTGAATCGTTGGGTCTGGCTGCAGGAGTGACACTGAAAACAGTTTTTGTTTCTTTTCTTTCTATTCTCTCCAAATTTGCTCTCCCCTTTCCCTCTCTTGTCTCTTCCTCCTGTGCCCCTCACCATTTCTCGGCCTCCTTATCCTTTTTAATTAGAGGGGCTATTCTGCAGCATGGAAGGCCCTAATCCCTACTGACCAACAATGCAAAAAGGCAGCCTTTGAACAGCCGAACTACCCCCCCCCCCCCACACACACACACACACACACACACACACCACATCCACCACTCGAAACACTACCCAAACATTCAAGGCTCCCACCATTGGGAAAACCAGACTTCACTCTTTTTCCAACTGTTCGGCCGAAGCGCAGAGGGGACCCAGTGCAAACTGAAAGTCTTTGAAAGATGTCTGAGTTTATTGCGAGATCCTCCAAGAGTTGGTTGGATCACTCCAACAACAAGGCAGAGGTCAGAACTAGATAATTCATTAAGGAAAAATGTTTCCAATAATTTTGGGCACTATTATATCAAGTTTCTTCACTGGCAATAAGTTTAGCTTTCTGTAACTACCAAGATAATATTCAAAATTTAGTATAACTCTATTGTAAAAATAATTCTGAAAACTATCAAACATCACTGGTTTTTACAGCAAAGACAAAGAGCTAGCAAAAGAAAGGAAGTTAACGAGGGGTCAAGCAAGTGCATATGTATGCAGAGGGAAAGAAAGAAAGAGAAATTGTGATGAAAAATAAAACTGACCCAGGAAGCCCTTTGCTGTTTTAATAGAGAAGTAGAAAAGGGTTAGAGGGCAAATGATGTAGAGAAATGCTACGGGGTTAGGAAAGATGGAAATTCTCCCAGTTCACATCAGGCCTCATTTACATACACATTAACATCTCTTATTGTGATCCCAGAAGTCTATTAATGTTGACCCTTGTTGTTAAATGTCTAGTTACTAGATAATAATGTCCTGTCTTGTGAACATTTTTTTTATTATCCTCTCATTACTTTTAAATAACTGCCATATTGAGAAAGGAGGGTTGGAGAAGTGAGGAGAAAAGAACAGATGTAGGTTAATAAAAGTCTTCACACACTACTGATAACACAACTATAAATCCATATCATAAAATAATGTTATTAAGCAATCATGAACTAATTTATCCACAATGCTTTCAATACATAGCCAGACTCCCCGCCAAAATGCGGAACTGATAATTGCTTGCCCGAAATTTCATATAGATTCTTCTTCTTCATAGTAATCGAAACAGAAAAGTGTTTGTTTTGAATAGAGGCTACAAGAAGATATTCAGTATGCATTTAACACCAATACTACCTAAAGCCATGACACTACCAACGCTTTGTCTAATATTTGATGGTCTATGTTTGATAAGGTAATAGGCCACACATTTTAATTAGGAAAATAATGTATATGGGGCATATGCATTTGCATAGTCATCCTAAAGAACACTTTACATACACTTCTGCTAATAGCACATATTTTGAGCAGAATGGTTGGATGAATTATCAGACTTGCCAGTATGACTACCCTGAATATTTCCCAAGATATGAATGGCTTAAGAAACAGTGTCAACCCTGTACAGCCAGCAAGACTCCTGGTTGGTACACTGGCTCCACGCCACCCTGTACAGCCAGCAAGACCCAGGCCAGACCAGCCGAACACAGTGTGGGCACACTGTTAATCACATGCCCAATATTTCCATAGCAGGCAATTAGCATCCAGCTTTTATGTGTGAAATGGGCAGAGGCAGAGAATGAGAGAGTTAGGAACGACAACGAGAGAGGAAGAGTGAAATGGAGGGAGAGAAACAGAGGGAGAATAAAGGAGTAATTAAGATGTTGGGTGAGAGGAGAGAGAGGAGGACAGAGACAGCCAGGCAGTCTGTTGCTGTGTGATTTGAGGCTTGCTAACACACTAATTAGCCCTTCATTGTGAGATAATGGACTTGGCCGGTACTCTCGGTTCTACGAGCCGCCCGGCCCGGACGACCTGGCCCACCAAAGGTCAGAGGTCACCATGTGCGGTTTGCCTTGTGCGTACGGTGTGTGTGTCTGTGGGTGTGTGTGTGAGTGTGTGTGTCCTAACGAGACTGTCCCATTCTCTGCAAGGCAAACTTGGTGTAGTTGAGTTGGCATGGTGTTGCAAAGGTGTGTCTGTGTGTAAAAAGAGAGGGAGTGGAGTGGGCAGCTCACATAGGTTGTTCATTTGTCTGCACTGTTCAAACCTCATCACATCCTTCACATTCATAACTGATTAAGAATTTCCTCCAAAACAGTGAACAAACCAAACCCAGAACAAATAACAATGAGATGGACCAGTGAGCAAGAAAATGGAGCGTGTCTGTTTGTGTTTATGCACAAACAAGGGTCTTAAAATGCTTTCTTGGAAGAAATTTTGGTTCTGAGGATCCATCTTGCTTACTTGATAAGGTCTAGTAGTCATCCCCCAACACACACACACACACACACACACACACACACACACACACACACACACACACACACACACACACACACACACACACACACACACACACACACACACACACAATACAGACTTATACACACACACACATCACTCCTCCGGCCTATCACTCTCTTCTCCCGCCATCTTTTGAGGAGCAGTAATCTGTGAACCCTGAATCATAAGCCTGGGTAAAGCTATGTAATACGGCTAATTCGATGAAGCAGTATTTTCCCGGTGAGAGGCAAAATCCTGTTGACTATTCAGGGATTGAATCGTCCAACAGTAATGCCATTAGGCCAGTGCCACGGATTCCTCCGAAAATGCTGTTTAATTGCCAGTAGCAGACCATTGTCTGGTGACGGGTAAACACTGGCTTGGGGGGGGGATTCCGTAAGGAAGCGTGTGAAAAAGATGGCCCCCTTGGCTTCAGCCAATCAGCATCAAGAAAAGGATTACTCAGACATAGAAGAAGAAGCCTCCGAAGTGGCGGAGGCACTAGCTTAACTAAAGTCTTCAAGAGAAAGAATAAACGCAGACTAACTCTTCGCTTTTAATACAGGATTTGTTCAACAATGTGATTTAGGGGGGTGTCTATTCAGAGTCTGGATTTTTTGGGGGGACTGGCGGGGTCTTTAAGGATCAAGCCTTGTTGCTCACGTTTGTTAGTGAGTGACTCGGAGGATCACGGCTTGTTCCTCACGTTCGTTGAGCGGTTTATATGTATTTGTCTACAAAAATATAATTCCTCTATATCCCCAACTGTTGGTCCCTTTTATTACCATCCTTTAAAAAACACCTTGCATAAACACATAACCTCATAAAATCTTAAAGTTCTACCGCACAAGTATCATAAACTGTCTCTCTGCTGAAATATCAATATTTCAGTCAAATCTGTACTTAAATATTTCCAATCAAGAATCAATCAATTCCTATAACTCATTGATCAACAAATTCACGCCCACTCAAAAATGCCTCCTGAACCTGGAGCACCTCTAGCCTGCTACTGTCCGCTCTATTGGTCCTGTCCAGGAGGACGTTGATAAGATGTGAGAGGTGTGGCAGCCATTGCTGCCCTCCATTGTGAGCTGGTGCCTGCAGTACGAGCAGAGCTGCCAGACCAGACACTGATGAGGGTTGACACTGCATCCAGGAGGCCAGGAGACTCTTTTCTTTTGCTATTTGTCTCGCCCTCTGAAAAGTAAAAAGGCCTTTTTGCAGATAGGCCCCTCCCTTTTACCCTTCTCCTATTCCAACCCTGAACTCGTCCTCAGTCTCACCCTCCTCTCTTTTCCTCTCTCCCTCCTGTCTTCCCAGAGAAACAGAACAGGAGCCAAGATGGACATGAAATCCCTAGAGACAGTCCCTCTCTTTTTTCTCCCTCTCTCTCAATCACTCTCTTTCTCGCCCTCAATTTAAATCAAATTCAAATCGTTAGACAAAGAAGCGTTTATGCAACTGTAGCACAAGGCGATGAGAAGAAGAAGAAGAAGAAGGCAATAAGACCCTGCAACATTTTGAGCCCACTAGCTGCTCCTTAGGCTGACACCCTGCCACATAGCGAGCCCAATTCAGCACCCCTCAGGCTATGACCAAACTCAATACTTAGTCTCAGTACCAATCCCTGACCATGAATAATCCTGAATCTATTAATCGTATAATACCTATTGTTTACAGGAGGCTGCAAGAATATACTGCACAACAGACAGTTGGGGCGCTGGGCCAGTAATCAAAAGGTTGCTAGATCGAGTTCCCGAGCTGACAAGATAAAAATCTGTTGTTCTTCCCCTGAACAAGGCTTTTAACCCACTGTTCCTAGGCCGTCATTGTAAATTAGAATTTGTTCTTTACTGACTTGCCTAGTAAAATAAAAAACGGTTATCTTTTTTATATTTCCTGGTGAGAAAGGGAATCTGGCAAAGTGAGAAAGTGAGGACTGTTTTTGTCCTAAAACTGTGACGTTTTCAGATTCCTTCATACTGTATGTATCAGTGACCATACCCCTATTTTTGATTTGTCACCTACGCATGTGTCTCTCCTTGGCGTAATTGTCACACCTAAAGTGGCACGAAAGAGGAGAGTCCCCTGAGAGGTCCTGAGTGGTAGTCTACACTTACAGCCCACATCAAGAAGTACTTGATCCAAAAGGCTTGTTGGATAAGAACAAGAAGACTCGGGCGTGAGAGGAGCATTATTGGAACGTAATTAATTGATTAATCTCCCTCTCCGATTGCAACAGGAGCACACAGACTCCCCCATCCCCTTTAATGAAACAGCTAATGACGAGCTCACTTAGTTTAATGTCTGCTTTTATCATCCTCCTTTTAAGATGACTTCAGCGTTTCATTAGCCACGTCTGACTCATATCTCACTTTAGCAACCCGGAGGAAATTGTGAAGGGATTAATTTTGGGATGGACACCATACTCCATCTCTTCCCCGTTCTCCCTCCTCCTTCCTCCCTCCTCCGTCCTCCCTCCTCCCTCCTCCCTTCTCCCTCCTCTGTCCTCTGTCCTCCCTCCTCCCTCCTCCCTCCTCTGTCCTCCCTCCTCCGTCCTCCATCCTCCGTCCTCCGTCCTCCCTTCTCCCTCCTCCCTCCTCCGTCCTCCCTCCTCCCCTCTGTCTTCATCCCCCCTCTCTCCCAGCTCCCAGCCAGAGACCCATGAGGAATAGTGTCTTTGTCGTCCTGCCGTTTTCAGAGTTGAAGAACAAGAGGAGTTTAATCCTCATTGTCCAGGAGACTGGGGGGTTCGCCGGCTGTAAAATGATCCAACTGGCCCTGGCTAATCCTCTCCCCATCCCCCAACCCCCAAGGCCTGAACCCCCCCAGCCCCAGCCCTATACCCCATCCCCAGCCCTATACCCCAGCCCTATACCCCATCCCCAGCCCTATACCCCATCCCCAGCCCTATACCCCAGCCCTATACCCCATCCCCAGTCCTATACCCCATCCTCAGCCCTATACCCCAGCCCTATACCCCATCCCCAGTCCTATACCCCAGCCCTATACCCCAGCCCTAGCCCTATACCCCATCCCCAGCCCTATACCCCATCCCCAGCCCAACAACCCAGCCCCAGCCTTATACCCCAGCCCTATATCCCATCCCCAGCCCTATACCCCAGCCTATACCCCAGCCCAATACCCCATCCCCAGTCCTATACTCCAGTCCTATACCCCAGCCCTAGCCCTATACCCCATCCCCAGCCCTATACCCCAGCCCTAGTCCTATACCCCATCCCCAGTCCTATACCCCATCCCCAGTCCTATACCCCAGCCCTAGCACTATACCCCATCCCAGACCTATACCCCATCCCCAGCCCTATAACACATCCCCAGCCTTATACCCCAGCTCTAAACCCCAGCCCCAGCCCTATACCCCATCCCTACACCCCAGCCCAATACCCCAGCCCCAGCCTTATACCCCAGCCCTATACCCCAGCCCTATACCCTAGCCCTATACCACATCCCCAGCCCTATACCCCATCCCTACACCCCAAGCCCTATACCACATCCCCAGCCCTATACCCCAGCCCTATAGCCTAGCCCTATACCCCAGCCCTATACCCCATCCCATCCCATCCCTATACCCCAGCCCCAGCCCTATACCCCATCCCTACACCCCAGCACAATACCCCATCCCCAGCCCTATACCCCAGCCCTATACCCCATCCCCATCCCTATACCTCATCCAATTCCCTATACCCCAGCCCCAGCCCTATTCCCCAGCCCTATACCCCAGCCCTATACCCCATCCCCAGCCCTATACCCAGCCCTATACCCCAGCCCTCTACCCCAGCCCTATACCCCATCCCCTCGCTATACCCCAGCCCTATACCCCAGCCCTATACCCCATCCCCCAGCCCTATACCCCAGCCCTATACCCCATCCCCAGACCTATACCCCAGCCCTATACCCCAGCCCCAGCCCTATACCCCAGCCTCAGCCCTATACCCCATCCCCAACCCTACCCCCAACCCCAGCCCTATACCCCAGCCTCAGCCCTATACCCCAGCCCTATACCCCATCCCCAGCCCTATTGCCCAGCCTCAGCCCTATTCCCAAGCCCTATACCCTTTCCCCAGCACTATACCCCATTCCCAGCCTTATACCCCATCCCTATACCCCAGCACTATACCCCATCCTTATACCCCATCCCCAGCCCTATACCCCATCCCCAGCCCTATACCCCATCCCCAGCCCTTTACCGCATCCCCAGCCCTATACCCCATCCCCAGCACTATACCCCATCCCCAGCCCTATACCCCAGCCCCATACCCCAGCCCTATACCCCATCCCCAGCACTATAACCCAGCCCTATACCCCAGCCCCAGCCCCATAGCCCAACCCCATTCCTATACCCCAGCCCTATACCCCAGCCCCAGCCCCATAGCCCAACCCCATTCCTATACCCCAGCCCTATACCCCAGCCTCTGTACTCCAGCCCACGCACCAGCCCCAGTCCTAGTCCTAACCCTAGTCCCATGATACCACCAAATCTCTTCTGAACATTCAGAGAGAGAAAGAGAAAGCCCTACATATTGCGAATATGCCTCTCACACAAACACACAGCTCACCCTATTACCTGTGTGTGGTGAGGATATGAGCGGTTATATGACCAGAGCCCTGGTGAAAAGTAGTGCACTATATAGGGCAGGTGTAAATGCTGCAGTTTTAAAGCAAGTTTGCTTCAATTCTACACGTTGAGCCATGGGGCGGAGAGAAGACTTAGCTGTTTTTACAATTATTTTTCAATTGCAAACAAGCATTTGCCAATACTGAAGCCTTTTTTCAAAACTCTTCACACAGTCTGCATTACCAACATGCACCTTGGCCAAACAGTTAATCTCACCTCCAAAACTCACTCAAACCAGCAAACACTTCATACATGTCTCAAAATAAGCTCGTTTGACCATAACACTGGTAACAATTCTCCCTCAGAAAGCGTACAGTCACTCATAACACACTGACCTAAAAAACACTAACAACAGGGAGCATTACATAAATCATGAACTTTTCTCTTTGAAGTTTGAATGATTTTTCCCATAAATCAGTATTTCATTATAGAATAAGAATAACACCTTTTCACTTCATTGACTGTACTAAAGTACACAGTTGAAGTTGTGAGTTTACATACACCTTAGCCAAATGCATTTACATGTAAACTCAGTTTTCACAATTCCTGACATTTAATCCTAGTAAAAATACCCTGTTTGAGGTCAGTTAGGATCACCAATTTATTTGAAGAATGTGAAATGTCAGAATAATATTACAGGGAATGATTTATTTCAGCTTATATTTATTTCATCACATTCCCAGTGGGTCAGAAGTTTACTTACACTCAATTAGTATTTGGTAACATTGCCTTGAAATTGTGTAACTTGGGTCAAACGTTTCAGGTAGCCTTCCACAAGCTTCCCACAATAAGTTGGGTGAATTTTGGCCCATTCCTTCTGACAGAGCTGGTGTAACTGAGTCAGGTTTGTAAGCCTCCTTGCTCGCACACGCTTTTTCAGTTCTACCCACACATGTTCTACGGCATTGAGGTCAGGGCTTTTTGATGGCCACTCCAATACCTTGACTTTCTTGTCCTTAAGCCATTTTGCCACAACTTTGGAAGTATGCTTGGAGTCATTGTCCATTTGGAAGACCCATTTGTGACCAAGCTTTAACTTCCTGACTGATGTCTTGAGATGTTGCTTCAATATATCCACATAATTTTATTTCCTCATGATGCCATCAATTTTGTGAAGTTCACCAGTACCTCCTGCAGCAAAGCACCCCCACATCATGATGCTGCCACCTCCGTCCTTCACGGTTGGGATGGTGTTCTTCGGCTTGCAAGCCCCCCCATTTTTCCTCCAAACATGACAATGGTTCATTATGGCCAAACAGTTCTATTTTTGTTTCATCAGACCAGAGGAGATTTCTCCAAAAATTAAGATCTTTGTCCCATGTGCAGTTGCAAACCGTAGTCTGGCAATTTTATGGCGGTTTTGGAGCACTGGCTTCTTCCTTGCTGAGCGGCCTGTCAGGTTATGTCAATATAGGACTTGTTTTACTGTGGATATAGATACTGTTGTACCTGTTTCCTCCAGCATCTTCACAAGGTCCTTTGCCGTTGTTCTGGGATTGATTTGCACTTTTCACACCGAAGTACAATCCTATCTAGGAGACAGAACGTGTCTCCTTCCTTTGCGGTATGATGGCTGCTTGGTCCCATGTAGTTTATACTTGCATACTATTGTTTGTACAGATGAACATGGTACCTTCAGGTGTTTGGAAATTGCTTCCAAGGATGAACCAGACGTGTGGAGGTCTACAATTTCTTCCTGAGCTCTTGACTGATTTCTTTTGATTTTCCCATGATGTACAGATGAAAAAAGAGGCACTGACTTTGAAGGGAGGCCTTGAAATACATCCACAGGTACACCTCCAATTGACTCAAATGATGTCAATTAGCCTATCAGAAACTTCTAAAGCCATTACAACATTTTCTGGAATTTTCCAAGCTCTTTAAAGGCACAGTCAACTTAGTGTATGTAAACTTCTGACTCACTGGAATTGTGATACAGTGAATTATAAGTGAAATAATCTGTCTGTAAACAATTGTTGGAAAAATGACTTGTGTCATGCACAAAGTAGATGTCCTAAACGACTTGCCAAAACTATAGTTTGTTAACAAGAAATTTGTGGAGTGGTTGAAAAACTAGTTTTAATGACTCCAACCTAACTGTATGTAAACTTCTGACTTCAACTGTATGTAACAATAATTAATAAGAAATGCAGCAATTTCCTTCAATAGCCTTCATGTTTTCTATATCTTTGCATATAGTAATTTACTTGTGAAAAATAAAAAGCTGAAACAAAAAACTAATTCCGGGGCTGCAATAATATTTTTTTTAAAATAACATCATCAACATGTATAGTATAAACACTCATACTGTACAGTACTGTGAGGGTTCTAGTTCTCATCAACATGTATAGTATAAACACTCATACTGTACAGTACTGTGAGGGTTCTAGTTCTCATCAACATGTATAGTATAACACTCATACTGTACAGTACTGTGAGGGTTCTAGTTCTCATCAACATGTATAGTATAATCACTCATACTGTACAGTACTGTGAGGGTTCTAGTTCTCATCAACATGTATAGTATAATCACTCATACTGTACAGTACTGTGAGGGTTCTAGTTCTCATCAACATGTATAGTATAACACTCATACTGTACAGTACTGTGAGGGTTCTAGTTCTCATCAACATGTACAGTATAATCACTCATACTGTACAGTACTGTGAGGGTTCTAGTTCTCATCAACATGTCTAGTATAATCACTCATACTGTACAGTACTGCGAGGGTTCTAGTTCTCATCAACATGTACAGTATAATCACTCATACTGTACAGTACTGTGAGGGTTCTAGTTCTCATCAACATGTCTAGTATAATCACTCATACTGTACAGTACTGTGAGGGTTCTAGTTCTCATCAACATGTATAGTATAATCACTCATACTGTACAGTACTGTGAGGGTTCTAGTTCTCATCAACATGTATAGTATAATCACTCATACTGTACAGTACTGTGAGGGTTCTAGTTCTCATCAACATGTATAGTATAACACTCATACTGTACAGTACTGTGAGGGTTCTAGTTCTCATCAACATGTATAGTATAATCACTCATACTGTACAGTACTGTGAGGGTTCTAGTTCTCATCAACATGTATAGTATAACACTCATACTGTACAGTACTGTGAGGGTTCTAGTTCTCATCAACATGTATAGTATAATCACTCATACTGTACAGTACTGTGAGGGTTCTAGTTCTCATCAACATGTCTAGTATAATCACTCATACTGTACAGTACTGTGAGGGTTCTAGTTCTCATCAACATGTATAGTATAATCACTCATACTGTACAGTACTGTGAGGGTTCTAGTTCTCATCAACATGTACAGTATAATCACTCATACTGTACAGTACTGTGAGGGTTCTAGTTCTCATCAACATGTGTAGTATAATCACTCATACTGTACAGTACTGTGAGGGTTCTAGTTCTCATCAACATGTATAGTATAACACTCATACTGTACAGTACTGTGAGGGTTCTAGTTCTCATCAACATGTGTAGTATAATCACTCATACTGTACAGTACTGTGAGGGTTCTAGTTCTCATCAACATGTATAGTATAATCACTCATACTGTACAGTACTGTGAGGGTTCTAGTTCTCATCAACATGTACAGTATAATCACTCATACTGTACAGTACTGTGAGGGTTCTAGTTCTCATCAACATGTATAGTATAATCACTCATACTGTACAGTACTGCGAGGGTTCTAGTTCTCATCAACATGTACAGTATAATCACTCATACTGTACAGTACTGCGAGGGTTCTAGTTCTCATCAACATGTATAGTATAATCACTCATACTGTACAGTACTGTGAGGGTTCTAGTTTTCCCTCTCTCCTGCATTTGGCCACAAGTTCTCATCAACATCACATCCTATGTTTTCTCTGGGGAAGTATCTTCTGCATCTTGGAAAGTATCTTCTCGAATACCTAATCCAACCCTGGCAGTCTTCAGGAGAAGTGTCTCCACACCCTGGCAGTCTTCAGGAGAAGTGTCTCCACACCCTGGCAGTCTTCAGGAGAAGTGTCTCCACACCCTGGCAGTCTTCAGGAGAAGTGTCTCCACACCTCGCATTCATGGCATCCAGTAAGGACATCTGGTCATGTGGATGGTCATAAACCTTCCACCTCCACGCAGAGAAAAACTCCTCTATGGGGTTTAGGAAGGGAGAGTATGGAGGCAGGAATAGTACTGATATCCTTGGATGTGCAGCAAACCAGTCTGTGACTGCAGCAGAGTGGTGGAATGCCACATTATCCCACACAACAATGAAGGTAGGGGAGTTTCTTGCCCCTCTCTCCTCCGCTGGCACAAGTCGATTATGCAGGTCATCCAGAAAATAAATGAGCCTCTCTGTATTGTAGGGGCCAATGAGTGGTTTGTGTAACAGCAAACCATCATTGGACAGTGCTGCACACATTGTTATGTTAGCTCCTCTCTGGCCTGGGACATCTACGGTTGCTCTCTGTCCAATCACATTTCTTCCCCTACGGCATGTTTTTGCCAGGTTGACCAGCTTCATCCACAAAGGTGAAAATATGTGCAGTTTGCATGGCTCCCATCTCCATTACTCTCTAAAATACAGTAAATCCACACTTTTACAGTACTATGCATAGCTGTGTACCCTGTTTGGTTATTGAACAGACATCTTACCTGGACATATTGATACCAGAGTTCTTTCACACGTTCACCGTTTCTCTCAAAGGGTACAGTGAACAACTGCTTCATCCTTATTTTATGTTTCCTAGGATTCTGGCAATTGTTGTTGTGCTGACCGTATTCACATTCCCAAAAGAGATATTGTCTGCCAGCACTCTGTCCCGAAGTTCATGCAGTTTTATTTCATTGTTGCCAATTACCATGTCAACAATGGCCATTTCCTGAGCATCTGATAATATTCTGCCTCTCGCTCCTGTGGGAGACAACCTTTGGATCCTACTGAAAAACACGAAAGACACAAAATGTCACTACATGTAAAAATGTGAACATACTGTATTGTACTGTAATATGTTGTTCAATTATCAATGAAGGATGCACATCTCACCTGTTGTTTTGACGGAAAATTCGTACTATTGATGCAACTGTTGAACGCTGCAGATTTGGTTGCACCCTTAAACTGACCTCTCAAAGAGAGACCATGGTTTACAACATGGTCAATAATTGTGGCCTTTATCTCATCAGAGACCACCACTCTTGATCTTCCTCTCCTTTGTCCTCCACGCATTCTCCCTCTCCCTGACACTCTTCTTTCCTCACCAACCTGTCTTCCTTGATCCATGTTTCCAAACTAAATCATTCCGAAGCCGTCCTCTTTTGTCTGTTTGGTAACGAGACTAAAAACAGGACACTTGGGTAGGCTTTCAGCTGAAATTGCAATCAGCTGTGTTTGGAATGATTAAATATTCTGCTGAGATTTTCTATGTTTCAATCTGGTTAGTGTAGAAATGCACGACATTTGCCATCATTCTATTTTGAATGTGTTTTTAACAGTTTTGGAAACAGTGTGTTAGCATTTGAAAACGTGTTGCAAATATATAGTTTTGCAGGTGGTGGAGTATGAATGGGAAAAGAGTATATGGATTTCAGAGAATGTGGTCAGTGAATGCATTTTGTGTGAAAGCAATGAAAAATGATTCACAGTTTGGTTCACATACACTTCTGTTTCGCTGACTGTGAAAAGTTTTGACAATGTGACTTCAGTTTTGACCATTGCATGTTAGCAATTGAAAAAAACTGTAATATGATATCTAAGTGAAACTGACTAACCCCCCGGCCAGTAATTTGACCATGATTACTAAGTTTAGATAGCTGGCCACTAGACTAACCAATTTAAAAGATATTAGCTGACATGGGCTAATTGAGTGATTATCAGTAACTTTCAGAACAAGAGAGAAAATGCGGATGCACAACCACATTTCTAAACTGTAAGTTGTGTATTGTACTATTGTAACTTGCAACAGTAAGTTGAGACCCCGACTGAGTTGAAAAAAATTGACAGCTTTGCACACATTTGGCATTCTCTCAACCAGCTTCATAAGGAACGCTTTTCCAACAGTCTTGCAGGAATTCCCACATATGCTGAGCACCTGTTGGCTGCTTTTCCTTCAAATATGGACTCATCAAACCAAATAACAGATTTCTACTGGTCTAATGTCCATTGTTTGTGTTTCTTGGCCAAAGAAAGTCTCTTCTTATTATTGGTGTCCTTTAGTTGTGGTTTCTTTGCAACAATTCGACCACAAAGGCCTGATTCACACAGTCTAATCTCTGAATAGTTGATGTTGAGATGTGTCTGTTACTTGAACTCTGTGGAGCATTTATTTGGGATGCTACCTGAGGTGCGCTTAATTCTAATGAACTTACTGTATCCTCTGCAGCAGAGGTTACTCTGGCGGTCCTCTTGAGAGCCAGTTTCATCATAGCGCTTGATGGTTCTTGAAATGTTCTGTATTGACTGACCTTCATGTCTTAAAGTAATGATGGACTGTTGTTTCTCTATTCTTGCCATAATATGGTATTTTACCAAATAGGGCTGTCTTCTGAATACCACCCCTACCTTGTCACAACACAACTGATTGGCTTAAACGCATTAAGAAGGAAAGAAATTCCACAACTTAACTTTTAACAAAGCACACCTGTTAATTGAAATGCATTCCAGGTGACTACCTCATTAAGCTGGTTGCGAGAATGCCAAGAGTGTGCAAAGCTGTCATCAAGGCAAAGGGTGGCTACTTTGAAGAATCTCAAATACAAAATATATTTTGATTTGTTTAACAATTTTGGTTACTACTTGATTCCATATGTGTTATTTCATAGTTTTGATTACTTCACTATTATTCTACAATGTAGAAAATAGTAAAAATAAAGAAAAACACATCAATGAGTAGGTGTGTCCAAACTTTTGGCTGGTACTGTTTATATTTTTTTGATCCGAGGGGCTTCAAAAGGGAGGCCGCGGGCTGCCAGTTGCCCATCCCTGATGTAGGGAATGGGGTGTCATTTGGGATGTATCCTATATCAACCTGCAGCTCAGATATGACTGGTTGTATTCATTCTCAATTATTATTTAACTTTTTTAGGATAGGCGGCAGCATTCGGAATTTGGATGAAAAGCATGCCCAAAGTAAACTGCCTGCTACTCAGGCCCAGAAGCTAAAATATGCATGTAGATCTGGATAGAAAACACTCTAAAGTTTCTAAAACTGTTAAAATTATGTCTGTGAGTATAACAGAACGAAACCCCGAGGACAAACCATACAGGAATTTTTGTTGTTGTTGATGTGACAGTGTTTTCAATGGTTTTTTTATGTGGATCTAGATTTCTAAGGCACTTGCTTGCAGTTCCTACTGCTTCCGCTGGATGTCAACAGTCTTTAGAAATTGGTTGATGTTTATCTTTTGAGTAATGAAGAAGTTTGGCTGTTCAGAACGAGGGTCTAGTCTAGTGTACTGTTGTGGTTGGGGCGCGCGACCTGAAAGCTCGCTCCACTTTGTTTTTGTCCTGTATTGAACACAGTTTATCCCGTCTTAAATTTTCTTGATTATTTACGTAAAAGAATACCTAAAGTTGTATTAGGAAAGTTGTTTGAAATGTTTGGATTAAGATTACAGGTAACTTATTAGATATTTTGTAATCATGTTGCGCGAGTTGGAACCGGTGTTTTTCTGAATAAAACACGCCAAATAAATGGACATTTTGGAGATATAACGACGGAATTTATCGAACAAAAGGACCATTTATGATGTTTATGGGACATATTGGAGTGCCAACAGAAGAAGATCTTCAAAGGTAAGGCATGAATTATATTGTTTTGTGTCGCGCCTGGCGGGTTGAATTATGATTGTCATGTGTTTGTTTGATGGGGTGCTGTCCTCAGATAATAGCATGGTTTGCTTTCGCTGTAAAGCCTTTTTGAAATCTGACATGGTGGCTAGATTAACAAGAAGTTAGGCTTTAATTTGGTGTATTGCACTTGTGAATGTAAAAATTATAATTTTGGGGGAATTTCGCACTCTGCAGTTTCACCGGATGTTGTCGAAACGTTCCACTAGTGGAACCCCTATCCCAAACAGGTTTAACTAGGTAAGTCAGTTAATAAGGATCGGCCTCTTTTGTTCAATTTTCACCTAAAATGATATACCCAAATCTAACTGCCTGTAGCTCAGGCCCTGAAGCAATGATATGCATTTTCGAGGTACCATTTGAAAGGAAACACTTTGAAGTTTGTGGAAATATGAAAGGAATGTAGGAGAATATAACACATTAGAACTGGTAAAAGATAACACAAAGAAAGAAAAAAAAACAACCTTTTTTTGTATTTTTTTGTACCAACATCTTTGAAATGCAAGAGAAAGGCCATAATGTATTATTTCAGTCCAGGTGTAATTTAGATATTGGCCACTAGATGGCAGCAGTGTACGCGCAAAGTTTTTTCTGATCCAATGAACCATTGCATTTCTGTTTAAAAGGTTGTATCAAGACTGCCCAAATGTGCCGAATTTGTTTATTAATCATTTCTCATGTTCAAACCTGTGCACTCTTCTCAAACAATAGCATGGTATTCTTTCAATGTAATAGCTACTGTAAATTGGACAATGCAGTTAGATTAACAAGAATTGAAGCTTTCTGACAATATCAGTTATGTCTATGTCCTGGGAAATGTTCTTGCTACTTACAACCTCAAGCTAATCGCATTAGCCTACTTTAGCTCAACTGTCCTGCAAGGGACCCACCAATCCTGAAGAACAAATTCTTATTTACAATGATGGCCTACTAAGGAACAGTGGGTTAACTGCCTTGTTCATGGGCAGAATGACACAATTTTACCTTGTCAGCTCGGGGATTCGATCCAGCAACCTTTCGATTTAAACAGGTCAGTCCCATTGAGGTATGAATCTCTTTTTCAAGGGAGCGCTGGTTAGCTAGTTATACTCCCCTGGGCTGAGACAAACCTGCCATCATCATTCTGTCACGAAGAGAAGCGTATGGGCTTTAGATGTGTGTGTTTGTGTGTAGAGAGAGGGTATTATGGTGCAATAAATTAGGGTTAAGGTCAGTGGGTCAGAACACAGATTATGACATGCTTACTGAGTGTATCAACACATCTCCTCTGTTGCCTCTGCAGACTGGGACCAGTAGTGTACCAGTTTTGGATGACATGGATAACATATGGATAATGTATGGATGATAACATGATAAAGAGGTGAGACAAAGGGAGAGATAAGACTTCCTCTGACTGACTGACTGATATTTAGATCCCTGATAATGAAAATTATCATCATGCCACGATTCTTCCAGCTTCCTCCTTATAAATGGTCCTTCATGACTGTCTCTGTTTTCTCACCCTCTCTTTCCCTCATTTTCTACCTTTTTGTTGATTTTCCCACTCACTTTTTCCATTCTCTCTATTTTTATCCCCTCCCCTCTCTCTCTCTTTCCATCTCTCTTTCTCTCTTTATTTATTTCTCTCTCCTCCACCCTGAGTGACAGCTCAATGGCCGTCTCTCCCAGGCTTATCTGTCCTCAGCAGATGGTTGACTTGGATCACTGTTCATACGCCTCGATTCGGAGTGTTGATAAAGACTAGCCGCTATGGAGGGAGTACACCCTTTCTCTCTTTCTCCCTCTCCCGCTCTCTCTCTCCCTCTCTCTCTCTTTCTATCTCTCTCCGCTCTCTCTCTCCCTCTCCCTCTCTCTCCATCTCTCTCCCTCTCTCTCCTCTCTCCTCTCTCCCCCTCTCTCTCTCTCTCTCTCTCTCTCTCTCTCCTCCTCTCTCTCCCTCTCTCTCCCTCTCTTGCCTTCTCTCTCTCTCTCTCTCTCTCCCTCTCTCTCTCCCCTCTCTCTCTCCTTCCCTCTCTCTCTCTTCTCTCTCCTCTCTTCTCTCTCTCTTTCCCTCTCCTCTCCCATCTCTCCCTCTCTCTTTCCTCTCTCTCTCTCTCTCTCTCTCTCTCTCTCCTCCTCTCTCTCCCTCTCTCTCCCTCTCTTGTCTTCTCTCTCTCTCCCTCTCTCTCTCTCTCCCTCTCTCTCTCCATCTCTCTCTCTCTCTCTCCCTCTCTCTCTCCATCTCTCTCTCCCTCCCTCCCTCTCTCTCTCTCTCTCTCTCTCTCTCTCTCACCCCATACAGTACCTTCCCTTCCTTTTCTTTTCAATGTCACCCTTCTTTCCCTTTTACTCTCCCCTTCCCACTCACCTCTTTTCCTCTTCCACCCCCTCTTTCAGTGTTCCTTCTCTCCCTCCATCCTTTCTCCCCCTTCATCCATCCCACCATCTCTGTACGTGTCTCTCCTCCCTGCTGTGTTGGCGCCCGTCTAAAGGGCCCCGGGACCGTCTCACTGTGAGGGGCCGCTACACTGCCAGAGCTGCCCACTGCACTTCTCTCCTCCATCCTCTCCTCCATCCTCCTCTCATCCTTCTCTTTTTCATCTCCATATTGGCTCATATCGCCATGTCATACTTTACAGTTTTTCCTCATCTTTCCTCTCCAATATATTTGACATATATGTATATTTTACATCTCTACTGTATATTAAAGCAAATGCGCCTCCTCTCCTCTCCCCTCCTCTCACCTCTCATTCATCTCTGTCATCTCCTTATCATGCCAATCCCTTTCTCTCCACTTCAATATCCTATGACTCGTATCACTTCACCCAAGCCCTCTCCTTCCTCCTCTCAGTTAAAGCCTGACTCCACAAGATGTGTCAAAAGGTCCCACTGTATCTCTTCATCTTATTCCTGTTCAAGGTCAAGGTGTTCAAGGTCATGGATTCAGTACAATACTTGCTTTGTCATATTTCTCATGTGTTAACAGAGAATGTGATGTTTTGAGTATATCCTGCAGTCCTGTTTGAATAAATACACTGACAAATACAGTTTGTAGTCCTATCTTTCATCATTTGATGTGTGTATCGCACCTCTTGCAGAATGGGAAAAAGAATGAATGAATGAGAACGATCTTTCTTTGGTCTACTGCAGTACTTGGGCATGAACACAGTACCATGTCGGGCAAGACAGCAAAAGACAGAAGAGTTGGCTACAGCTGAAGAAGACTGGCAACCGGGCAAACACAGCACTACTGGCTCATCACTAACTAATGCAGCATCCAAAGAAAATAAAACATAAAACAGCACCCCAGGAAAGACTAGATTCAGTTGATTCCAGCCAACCTGCCTCCAAATCAAATCAAAGTTTATTGGTTGAGTACACAGATTTGAAGATGTTATCGTAGGTGCAGCAAAATGCTTCTAGCTCCAACTGTGCAATACAAAACAATACACATATACTCCAAAAACTAAAATAAAGAAATGAAGAAAATAAGATACAATACAACTTTATTAATCCATGAGGGACAATTCATTCAGGGCTGACAGGGTGCTTCAATAGGACAAACACACACACAAAGACAGTAGAAAACATGTAATATGAACACTTAAGGCATCAATTAAAAGTGCATGGTGCAATTTAAGAAACTTAAAGTTAATGGTAGCCACAGTTCTTAGTTCATTTCAGGTCTAAACTATCTCTGGAGTAGTCCCTAGATCTTCCTTGATGGTCCTGTTAACCAGGCGGATGGCCTCGGGCACAAACAAGGACCTGCACCTATTGGTGGAGCACTTGAGACAGCGCAGGAGGAGTCCAAGGGGGAGCAGTTTGAACTGCGGGTTGAGGATATGGGTGTTGTCCCCCAGGATGTCATTGGCCTTCCTCCTGGCCTGCAGCTCCAAGAATGAGGCCAAACTTCTGAAAGGCACCCCGGTGATTTTAGAGCAGGTATTCACAATGGCTTGGAGGCGGTTCCTATTCTGACAGAGAGAGATGTGAACCAGCATTTCAAAGAGAAACACAGAACACTCTCAAATTAAGAAATTAGCCAGCTATAATGACCCTGTGTTTTTACTTGTTCTTGTTTATAAAGTAGCTGTGGAAAAATAGAGACATTGTAGCTTGTTTCTTCAACATGCCAAAATGTAAATGTAAATGTTTCTAAAATAAATAGTTCATCATAATAATTTATTCCATCTACTGCAGTCTAAAAGTAAATCCAAAAATCTATTCTAACATTTCTACATTGGGTTACCATTACATGTGTGGTGAAATCTGTCCCCAGACAGTGAATTTCTGGTTGTCTGACAGCTAGGTCCACTCCAGGCGCTGAGAGGCCATTTTAATCTAAACGCTGGAATCTGGCAACCGCTCCCGAGCAACTGCGTCAGTCCAGCCAGTCTGACCTGCTTTTGTTCCGGTCCAACCCCCTAACTTTTCCCCCTTAATTAACCCAACAGAAACTAATTAAACCCAGCTCTTCTGGACCAGGCACCAAACAAAGGGAGAGAGGGAAGGAGGGATGAGAGTGGAGTGGAGGTAGAGAGAAAGCGGGGAGCGAGCCAAAGTAACAGACAGGAGTGGAGAAATGGAAACAGTGGTCCCACTGAGGCCCTGGCCCCTAAAAAAGACTGGAGAAAGGGAGTGAGAGAGAGAGAGAGAGCTGTAGGTTATTGTTTTCTGAGGAAAGGTGCAGGATGTTACACAGTTGGCCTAGACTGGAAAGAGGGATAGAGAGGCGAATAGAGAGAGAGAGGGAGGAAAAGAGAGAGAAGGAGGGTGGGAGAGAGGGGGAGGAAAAGAGAGAGAAGGAGAGTGGGAGAGAGGGGGAGGAAAAGAGAGAGAAGGAGAGTGGGAGAGAGGGTTTGACAGAGAGATGTGCTCAGGGTTTGAAAGGAGATGCATTTTTTCCTTTGGGAGAGCCAAGGTGTAGCAAAGGGATGGGAGGAACGGAGTAAATGCACTTGGCAGTGGCTGGCGTCTCTAGGCAGAGGAGGCAGGCTTTCTCTGAAGGCTTTGTGTGAAACTCATTGTTTTTTAATTACTGTGTTCTGAACACACAGTTGCTTATGGAGTGGTGTGTGGAGAGGCTAATTTTCTGCAGCCCATTCAGCATGCAGCCATGCACGATTGGCCTCATAAGAGCAGATGATTGCTTTGTTTGGGAGGGGGAGACACTGCATTTACGCCACAAATCTAACCCCTTACCTATACAGTCAGAATATGATGCAGCTTTTGCAAGACAGGAGAGACGGAATAAGTGAGAGAGAGTGGAAAGATGGAGAAACAGAGTGAGACAGACAGATAGATAGAGATGGTGGTTAGTAGTACTGGCTGTGACCCTGCTATAGAAGATATAGAAGGTAATTAAGAGCAGAATGTTGAAGTAGATGGGTCTGGAAAGGAGAGTTAAGAGGGGAACTGATTGTGCATGTCTGATTCCAGCTCTTTAGAGAGTTCTCAGTCCCAAGGCTTATAACTTTCAAAGGACTGGTTCTCTCTCTCTCTCTCTTTCTCTTTCTCTCTCTCTCGCTCTCTCTCTCTCTCTGTTTTCTTTTCTAAATCAAAACCACTTTATTCATACTTGTTACACCACAAACATGACACACACACACACACACACACACACATACACACACACACACACACACACACACACACACACACACACACACACACACACACTGAAACGTGAGGGTTGATGACATAGGAAATATGACGTGGGCCACAAAGACACTTATATTCCTCTTTAAAGCAATGGCCTCTTGTAATGAAATCAATTTACAGGGTAAACTAAAAATAAAATGTGGCTGAGAAAAACTGACAGATGATCACAGCTTCATCATGTCAACACTTTTAAAATCGTCCCTTAGCGCCAAATCCTATCTATGTTTACCTTCATCGATGGTTGTTGTGTGATCTCTTTAGCGATTATTAGAAATGTGCTGCTCATAGTGTATCCAGCCAGGTCACCCGTGGCCATGATACAAGTCAGTATTCGACGTCCATCCATGTCTGAGGACGTTGGGAGATTACGTGGAAACCGGCCACTAGGGGCAACAGTGAGCGCTGTTACCTTCAAGTAGGTTTCGATTTTGTTAGGGCATTGTGGATGTGGAAGGTGGATGGGCGTAAAGGTTGCATGCTCAAATTCAGCGATAGAACGTTTTTTTTATTTTATTTTTGTTTTAAGCCTATGCCAAACCTTAACCCTTACATTAACCATTCATTGTTAATGCCTAGCCTTAACATTTTGGCGTTAATGCCTAAACTTACCCCTAACCTTTAAAATGCTGAGTTAATGCCTAAATTTAACATTAAACAGTTCGAAATTTGACATTTCGAACGACTTCAAAATTTGACGTTTGAGAAACATGGTTGAACGTCTAGTTCTGACGTGAGACTGTGAGAGCTTGTTGTGTGTATCATGGCTGTCCATTATGACTGGGGATTCGGAAGTATGGGCAGAACATCATAGTGCAGTCATCTATCCCCATACACTGAGAGAAACTCTGAGCCTGAGCAGTGGCTTGTCCACGGTACCCCTGAAATCTGATTGGCCTCCCCAGTGGCCCCACCAGAAATTCTGAGATACGACAGGACGTCTCTGAATATATTGACCAATATGGATATAATATTGGATATAATTTTGACCAAGACAGGCAGCAACAGTAATACTCATATAACTCACCAGAGACAGCATCCGAGCAAGCAATACAGCGCCCCTCTGTCTCAGTATGTGTAGCCCATGTATATGATGCTGTGTGGCCAAAAAGAGTATGACATGTCATATTATTTTTGTCTAGACAGCGTCAGATACATGGGCTACAGATACTAAGATAGAGGATCGCTGTTTGCCTCGCTCAGATGCTTTCTCTGGTAAAATAGGTTCAGCCTCATGCGAATTCAACTAAAGGTATGAAACGATAGACACGAATGAGAAACAATTGTATATGTTTGTTTCTTTTTTTAATGTAAAAATGTTTTGGTAAGCCTGGCTTCCCTTGCCATGCACGAATACACACCACTTTGTAGGTTGAATGTCACTACACTTATGGTGTTTGTAAAAGATGTCCCATTCCATTCCAATGGGGGGCACTATTCGGATGCTGGACTTATTTTGGAGTAGAAGAACTTACGCAGGTAACCTACTTAACCTACTTTTTTAAGTGATTTGTTTGACAATCAGATGACAACATCATGACTGGTTGTGTTCATGACACATTAAAAGGTAATACATTTTTACAGTTAAATTACATGTCTTAACTATAAAACATTTCACACATAGGAGGTCCCATTGAAAAAGTTGAGACTCTCGAATGACATCATGAAGTGCTTTGAGAGGCTAGTTAAGGATCATATCAACTCTACCTTACCTGACACCATAGACCCACTTCAATTTGCTTCCCGCCCCAATAGATCCACAGATGATCGCAATCACACTGCACACTGCCCTATCCCATCTGGACAAGAGAAATACCTACAGTGAGGGGAAAAAGTATTTAATTAATCAGAAAAGCAGCAATTTGCTTCAATAACTTTTATTTGTTCTATATCTTTGCATATAGTAATTTACTTGTGAAAATTAAAAAGCTGAAACAAAAAACAAATTCCGGGGCTGCAATAATATTTTTTTTAAAACAACATCATCAACATGTATAGTATAATCACTCATACTGTACAGTACTGTGAGGGTTCTAGTTCTCATCAACATGTATAGTATAATCACTCATACTGTACGGTACTGTGAGGGTTCTAGTTCTCATCAACATGTATAGTATAATCACTCATACTGTACAGTACTGTGAGGGTTCTAGTTCTCATCAACATGTCTAGTATAATCACTCATACTGTACAGTACTGTGAGGGTTCTAGTTCTTATCAACATATATAGTATAATCACTCATACTGTACAGTACTGTGAGGGTTCTAGTTCTCATCAACATGTATAGTATAAACACTCATACTGTACAGTACTGTGAGGGTTCTAGTTCTCATCAACATGTATAGTATAATCACTCATACTGTACAGTACTGTGAGGGTTGTAGTTCTCATCAACATGTATAGTATAATCACTCATACTGTACAGTACTGTGAGGGTTCTAGTTCTCATCAACATGTATAGTATAATCACTCATACTGTACAGTACTGTGAGGGTTCTCGTTCTCATCAACATGTATAGTATAATCACTCATACTGTACAGTACTGTGAGGGTTCTAGTTCTCCCTCTCTCCAGTATTTGGCCACAAGTTCTCATCAACATCACATCCTATGTTTTCTCTGGGGAAGTATCTTCTGCATCTTGGAAAGCATCTTCTCGAATACCTAATCCAATCCTGGCAGTCTTCAGGAGAAGTGTCTCCACACCCTTGCAGTCTTCAGGAGAAGTGTCTCCACACCCTGACAGTCTTCAGGAGAAGTGTCTCCACACCCTGGCAGTCTTCATGAGAGGTGTCTCCACACCCTGGCAGTCTTCAGGAGAAGTGTCTCCACACCCTGGCAGTCTTCAGGAGAAGTGTCTCCACACCCTGGCAGTCTTCAGGAGAAGTGTCTCCACACCCTGGCAGTCTTCAGGAGAAGTGTCTCCACACCCTGGCAGTCTTCAGGAGAAGTGTCTCCACACCTCGCATTCATGGCATCCAGTAAGGACATCTGGTCATGTGGATGGTGGTCACTGCCCTGCTGGAGCTAGGAACACAAGCATTTAGTTAGATACTACTGCACTGCTGGAGCTAGGAACACAAGCATTTAGTTAGATACTACTGCACTGCTGGAGCTAGGAACACAAGCATTTAGTTAGATACTACTGCACTGCTGGAGCTAGGAACACAAGCATTTAGTTAGATACTACAGCACTGCTGGAGCTAGGAACACAAGCATTTAGTTAGATACTACTGCACTGCTGGAGCTAGGAACACAAGCATTTAGTTAGATACCACAGCACTGCTGGAGCTAGGAACACAAGCATTCAGTTAGATACTACTGCACTGCTGGAGCTAGGAACACAAGCATTTAGTTAGATACTACTGCACTGCTGGAGCTAGGAAGACAAGCATTTAGTTAGATACTACTGCACTGCTGGAGCTAGGAACACAAGCATTTAGTTAGATACTACTGCACTGCTGGAGCTAGGAACACAAGCATTTAGTTAGATACTACTGCACTGCTGGAGCTAGGAACACAAGCATTTAGTTAGATACTACAGCACTGCTGGAGCTAGGAACACAAGCATTTAGTTAGATACCACTGCCCTGCTGGAGCTAGGAACACAAGCATTTAGTTAGATACCACTGCCCTGCTGGAGCTAGGAACACAAGCATTTAGTTAGATACTACTGCACTGCTGGAGCTAGGAACACAAGCATTTAGTTAGATACTACAGCACTGCTGGAGCTAGGAACACAAGCATTCAGTTAGATACTACTGCACTGCTGGAGCTAGGAACACAAGCATTTAGTTAGATACTACTGCACTGCTGGAGCTAGGAACACAAGCATTTAGTTAGATACTACTGCACTGCTGGAGCTAGGAACACAAGCATTTAGTTAGATACTACTGCACTGCTGGAGCTAGGAACACAAGCATTTAGTTAGATACTACTGCACTGCTGGAGCTAGGAACACAAGCATTTAGTTAGATACTACAGCACTGCTGGAGCTAGGAACACAAGCATTTAGTTAGATACTACTGCACTGCTGGAGCTAGGAACACAAGCATTCAGTTAGATACTACTGCACTGCTGGAGCTAGGAACACAAGCATTTAGTTAGATACTACTGCCCTGCTGGAGCTAGGAACACAAGCATTTAGTTAGATACTACAGCACTGCTGGAGCTAGGAACACAAGCATTTCGCTACACCCGCTATAACATCTGCTAAATGTGTACTGTGTATGTGACCAATAACGTTCATCTAGATTTTAATTCACACTCTGGAAGGCACTTTCAAGTGAATTAGCTGCTGTTTGCTAATAGCTTTGCATAAAATCTTGACCTTGAATGCAAACACCGTAATATGAATTTTGGAATTGATGTATGATTTTTTTGAACAAGGATAGGTACCAAACCTAGGCTGAAGAGGGAACGACAATGCCTCTTCCCCCTCAGGAGGCTGAAAAGATTTGGTATGGGCCCTCAGATCCTTTAAAGTTCTACAACTGCACCATTGAGAGCATCTTGACGGGCTGCATCACCTCATAATATGGCAACTTCTTCGCATCCAACCGCAAGGCATCACTGGGCCGAACTCCATGCCATCCAGGACCTCTAGAACTGGCAGTGTCAGGGGAAGGCCCTAAAAATTGTCAAAGACTCCAGCCACCCAAGTCACAGACTGTTCTCTCTGCTACCGCACAACAAGTGGTACCGATGCACCAAGTCTGGAACCAACAGGACCCTGTGCAGCTTCTACTCCCAAGCCGTAAGACTGCTAAATGGGTGTTTAAATAGTTAACCAAATAGCTTCCCGGAATATCTAAATTGACCCTATTTGCACTAACTTTTTTGACATATCACATACACTGCTGCTACTGTTTATTATCTGTCACTTTATTCCTAGTTATACAGTTGAAGTCAGAAGTGTACATACAGTTAGGTTGGAGTCATTAAAACTCATTTTACAACCACTCCACAAATTTCTTGTTAACAAACTATAGTTTTGGCAAGTCGGTTAGGACATCTACTTTGTGCATGACACAAGTCATTTTTCCAACAGTTGTTAACAGACAGATTATTTCACTTATAATTCACTGTATCACAATTCCAGTGGGTCAGAAGTTCACATACACTAAGTTGACTGTGCCTTTAAACAGCTTGGAAAATTCCAGAAAATGCTGTCAAGGCTTTAGAAGCTTCTGATAGGCTAATTGACATAATTTGAGTCAATTGGAGGTGTACCTGTGGATGTACTTCAAGGCCTACCTTCAAACTCAGTGCATCTTTGCTTGACATCATAGGAAAATCCAAAGAAATCAGCCAAGACCTCAGAAAAACATTGTAGACCTCCACAAGTCTGGTTCATCCTTGGGAGCAATTTCCAAAGGCATGTTCATCTGTACAATCAATAGTATGCAAGTATAAACACCATGGGACCGCGCAGCCGTCATACCGCTCAGGAAGGAGACGTGTTCTGTCTCCTAGAGATGAACGTACTTTGGTGTGAAAAGTGCAAATCAATCCCAGAAAAACAGCAAAGGACATTGTGAAGATGCTGGAGGAAACAGGTACAAAAGAACCAATATCCACAGTAAAACGAGTCCTATATCGACATAACCTGAAAGGCCGCTCAGCAAGGAAGAAGCCACTGCTCCAAAACTGCCATAAAAAAAGCCAGACTACGTTTTACAACTGCACATGGGGACAAAGATCGTACTTTTTGGAGAAATGTCCTCTGGTCTGATGAAACAAAAATATAACTGTTTGGCCATAATGACCATTGTTTTGTTTGAAGGAAAAAGGGGAGACTTGCAAGCCGAAGAACACCATCCAAACCGTGAAGCGCGTGGGTGGCAGCATCATGTCGTGGGGTGCTATGCTGCAGGAGGGACTGGTGCACTTCACAAAATAGATGACATCATGAGGAAATACAATTATGTGGATATATTGAAGCAACATCTCAAGACATCAGTCAGGAAGTTAGAGCTTTGTGGCAAATGGGTCTTCCAAATGGACAATTACCCCAAGCATACTTACAAAGTTGTGGCAAAATGGCTTAAGGACAACAAAGTCAAGGTATTGGAGTGGCCATCACAAAGCCCTGACCTCAATCCTATAGAGAATTTGTGGGCAAAACTGAAAAAGCGTGTGCAAGCAAGCCTACAAACCTGACTCAGTTACACCAGCTCTGTCAGGAGGAATGGGCCAAAATTCACCCAACTTATTGTGGGAAGCTTGTGGAAGGCTACCTGAAATGTTTGACCCAAGTTAAACCATTTTAAAGGCAATGCTACCAAATACTAATTGAGTGTATGTAAACTTCTGACCCACTGGGAATGTGATGAAAGAAATAAAAGCTGAAATAAATCATTCTCTCCCCTATTATTCCGACATTTCACATTCTTAAAATAAAGTGGTGATCCTAACTGACCTAAGACAGGGAATTTTTACTAGGAATTTTTACTAGGATTAAATGTCAGGAATTGTGAAAAACTGAGTTTAAATGTATTTGGCTAATGTGTGCGTATGTAAACTTCCGACTTCAACTGTATGTACATATCTACGTCAACTACCTCGTACCCCTGCACATCGACTCGGTACTGATACCCTGTGTATATTGCCAAATTATTGTTACTCGTGTTTTTATTATTACTTCTATAACTATGTTTTACTTTTCTATTATTGCTGTATTTTCTTTCTCTTTGCATTGTTGGGAAGGGCCCGTAAGTAAGCATTTCACTGTTAGTCTACACCTGTTGTTTACAAAATATGTGACGCATAAAATTTGATTTGAAGCATATAATGCGTTGAACCATCATAATTACTGTACCAGTTAAAAGTTTGGACACACTTACTCATTCAAGGGTTTTTCTTTATTTTGACTATTTTCTACATTGTAGAACAGTGAAGACATTAAAACTATGAAATAACACATATGGAATCATGTAGTAACCAAAAAGGTGTTAAAATAAATCAATATATATTTTAGATTTTAGATTCTTCAGAGTAGCCACCCTTTGCCATGATGACAGCTTTGCACACTCCAGGCATTCTCTCAACCAGCTTCATGAGGAATGCTTTTTCAATAGTCTTGAAGGAGTTCCCACATATGCTGAGCACTTGTTGGCTGCTTTTCCTTCACTCTGCTGTCCAACTCATGTCAAACCATCTCAATTGGGTTGAGGTCGGGTGATTGTGGAGCCCAGGTCATCTGATGCAACACTCCATCAGTCTCCTTCTTGGTCAAATAGCCCTTACCCAGCCTGGAGGTGTGTTTAGGGTCATTGTCCTGTTGAAAAACAAATTGTAGTCCCACTAAGCGTAAACCAGATGGGATGGCGTATCGCTGCAGAATGCTGTGGTTGCCATACTGGTTAAGTGTGCCTTTAATTCTAAATAAATGACCGACAGTGTCACCAGCAAGCACCCCCACACCATCACACCTCTTCCTCCGTGCTTCACGGTGGGAACCACACATGCAGAGATCATCCGTTCACCTACTCTGCGTCTCACAAAGACACGGCGGTTGAAACCAAAAATCTCAAATTTGGACTCATCAGACCAAAGGACAGATTTCCACCGGTCGAATGTCCATTGCTCGTGTTTCTTGGCCCAAGCAAGTCTCTTCTTATTATTGGTGTCCTTTAGCAGTGGATTCTTTGCAGCAATTCGACCACGAAGGCCTGATTCACATGGTCTCCTCTGAACAGTTGATGTTGAGATGTGTCTGTTACTTGAACTCTGTGAAGCATTTATTTGGGCTGCAATCTGAGGTGCAGGTAACTCTAATGAACTTATCCTCTGCAGCAGAGGTAGCCTTGGGTCTTCTTTTCCTGTGGCTGTCCTCATGAGACCCTGTTTCGTCTTAGCGCTTGATGGTTTCGAGACTGCACTCGAAAAAACATTCAGCTCTTGAAATTTTCTGAATTGACTGACCTTCATGTCTTAAAATGATGGACTGTCATTTCTCTTTGCTTATTTGAGCTGTTCTTGCCATAATATGGACTTTGTGTTTTAACAAATAGGGCTATCTTCTGTATACCACACCTACCTTGTCACAACACAGCCTCAAACACGTTAAGAAGGAAAGAAATTCCACAAATGAACTTTTAACAAGGCACACCTGTTAGTTGAAATGCATTCCAGGTGACTGCCTCATGAAGCTGGTTGAGAGAATACCAAGAGTGCGCAAAGCTGTCATCAAGGCAAAGGGTGACTACTTTGAAGAATCTCAAATATAAAATATATGTTGATTTGTTTAACACTTTTTTGGTTACTACATGTTTCCATATGTGTTATTTCATAGTTTTGATGTCTTCACTATTATTCTACAATGTAGAAAATAGTAAAAATAAAGAAAAACTCTGGAATGAGTTGGTGTGTCCAAACTTTTGACTGGTACTGTATATAGAAAGAACCCACCTTGCATCGATTAAGGTTCCAAATGTTATGGCCCCCCTAAACTGTGTTTGCGCCCTACCTTGGCCACCCCATTCAAAATGTTCTGGACACACCACTGAGCCATTGCACTACCACAGTATGTGGCAACTGGAGAGATTGCTTCGAATAGGACTTGACAAAGTTATAGGGCAACACTGCCACCTGTCTGTTTTAAAAGAGCACTACACAAACCAGTTAGTGAGTGCATGCACGTGTGCCTGTACCAGAGTTGATGTCAACTCGATCTACTTTCCAGTCAATTCTAGAGTTGAATTGTTTCCTGCAGAGAATTCCATGTCCAATTAATCTGACAGGAATTCAGCTGAATGGGGTGGAACTCTGGTTGTGTGTGTGTTTACATCCTAATCTGGTGAACCCTTATCCAGCCTCTCCAGTTCATCTAATCCCTCCACCTGCTCAAACACCCAAACAGTCCAGGCCACAACCCCTCCCCCTAAACACACATACGCCTCCCAGCTTCCCCCTTATTGCCCTCGGCTGGGGGTGCTCCATCCCCCTCTGATGCCCAGTTGGGCTCTGCCACCCCCTAACCGTGCTCCAGCTGGAGTGTGTACCCCCTACACTTTTACGACATCCACTCTGTGCCCCGTCTGCTGCCTAGCATTGCCAAGGGCTTCCCTGGTGTTAGGAATCCAGCAGTGTGTGTATGCACATTGAGTCACTGTCTGTCAATGAAAATAATATTACAAGCAGTTGTGATTAGGGTTAACGCATTTGCAGAGATATTACTTTTGTTTATTATTTTTTTACCTGTATAGTATAGTTCTCTCTCCATTACACACTTGGCCAGTGCTTGACTTTGGCAGGAGCTCACTGGAGCTGAGTACCGGCACCTCAAATGTTCTACTGCTTAAGCTCCTGTTCTTCTTATTGAATATTAGCTCAAAAATATTGTGGAGCTCCTGCACCTAAATACTATATAAATAGTACCGGCACCCAAAATTAGTACCGGAACCTATTTCAGTCCAAGTCAAGCACTGCACTTGACATTACTTCACCATTAGTAGCCTACTGCATGATACTTGGGGAGAAACTCAATGTACATAACAGTAGCACCCTCTGCTGGCAAGAGAGTATTGGATCCGGAGATGGCCTGCGTAATTTATGATTTTGAGTTAAAGGTGTGAAAGGGAATACATTTGTAATACGTCAAAATTATTGTTTTTTTATTTGGTCACTATTTACTTTGTTAATAGCCAGCCCATTCATAATTTTGATAGCTTTACAGAGGTTTGAATTGTCTATTTATGCCTAAAACTGCGGTCTCTAGATACATCAAATAATGCACCGTCGATTAACTAAAATTAATTTGTAAGCTTCGCTGATGCTCGAGGAGGGAGAGACCCCCAAAAAATGTGCAAACCGCGCATAGATTATGCTTCTCGCCACTGTCGTAAAGCGGCACCCGTGCATCGACTTTGCTTCCCATCACTCTCGTAAAGCGCCACCCGCTTTCAGGATAGTCACTACTTATCACAGCCACAAATTCAAAATTATGTCTAACCCCGCCTATTTCTACAATTTAGCTTCTTAAAATATGATTTGAAACCTTAACCGTATTCCTAACCCTAACCTTAAATGAATACCAAAAAGCAACATTTTGTTTTCATACATTTTTACGTTAAATCCAATTCTTACTTTGTGACTGTAGTAAGTAGTGACAACCATCTTTCGGCTGCAATGGCGTTTGCTGCGACAGCACTTTCCGGCAGCGGGGAAACCGAGGAGAAAGCAACGACAGGCGTTGGAAGTAAAGACGAAATTGTTTCGGAAACCCTCGGATTTATGCAATTATCGCCAAAGTGAAGTGAGCTTTGTTTATAAACCCGTTGACGAAACTATATTTCGAGGTTTTTTTTCTAACGTGCATTGCCCCCTTGATGAGGTGGGATGGCTGCAGTGCCGACTGGGCCTAGCAGCGCATTGCCAGCATCCCCGGCTGAAATTTCTCCCTTCCCCGGGGATGGGAGCGTGGAACCTGGGGAAGGGGAGCAGCCCGGCTGCGGTTGGGAGGGCTCTGTAACACGACAGGAGCAGCGGATCAGCGAGGACAAACGGCCAAGTAAAAAAAAACTGAAAAACATGCTATCGCATGCTAACCCGACTGCGCTACACCTCAAATCGCAGGCCCTACAGGAACAGCAGCTGAACGGGTTGGTCAGTCCGTCTGAAGACGGTGAGATCAACAACCACACAACGGGAAACCGATCCGACAATCCGAGACCGTCCATGGAGCTCTGTGACAGCAGCAGTTTTGGAGACGACCCGAGTGACAAAAATAATAGCGACCATTGCTGCCAACATGAGGACCACAGTCCGTGTTCGAAAGGCAGCCGCCACCCTCACTTGAACAACAATGGCATGAACGGTATGTTGACTATCACAAGAACTGAGGCTTTCCAAAGCCACCCTGTAACCGGACACAGCCCCGGTGGTAACGTTAGGAAAAGGGAATGTGACCCCACAGAACCCCCTCGACCACCGAGCCAGCAGCCCCCAGACTGCGAAGGCCTAGGCGAGCACCGGGCTGGAGTAGAGAGTGAACCCGACGTCATACACCAGCCGCCGGTGTCAGAATTAGCGAGGCTGGATCTGAACTGTTCGCCTGACCGAGAAGCGGAAGAGAGCCAGGGGATTCATTATGTCCGCTACGAGTCCGAGTTACAGATGCCAGGAATCATGAGGTTGATCACCAAGGACTTGTCTGAGCCGTATTCCATTTATACCTATAGGTACTTCATCCACAACTGGCCTCAGCTCTGCTTTCTGGTGAGTATGACATGGCACTATCTAGTAAAACACCTTCTTGACTTGGTTTTGGTTGGTGAACATTAGCAAAATAAAAAGAGGCCAGTAGCTTCTGGGGCAACAAAGCGAGTTTGTTGGGACATTTGGCTGTGTTGCCTCTGACTCTAAGAGGCCAGTAGTGTCTCTTAGCACCGTTTTGATTTAGGCCTAGATACTGTTAAGGTGTCTGCTTCAGTTGTGTTCTTTTCCTATCTTTCTGTTTAGCAGTCCTGCTCATTTGATGTTCCTAAAGTTCTAGGTAAATGGTAGGCTTCTCTTTAGGTTGATCCAGACAATAACACACCCTTCTTCCTCCCTGTTGTCTTGTCTGACAGTGAAACTAGTTTTTAAGTTGGACTAAAAGGGTTGGTTAGTTTTGGTGTGACTGCTAGTGTAGACTTGTTCACTATGTTTATATTTAATCATCTGGAGGTGTCACACAGATACAGTTGAACATGAAGTGGCATGTACATGCGCTTGCACAGGCACACACACACACACACACACACACACAAACCCCCTTGGACAGCCTAACCTAACCTACACTGTTACAGCCTAACCTACACTGTTACACTAGCATAGTGTTGCAACCTCTGAGGCTTGCTGACAGTGAAACACTTGCAAGTCTCTTTCAAGTCTTTTACGTTTCTAGTCTTGATATTTTATTTGGTATTTTGAGGTGAACTAGGCTAATAAGAAACAATTTGTGTCCACAAATGCAATGAGGTCCTTGCTATTGATCTGTCTCCCTCTCCATAAAGGAATGAGCCATTCATCATTGTAACCATGATACTTACCTATTCAATATGATTTCTCAGTCTACTGCCCTCAGTGACCTATAGGAAGGAGGAAGTGCTATGTGCAGTGTAATCAAACTAGAGGTCAGGGTAGATGTGTTCTTTGTGCTCATTGGCTAGAAACATTGGGTTTTGTTTACTTCCTGGTTTTGTCTGGTCTTAAGAAGGCTTCAAAAGCTTTAGGTTGGGCACAGCACTAACATGACTCACTGATTATTCAATTCCAGGCCATGGTGGAGCAAGAGTGTGTGGGGGCCATTGTGTGTAAGCTGGACATGCACAAGAAGATGTTTCGTCGTGGCTACATCGCCATGCTGGCTGTAGACTCCAAACACCGGAGGAAAAGCATTGGTGAGAACCAGCATGCTCTCTCATTTTCTCATGACGAACAATCACGTTTTACTAATAGCCCTTTTTGCAACAAAAAAATATTTGATCTCAAAGTACTTCCATTTTATTTCTCTCCACAAACTTCTATCCCACTGAATAGATTTTTTTGTTGCCTGTATGTTGCAGGTACTAACCTGGTGAAGAAGGCCATCTATGCCATGGTGGAGGGGGATTGTGATGAGGTAAGCGGACTGGTACTGTCTGTCTGATGGTGACGTCCGAAGGCCCTGTTGTCCCTCTGGGGCCTTCACTCAGCTAGTGGCCCTGACTGTACTTGGCCTGAGGTATTAACCACATATTATATATCCACACTAGGTGGACTCTAGTACAGAAAATTAACTGCTCTAGTGAATAACATGGGGATATAATAGAACAATATGATCTTATGACAAACCCCCATAAAATGATACAGACTACTTGTATTGCTTCAGCTCTGACAAGCAGTATCTCTCCCCGCCCTCCCTCTCTCCTTCCCTCCCTCTCTCCTTTCTCTCTCTCTCTCTCTCTCTCTCTCGCTCACTCATAGGTGGTTCTGGAGACTGAGATCACTAACAAGTCAGCTCTAAAGTTGTATGAAAACCTTGGTTTTGTCCGAGACAAGCGGCTCTTCAGATATTACCTGAACGGTGTGGATGCACTGAGGCTCAAACTGTGGCTCCGCTAGAGAGAGGAGAGGGAGCATGACAGGTGCTGCCCTCTTACTGAAGCAGCTCCAGTCTCACTCTCAACCCTGCCCTTGTCTCTCTCTCTCACACACACACACACACACACACACACACACACACACACACACACACACACACATATATATATATATATATATATATATATATATATATATATATATATATATATATATATATATACACACACACACACACCCATATGCACACACACATCGTCATACACCCACAAGCATAGATTCACCTACATTTGCATATACATAGGTACATGCACACTACTCGTACACAGACATACACAGTACATACACAGTACATACAACCCTCCCTTTTTTGATCCTTGACATCTTGGAAAACAGCTCAAGGCTGAACTGGACAGACAGACAGAAATCCCACAATGTTTTTATGAAGAGGCCCTTGCCCTGTTAGCTGTAGGACCCTGTGAGAGGGGGAAGGAAGAGGAGTGTGTGATGTGGTCTGGTGACCTTTAACCTCAGAACATTGACCCCCCCCCCTCCAACGGAGCAGTATCTAAGGCATGATGTCGAGGGTGAACCCACAAACCCCCGGAGGGCGATGCATCACGCAAAATCACCCACTGGAACACAGGAAAACAGAAGAAGAATAATAACACAGGGTGAAAATAAGGAAGAGGGTGGGAAAACGCCAGATTCGAAGGAAATATTTGTGGAGTTTATTTTTTGTTTATATTTTTTAATCATGATTCAACAGGGGGTTGGAAAAGCTACTGTGTGTGTTCGTGAGAGTGTGTGTTTTGCCTAGGGGTTTGGAAAAGGAAGTGTTCATGCTATTGTGTACATGTGTAAGGGACGTGAAGTAATGTAGTGGATGGGTGTGTGTGTGCGCACGCATGCTTGGTGGGAATCATGAGTTGTGCGTGTTAGTGTGCTTTTCTCCCCCTGTCTGTGTTTTCATTACCCCTACATTGTGAGACGAACACGCCAGCTGCTTGCTGCTCAGTTTTCACCCCGTGCCCCAGACCAAGAGCTGGAGCCTGTAAAGATATGCATGCATTTATTTTAACAAGAGTGGTGGTATGAATGATGAGTGTGTGTTGATTAACACTCGGAACATTGCCCAGTTCCAAACAGACCCATAGTCCTAACTCCTAGGCACTTGTGTAGATCTGAAAGATATGGATAGGTGTAAGCAATATGGTGCAAATTATTCCTGGCCTGTCAGAGGGAAAGGTGGAGCTTTTACCATTTTAGTAATACCTATTCAATCATTTCAGATACACTTGGTAAGTGCTTAGAGGGGTAAGGATGAGGGGCCGATTTGAGATTGGGCACTTGTGTTGGCCCTTTTTGCAGATCAAAGCTAATTTTCCCAAAATGCACTGCCAGCCACTGGAACATTGCTCAAAAATCTCCTGAGAAAGATAAATCATTATTGACAAAGGAGAAGTTTGGGCTCGGAAACTATTTCCCTGTTGCAGTTTGTTAATTCAAATTCCTCCTAACTTGGAGACTATTTTTCCAAGCACCCCTCTGTCTTTCAATCATCATAGTTGTCTATGAATGAACAACATGCAGAGCACTGGAGTCCTGTTTCAGTATGGCAAAGTGTCAGGCTGGAGTAATAGTGTTATTAAATATGCTGGATTCCTGTTGGCTTCGCTCTGTGTGTGTGTTTGAGTCAGTGTGTTGATCTTTGGTTGACCTCTGGTAAAGGAAGGCAAAAGTATTGTTAGCAGTTTACTTATTTCCTGTTTGCTCTCTGAGTTTATTTAGATTGTGTACTATACACTCATACACTCACTCCCCTTTGTGGCCAAGCCTAGTGTGCACTTTCCAGGGGCCTTACTCTGATGAAGCACACACTGGTAACATTTGAGAGCTCCTCTGTCTGAGAAAGACAGACACACCAGGCAGTTCCTATCTACTCCAATCATGGCAAAGAAAATATGCGTTTGTGGCTGCTTTTTGTCTAAAAAAATAAAATAAATAATAACCTTTTTTTTTCAGCATAAATTAACAAAGGTCAGCTGTGTGTGTTTTGACTGATGGTGTAAAATCGGTTATTTCAGACTCTAGATAACCCTGAAGTATATTGAAGATACAGGGACACCAGGAGCTAGGTATAGAAGGTGGTGGTGGTAGTAGTAGTAGTAATGGTGTTGGTGGTGGGGATGGTAGTAGTAATGGTGGTGGTAGTAGTAATGGTGGTGGGGATGGTAGTAGAAATGGTGGTGGGGATGATAGTAGTAATGGCGGTGGTGGTGGTAGTAGAAGTAGTAGTAATGGTGGTGGTTGTTGTAATGGTGGTAGTAGTAATGGTGGTAGTAGTAGTGGTGGTGGTGGTGGAGTTAGTAGTAGTGGTAATAATGGTGGTGGTGGTGGTAGTAGTAGTAATGCTGGTGGTGGTAATGATGGTGGTGGTAGTAATGGCGATAGTGGTGGTGGTGGTAGTAATGCTGGTGGTGGTGGTAGTAATGGCGGCGGTGGTGGTGGTAGTAATGGTGGTGGTAGTAGTAGTAATGGTGGTGGTGGTAGTAGTAGTAATGGTGGTGGTGGTGGTGGTGGTGGTAGTAGTAGTAATGGTGGTGGTGGTAGTAGTAGTAATGGTGGTGGTGGTAGTAGTAGTAATGGTGGTGGTGGTAGTAGTAGTAATGGTGGTGGTGGTGGTAGTAGTAGTAATGGTGGTGGTGGTGGTAGTAGTAGTAATGGTGGTGGTGGTGGTAGTAGTAATGGCGGTGGTGGTGGTGGTAGTAGTAATGGCGGTGGTGGTAGTAATGGTGGTGGTAGTGGTAGTAGTAATGGCGGTGGTGGTAGTAATGGTGGTGGTAGTGGTAGTAATGGTGGTGGTGGTAGTAGTAGTAATGGCGGTGGTGGTAGTAGTAGTAGTAATGGCGGTGGTGGTGGTAGTAGTAGTAATGGCGGTGGTGGTGGTAGTAGTAGTAATGGTGGTGGTGGTAGTAGTAATGGCGGTGGTGGTGGTAGTAGTAATGGTGGTGGTAGTAATGGTGGTGGTGGTGGTTGTAATGGTGGTGGTGGTGGTGGTGGTGGTAGTAGTAGTAGTAATGGCGGTGGTGGTAGTAATGGCGGTGGTAGTAATGGCGGTGGTAGTGGTAGTAATGGCGGTGGTAGTAGTAGTAATGGCGGTGGTGGTAGTAGTAGTAATGGCGGTGGTAGTAATGGCGGTGGTAGTAGTAGTAATGGCGGTGGTGGTGGTGGTAGTAGTAGTAATGGCGGTGGTGGTGGTGGTAGTAGTTAATAAAGATCTGCTCCTTGTCTAGCAGAGACACTAATGTACTGTACTGCTGAGCTGTGATGAAGTCCCATAGGCTGAGAGAGCAGCTATAAGGTATACACTAGGATACACAACACATTATGGGCCAGGTTTACTCAGTGTCTGCATCTCTGTAAAGTTTTAGCAGCTGTTATTTCAGAGTTTGCAGCTTTAATAAAACAGATGCAAACAGTTAGGAGCTGTTCCTCAACGTCTCTTCAATTCAACCGGCTAACATTGCAGAATAGGAAGTGAGAAGGGATGTCGACAGATACTTTACACACAGGCTGCTGTGTGGGTGGTTATAGTATGTGTGTGCGTGTGTTTGAAAAGACCGATCAGATGACCTTTTGGGGTTTTTTATTGACGATTTGAATACAGTGTTTGCGCTCTATTCATTTGACATCTGAGGGGATCTTTTTTGTGTATTGTGTTTTTGGAGGGATTGATTGGTTAGGTTTTCGGTTTCTCCTCTGCTAATTTATTTTCACCCATCTAGACTATTAGGACTAGAATAAGAATGCAGGATTGGACAGCAACGATGTCATCAGAGATCCGGAAGCACAGATGGGAGCTAGGCTAGCTGTTCCAAAGCCATACTGCTTTGAAATGTTCCAATGGCACTCTGTTCCATTCACTGGGAAGACTTCCATTTGGCTCCCTGTGCAGATACACTTCCTGTTGAATCTTGACTCTTTCTGACATCACTCTGATCCTGCTTCAGTCTAGAGGTGTGAGTGGGCTACTGTCTCGTTTCAAATGAAATTGGTCTTTGTTTTGGTCCGACCCGCTTTCCTCATTCCCATAGAATGTATTTTTCTCCCCTAGTTTTTAAAAGTGTGAAACCCTGGCAGTGCCAGTAGGGACCGTGGGCATTATTGCCTGCCATGATCGGCCAGACAGCTCCGTTTGACCATCTACACCAGAGGTCTGTTCATGGGGGTGCCCTGTTAGATAGAATGCTCATATATAAATGTTTTGTCTAGAACCAATTTGATTCACTGTCATGTAGAATTGGGAATTGTCTACTCTATTCGTTATCTTTCTAGCTGCATTGTTCTTAACTTTGCACCTCATTGAATGCACCCCAGTTGAAGGGCTTCCTCGTCAGTCTGTTAGTGGCCAGAGTCTGGTGTGATTTCAAAAGACGTTGACATCTGTTTAATGTATATCTCTGGTCTGTTTTGACAAAGGAGTGAGCTAAAGAAGAAACAGGCTGGCATCCAGGTTAGCTGATACCTTCCCATGGCTTCAAAATAAGTCAGTGAATGGTCTTCACTACAGAGAAATCAAAAGTTGTCTTGCCATTTCAGAGTTTAGGGTCTAAGAACATGACAAGGCTACTTAAACTGGTCTTGGAGGGCCACCATCCCACTGGTTGCCTAGCTACCATTCACCCCAGAGACCAACCACTCTTCTCCCATCTCCTTGTACGAGAGGAAGAGTTGTCAAGCTTTTTATTAGATATTCCAGTTGGTTTCTTGCTCTGGCTAGAATTTTCTCTTTAGGTACACCGATCTAGGATCAGTTTACCCTGTCCAAATGCTAACCTTCACCATTATGGCTGGGGGATGCAAACTGACCTTAGCTGAGTGGGCATCTACTCTCTTCTTACCACTCCACTCGGGGACCCCACACACTGTGCCCCCCCCCCCCCCCAGGACCAGCTAAAGGGGGTCTCTGTTTGTTTTTTGCAGTGACTAGCCCTGGACCCCTGTGATCTGTAAGGGAAGAGAGAACGGTATTTTTGCATGTCAGCGTTCTGTTCCCCTGCCCCTCTTCCTCTGTCTCTTTGATTTCAATCTGTCCAACAATATATTTTATTTAATGTGGGAAAAGTACACAGAAATAAATTATTAGATTTGTTTTCTGCTGTAAGGTGGATTGGTTGACTCTGGGTTGTCTGATGGTTATCTTGGTTCCAAAGCAAGCAAACGGCACATCTGAAAGAGTGCAGTATTTTACATTGTATTACAATGTATCGTGATTCATTCATGATTAGGCATTTTGTCTTCCAACTGTGTTTAGCAATAGAAACAAAAATAGTGAACCCTTCCCACAAACAGAGATCCTTCTGGGTAAAAGAGCTTTATTGGTAACACTGCACATTTGGTATCTATAGAAAGAAAGCCCAAAATGTGGCCATAAGTTTACAGAAGAACCCGTACATTACATTATTATTGCATATTCACAGGCAATATATCTCAAGCAACCTACCAGGAGATGGTCACGCAAAATGTGACACATTTCAAACTTGAATGACTACTATACAATGCAAGATTACTCAATTACATTGAATTAGACTTTTCAAAACACCTTTAATATTTAGTGCTAAAATGCAGACACTAGATGCATCAACCACAGAAATGAATAAATATATACATTTGGATCACAACGGCATCAACCAGGGGGAATGGAAACCTTTGTCAACATTAAGTGCGTACACTAGCAGCAAGCGTCCTGTTTCTCCTTAGAGTTTTGGCTTTCACCTGCTCAGTTCTTTCAGGTCCCAGTGCAAAATAAGAAAAATGGATTGTTAGGCAATTAGGAGAAACAACAGTACAGAAGAGAGAGGTTGCGTGAAAATACAAGTAGTCTCCCTTTAAAAAATTCCTCAGCATGGCTATGGGATGTGATGATTCAGAATGACTTGGACTTTCTGTAGAGTAGGCTATTCAATAGTAAATGATATGGAGATGATTAAATAAGCATTAGCCTTGTATATACAGTCATGAAAGAGGTTGCCTGCCACACACTGGAGGAAAAACATTGTCAGGAGGAGCAACAATAGAATGATCAGTTTCCTGTAACTACACACAGAGAGAGCTGGTTCCTGCTGAATGCTTTTAAAGGAGGATGATATTCATTTGGCCTTAAACAGTCGACAAGGCTGAATCAAGCAATGGCTGTCTATGAAAGTATCTACAGTACTTTAATGCACACTGGTGTTGACAGCTTATGTTTTTTCAGTGCCTATGATGTGTTATGAACTCAATAGTGTGTGACAATCTTACTCCAGTAACTGTGAGTGCATCTCTATAGCCTGTAGTGGCTTCATTTCTGAAGTGGCTTCCTAAATGTAGGAAAGGAGACGAGGAAGCCACTTCAGACTATTGAAATGCACTCCTCGTCAGCTATATAAACAGAGATCCTATTAATTGCCATGGATTCTGCTCTAGCACTTTTATTACATAGAAAGTAATTGAAAGAGGCTTCAGCACACGGTCATTCTTGTATGCTCCACACACTTGGTTTAAAGGATCTCGAGCACATTGTGGATCATACAAGAATGTCAATAGCCTGGAGTTTATTTTTCAAATATTGTATTGTTTTTCCCTCTATGCACCTGTAACTACATAGTTGTTAAAACGTTCAACCCTGTTTTACATGTCAAATACCCACCCGTCTTGTTGGTTAGACAGTCAAATACTCTCAGATAAATTATAGCCAATCGGCCCACAGTGATTGGAGATGTGGTAGTCATGGAGATATGATGACGATGACGCTGGCCGAGTCTCATCGGTCACAGGCACAGCGCTGCTGGCAGGATCAGAACTCGTCCTCAGAGCTGTCAGCCAATAGCATGGCTTGGTCCTGGCCGTTGCTGCTTGGCTCCCTGGGTTGCTGGAGACAAGACGGCAAATACCAAAAGTCAGGACATTCATTACATGGAGTTAAAGGTTGTATAAAGCTCAATAAGTCCAAAGTCTCTTCCATCTCCTTTCTTTCATCTGCACTGATGTGAAAGAAGCTGTCCAATGTCTTTAAAACAGTACAGATGAAGGTGTGGAGATGAGGAAGCCACTTTCTACCACAAGGTGAATAGTGTAGTGTTAGTGAGCATATTCCTATTAACCTCAGTGTGCCTGGCCTTCCTCCTACGCTGGTGTTTGAAGCTGTTCCTCCTCTTACGGTGGATCATCCTGATGCTGTAGAGGGCCCCAACGATGAGCAGGGCCCCCATGATGCCAATGCCCACCGGGGCCAACATCCCAGACACATACCCTGCCTGGAGGGAGAGGGAACATGGGTGAGGGACAGAGGTGAACGATAGGGGTGGGTGAGGGACGAGCAGGGAAAAGAAACTAGCCACAGACAGGAAATACAGACCACTCGTAGACCAGTGTCTTAGAGACAACTCTTCCAGTTGATGTTTTTTGACTAATTTAACTTAAGGGTAATAGGGGTCAATATTATCCCTGCTACATAGCCAAACAGCCTAAAGGACCACACTTTCTAACAATTCTTTATGATGAGGATAGTATGGTTCTGTCATGACCATTAATGGCGATCTTACCTTTTCTCTGATCAGTTCCACCCAGCTACGCACTGAAAAAAAGGGAGGAAGAGTGGCTTTGAAGCACATTGAACCCACACAAGGGATTGTCACCCACCATTTCAATTACACTTCTTTCCTAATTGAAAATATCTCATATTTGATGGCAACAAAGAGCCAAAGTTAGTTTTAGGTGCGCATGCATTCGTGTGTGTGTGTGTGTCTCCTCTCACTCAGGCCCTGATTGCGCTGCACCCAGACAGGAGGCGGGGGGATGAGGCTGTAGGGAGGTCGAGTGGGGGCTGGGATAGGGGTCTCCTTCTGTTCCTCTTCGCTTTCCTCTGACTCCTCCGTGTTCTCATCCTCCTCATCCACCTCTGGCTCCTCTACAGGAAGAAAAGAAGGAAAACAGCTGATTCAACTTCCTGTCAATTTGAACTGTGAACTTTCATCTTTACATTGTGTAAACAATGTGTGTACATTAGAGTATTAGTGTGCATTATGTGTGTGTGTTAGTGTGACTCTTACCTTCAGACTCCAGTTCCTCCAGACCTGATTTGACCACAGGCAGATTGGTTGTCTTGGTGACCGTTGTCATGGTGGTCTGCTGGGAGGCGATGCTTTTAGGGTTGGGTTCGGAGGTGGGCAGGGTTTCATCTGGGTTCTGTATGGTCTCACTGCCACCTAAATATAACCATCACGGCTGGATCATTATAGTGGATATAGTGAAGTATAACATCAACATCTAGTCCTTAGATACCACTGTAGAAACTTCTAGATCTAAACGGATCGGATGAGTGTAAGCAATATTGTGAACAGATGAAGAGGACGAATGGAATAATGAAGAGGAAGATTAATAAGAAAGAAGTCTCACCTGGCTGTTCTGTCTCTGAAGGGGGAGGGTCTATGGGTGGACCAGAGGGGCAGATAGTCTCAGAGATCTCAGCCCCGGATGTCTGCCATGGCGACGTCCAATCTGGTAGCACCAGGGGTGGGACACGGGATGGTCCCGTGTCCACCTGGTCGAACTCCACCTCTGACAGTAGCATCCCCGTGGTAGCCATGGAGACAGACGGCTGTGAGTTGCCGGGCGTGAGAGCGGCTGTCGCTACCCCCGCCCCTTCAGGTGTGACATCATCAAAGGGCTCGAAGATGAGAGGGAGGTCCTCCGATGACATCGTACCCTCTGTGGACGCGTCCTGCAAGGGAGGGGCACTGGCATCCACGGCTGTCAGTAAAATACACACACACCAACAGATGTTGGGTCAGGCCTACTGATAGTCCATAGGCAATTCGTATTGGCTCAGTGACTGCTAGAGATCAGCCTGTGACTAGAAACATGATGGTATGTACTGGTGAAGAGAGAGGAGTTTTACACCCACAGCTCTGCTTCCAGTTCTCAACTACATTCTAACTGCTCTGCTCACAAGTAAAAAAGATATAAATCCCATATCACATAACATAACCATGGAAGGAATCCACCATATGGTGCAGCTTTCTGGGACAGGTTATTCTTGTAATTGTTGATGAAGATTCAATCAAAATGTTTATTTCTGCATCTCTTTCAGTCGTAGATTATTATTTTTTTGCCATGTTGAAAAGGGTGTTCCAAAGAGAAAATCCTTCCTTCTACATACTACTTATCAAGGTAGCTTGGTTTCCCTTGTAGGGAAGCTTCATGTCCCCAAAGAGAAGCTGGAACACACACACACAAATATACGCACATACGTATATGTACATACGCGCACACGTCCCAGAGGGACGCTAACAGGCTGCCTGTAGCGCTAACAGACAATCCTTAGAGGGACGCCAGACAGGCAGGAACAGTCAGGAACACATATTGGCTCAGACAGACTCCTCTATTCTACTGCATCACACAGTAATAAACTGCCTGGCTGGCCCTGCCAGTGCCTAGGTCTTTACTGTTCCTCTCTGATGGAGAGAGGGAGATGGAGATAAAGGGTGAGTGAATTCCCCAGACTTGTATAACAGCCCCTGTCATTGCTGTCTCCTGGCAGTCATGTGAGGTTTATTTCCACCGTCAGAAATAGAAAGTAATTAGACTGCTTCCCTGGAACCCTGCCTGCTAAGGTTCAAAGTGAAGCGTGGAAAACCAAGCATTCGCGCCCCCCCCCCCCCCACCATCCCCCACGATCATCAAAGGAGATCTCTGTAGCTAGACGTGTCACTTTCATTTCCCTTCCCTTTTTAATGAAACCTATTGAAACCCAGCGAAAGGCAAACAGGCAACCCGTGTAATGGAATTCTATGGTGTGACACAACAACAGCTAGAGCAGCACCTTACCTTGTTGTGAGGCAGAGCAAGTGTGTTGTTGTGTGCATGTGCAAAAACTCAACATAGAATGTGGCCCTCAAGTGCATCTGTAGAGCAGACTCACTCCAGGTGGCTGAGTTCCCAGTGGCTGTCTCTAACATATCCAGTATGTACTCATTGGACCATAGCATACTGCATACTCACCCCCATTTTGCTGTAGTGGTTCAGTCCAGAGGCTGTCAGGGTCATCCTGTCTGGAGGATCCTGTTAGGGCTGGTCCAAGGTCGGGCAGGAGGGGGTCTGGGAGAGCAAATGCTGTCTCTCCATCTTGGGGGTGTGGAGATGCAGGGCCAGCGGCCTCCAGATCACTAGGGGGCAGCGGTGAAGCGTCTCTGCTGGATCCCCATACTGACGGAGGGATGGAGGTCAATGGGGAGTTTGTAAGGATACTATGGGGAGATGAGGAGCTCGGTCTGGCCGTCTCTGTCTCCTGCCCCATAAGAGGAGCTCCGAGGTCGGGCAAGCTCTCTCTGAGTTCCCCTTCCTTTCCTCCATAGAGATCTGGCCTCTCTTCCAGGATGAGGTCTCTTCTCTCCCCAGCAAGGTGCGTCCCTGTCTGGCTGTCTGGTTCGGGGGCACTGGCTGCTGTGGAACCACCATGTAGAACAGCTCTGGGTGTTTTCATGGCCACTGTCATCCCTTGCCTCTCTCCTAGGGAAGCTATCATGGCCCCAGTGGTGACAGTAGGTATATCCTCCATATGATTCTCTTCGGGCCCTACTCTCATCTCTTTGTCTGTGTAGAGTTCTGGAGCTTCTACATGCAGTCTGTGAGTCTCCTTCCCCTCAGAGAAGCTCTCAGAGGCAGCCCCTGTCTCTGCCTCCCTCCCCTGGCTCTTAGCCCCTCCTGGTCCAGATATACCCTCATGACTGTCCACGTTTCGTGCCTGCGTCACCGGCTCCATCCCCCCTGGTTTGCGTCCCATCACATCAGGGCCAGTGCCTCCCCCTGCTCCAACATTCTCTGATAGGTCAGTCCAGCTGCCAGTCATGTGTTCTGCCATCCCATAGGACCGTCTGCCGGGATCAGAGGGCCCAGATTGGACACTTGTTGATGTCACACTGACAGGTGTTGCTGGTGTTACACAGGGCTCTCCCTCCATTGGCTCCCCAGCTTGTCCATCACAGCCACTGTCCTGTGAGGCTGGTGCGTAGTCGTGGAGGGGCAGGACTGGGGTGCTGTAGATGGAGAGACAGACCCCTACCAATAGGAGGTGATGGAGAGTCGCAGGGAAGAGCATCTTTCCCATCTCTCACCACAAAGTAAACATGGAGGCGTAGAGAAGAGTCGCAGTGGCTAGAAGGGGGTGGTCAGATGACGGGGGCAGGTATGGCGATTCAGCTGAGGAAAGAATTTAACCACTTATTTATTGCTGAACCTAAGATAACTGAGGCTGAGGATTATATTAGCTTTTGTGTAAGCCTTTCCTTTGATGTTGTAGTCTGGCAGTTTCGTGGAAAATGTGGACCTTTGAGCCCTCTCTCCAGTTGTTGTACTTCTACTCCATTCCTCTCCACACACACACACCAGTGTTAATTTTGTGACTATTTTTTATACAGTATTACATTTAGTATAGTCTTAGTCATTTTGACTAAAATATCATTTAGTCTTAGTCACATTTTGTCATTTGAATAATGATTTAGTCTAGTTATTGTCAAAATGACAACAACAGTGGGCCATTTCAGTCAACTAAATGCCCTTTCATTGTAGTCACATTACATTTGTATTGCATCATTAACACTGCAGGGGTATTCAACGCTTACCCTACGAGGTCCAGACCCTGCCGGATAATTAATTGCGCCCACCTAGTGTCCCAGGTCTAAATCATTCCCTGATTAGATGGGGAATAATGAAAAAAGTTGAGTTTGAGGGATAAAGTAACAAAATGTGCACAAAAATACATAGCCTTGTCCTACCAACATATTTTTCTGATTAACATCCTATTCTCTTCCCAACAGCAGAAAAATGACAAACATAAGCATATATAAGAATTATCTGTCCATGTAAATTCTCAAGCACGGAGAGACAGAGAGAGAGAGAGAGAAAGTATTGGCAAAGTAGTATGAGTTGCACATCCGTCACTCGGTCACGTCATTGCCATTGTCAGCCACGTTTCACTGACACCGCAGCCACATTGGTGTCCAACACTAGAACGGGGGCTAATGACTTTGAATGTGAGCTAATGACTGTTTCGCCCAGTGATGTGATCGAGTCACTAAATTTTGAGTCCGAATCGAGTCCCAAGTCCTCTGTGCGCGAGTCCAAGTCCGAGTCACCAATGGTTGAGTCACGAGTCGGGTCACGAGTCCCTATAGCTATAGTCCGAGTCCCTATGTGTACAGTAGTCCTGATCCAAGTGCTCAAGTCTGAGTCACTTGGTCCCCATTAACGCAAAATAAAGTTTGGTTAGTTCTACAAAGAATATTTCTATCTGAACGTTCCAAAACGTTAAGTCCTGCTGAATGCGCCCTAGGTTGTTAGCTATGGCTAGCTAATGAGGTAAAATGACTGAACAAGATGTAGGCTAAACAAATGGTTAATGGTCCGGTCCACAAGTAACCTAGTTTTAGAATTGGCCTGCAATATGCTTTATGAATGTAAAATGCGTCCCACCAATACACGATAGAAAGAAAAAAACGTAGCGCCTTGCAATGAAATGCAGTGGAGAAAGTGGGAGGGTTGAACGAAATTACAAATTCAAAGACAGCCTTCTTTTCTATACTCAAGAGAGAGAAAAATATAGCTACACTGTTGTTTTACTATTAAACTCAATGATGCTATTGCTTTTAATTTCGTAAAGCAGCTTGTGTTTCTTAACCAGGCAAAGGGTAGTTAACGAGAAGGCTGGTGGGTGACTGGTTAGCTATGGGGAAGCAAGAGAGTAATTTGCGCGATGTGTATAATCGAAGGCGGAGCCTGTCTGTCTGTCTGCCCACACTCATCGCTTGCTCCCCCGCAGCTCACCAGCTGATGTGGGCTGTGTGTGCCGGGTACGTTGCTTCCTTCCCACTGCTGAACAGAACTGTGCTGTGCATCTGTGCTGCTAATATTAAATATGTTATCACTGAAAAGCTCTCAATCTCTCCAAAAACTCTTGTCCAGTCCACTTAGTAGTCAGGTCACAGAGATAATTTTGTCTCGTCTCGTTTTAGTCTACTGAAATTAAAAATCATTTATGTTTAGTTATAGTTTTTTCTGGGTCTATTTAGTCAGTTATAGTCTCGTCAATTGCCACTGAAAAACAAGTGTTTGACAAATATTTGTGTCACTATTTTTGTTGACGAAATTAACACTGACACACTCACACAGTAAGTACAGCCTGACACAGCAAACCCTTGCATTGTACTTTTAAAATAACTATAAATAGAAGGTTATCTCCAGAATGACTCAGTCCTGTTCAGTTGGGCTCTGCAGGTTAATATTTTTAGATAGATAATAACACGTTTCAGTTATTGCACTTTCATATAAAATGTACCATACAAATAGATAATACCATTATAATAACAGAAAGAACACATTCAAATATCAAGTGAGGAAGAGACTAGGACACTGCACAAATACTTTGGTAATCTGCAAGGGGCATTTTTCTTGGCAAATGGAGTTGACTTGTAAACAGAGAATTCTGTTCCCATTGGGTTGCCTGGAAGACACCCTGCTTCCCTCAGATTCCCTATGTTGCTGCAGTGTGTCAGCAGCCTGGTCTGATAGACTAGATGTAACAAAGTAAATGTAAATCCGGTTCAGTCAAATTACTATAATATGTTACGTTTGGTATGGTTACATAAGACAAAAAGTTACTTAAGGCAAAAACTAAAGAAAGGTGGTTGGTCGGAGTGGGCGTGGGCTTATAATCCAAAAGTCTAGCAACAAAAAGGTTGTGTCAAATCTCATCACTGCCAACTTCAGCATTTTAGACAATAGCACATTTTCAACAACTTAATACTTTTTAGCTACTTTGCAACTACTTAGCATGTTAGCTAACCTTTCCCCTAACCTTAACCCTTTTAGCTAACCCTTCCCCTAACTCTAACCTTAATAACCCTTTAACCTAAGTCCTACCCCTAAGTTTAACACTAACCCTTAACCCCAACCCCTAGTCTAGCTAATGTTAGCCACCTAGCATATTCCTAACATATCATACGAATTGTAATTTGTAACATATACTAAATGGATTAGAGCCATCCAAAAATGAATACCTACCGTACAAAACATAACATACTAAATGGAGTGTCTGATTTACGTACACAATAATACAAAAGGCTCTGAGAGCAGGTTGGTGTCAGACGTCAGACAGGCGTTTCACAGACATCAACGTCAAACCCTGACACATATACACACACACAAACACAAACACACACACACACACACACACACATTTGACATTTTAGTAACATGTGTGCTTATCCAGAGCGACTTCCAGTTAGTGCATTGTACACACACACACACACACATACACAAACAAACGCACCTTCTTACTCTAACAAACACTACCGACCCCCAGCTGACCATCGCTAATCAATGTACTCAACAAGAGTCAAGAGAGCCGCCTGCTGCTTGACACCCTCAATACCAGTTATGAACCAATTATGACGATTAAAATAGACCTCCATCCGGTAAACAAACATCATCATCCAGACCCACGCCACGCCACTGCGGCGCAGGCATAAACCGCTTTAGTGTACAGATTCAATGCCAAGAGATCTAAGTAGCCTAGTCTTCTAGTGCATTAAAATCCGTGTATTCATATGTGCGTGTGTGACTATGCCACATCGGCTACAGTAGAGACGGTGCTTCTCATCTTAGAAGCCTGTCATGAACCATATTGTTCTATCAATAGATCATGTTTTACATTTTAAACAAATCGAAACAAATAGGTTATGTTGGATGAAAAGTCATTAAAAAAAGATGCACTGTATAATGCATTGTCCTTACCTGCCGGAGTCGTAGACGGGAATGATGCTCATCTCATTGCACAGGGCGGTATGTATTTCCCTCCAGCCTTTCCTTTAAACAACGGGTTGTATATTACAACTGTACCAATATAATATCAATAAGCTGCCAATATCGATCCGGAAGCAAGCTTAAGGAATAGCCTAGTCTTTATTAATGTGCTGATCACACAATGTAGGCTACGCTTCGGAGTGCGTGTGCATGCGCGCGCCTCAACTGGCAGAGTGCCTCGATCCGCTCTGTGATTGAGCGCGTGTAGAAATATGATTTATGAAGAACATTCAGTAATATTTTATGTCCAATGCGTTGCATAACAGGCAATTGTTTTAGTCTGGGGAAATGTTTTCAAATTCTATTTGAACCTCAGATTTTGTTTTTCCCGAGGTGGTGCTGAATGGACAGCTCCTTGGTTCTGAAACCTGTTATAATAATAATGTTGTGATGGGTGTCTTAAAAACTTACCTGCCCTATGGCAATGAATTAATTAATTGAAGATAAATGTGAAATCTAAAAATGTAAGTAAATTACATGAAAGTTGATCTGCTTATTTATTCTGTCGGACTACCTGTCTCTAGTCGATGCGTCACTTCAAGGCAAATAAAGAAAACACCGAATTTCTCTCCTTTCATCCTTTCATGTCTACTTTTGAACGATCTATAAGAACATGAAATTGATTGCATAATATATTGCCCAAACAATATCATGTTCTTTATAGATCGTTCAAATTCTCAGTCCATATCAAGTGTGTAAAAATGACTTTATTTATTTTTATTTTGCGTTTGATTTATAACACACAGGTATAATTCCATAAACTATTTTACAGCAGGGACAAACTATTTTTAATCAGGCGCGTTCCCCAGACGTCATTCCTCAAACTGAAAGAAAGGACCCTGCCAAACCCAGCAGAAATTAATCTATTTGCGATTGCATGTTGTATATCGGAAACGATTAAGTAAATATAAAATATAAAATGCCCTTGTTTGAAGGGTTGGGGAGTGGAGGGGAGAAAACTGCAGTCGTCATTGATTTAGGAGCAGCCTACACAAAGTAAGTATTTAGCTAGATGTGTTTACATGCTAACAACATTGGCCACTGCCTGTCACAAATGTTAAGTACTGAACATCAGAGGTTTAAGCAAATATAAACCGACTATCCAATGTTTAAAGCACGTTATTTAGTTGGTCACAATGTGTTAAATATGTGTTTTGCTGAAAAAGGGCTAACAATATTAACGAAAGCTAGCTGGCTAATGTTAGCTAGCTAGCAATGTAAGGAACAGCACCAGTCTAGTGCCTGGGCTGGGGAAGATCATATGACAATCAGACACACATTGCGACACAGTAAGGCCCTTAACTCAATAAATCCACATTCATTGGCATTGAGTACTGTCTGACAAGTGTCAATGATTTCACTCATCACAAACGAAATGGTTTTGTATGATGATGCAGGTGTGGCTTTGCTGGAGAAACGGGGCCCAGGTTCATCATTCCTAGTGAGCTACAGAAGCCGGGACAACAGCAGGTGAGTTAGTGAGCGAATTAATGAATGACTAGTGCTCTTTAACTTATGGACAGGCATTATTGAAAGTGTGTGTGTGTGTGTGAGAGAGAAATAATGAATAGTGCTCTTAAAATGGAACTGACAGCGTTTTAACTACTTTTCAAATATGAAACAAACAGACAATCATAATATATCAAATTCCCAGATTATGCTACAAAACTAACTTTATAAAAGTTTTTTCCATGATGTACACTAAGGCATCTTTGGCAGAATAGATTAGATGGATGCAGTTCAGTGCATGATTAATATAATTCACCAATACATTATCAGGTTGTAAATCACAGCTGGGCTGGTACATTGTTTGCTGCCTCCACCTGGGCTGCACTGATTCTGTTTCAATTACTCAATATTTTTGACAAAAATGGACGAATGTAACTAAGACTGGGAATGTCAATACAATCAACCTAGCAAGGGCAATGATCACAAGTCAGTCATAATAGGCTAGGGTATCTATTTATGTAGCAAGATAAAAACATGGAGCATAACGTTAGCTAGCTAGCTTACTGTTAGGAGGATGTCATTGGAGGGGTGGGTGAGTGACTTCTCCCACTCATTGTTTTTCGGTGGCTATACACAACTAGAGATGCAGGTGTCATTTTGTTAGCTGGCAAAAACCTGAACGCCTGTATTATACAGTTAGCATATCTCTAGCTACTCTGATTTCAGAGCACTCTCACCTGTGTGCCAGAGTGCAGAATAACTGTTTTATTTACAAACATGCAACATTTGCTGAGTCACGAATGCTCTCGATTTGGTATTTTTTAGGATCCCCATAGCTGATGCTTTTGCAACAGCTAACTCTTCCTAGGCTCCACATGAAACATGACATAATACATAGTAGGGAACATTATTAGTCAAGGACTGAAATACATTTTATAATGTCACACACAGCCTACATATCAGTACATACAGTACACACAATATCTAGGTATAATACATAGTACAGTGCAAGTTACAATGCAATATATATAAAATGGCTTCACAGTCCCCTTTGTGCAGTAAGGTGTTTTTTATCTGTTTTTTTAAACTGGTTTTATTGCTAGCTTGGCTTTCTTTGGGGTTGTGGAGAGTTCCATGTAGTCATGGCTCAATTTAATACTGTGCATTTTCCAGCCTTTGTTCTGGACCTGGGGACTATGAAGAGACCTCTGGTTGCATGTCTTGTGTTGTGTGCCAACTGCTTGAACGCAGAGTACCTTCAACACGTCAATACCTCGCACAAAGACCAATAGTGATGCAGTCAATCTCTCTCAACTTTGAGCCAGGATTGACTGACATGCATGACACTTTTCCTCCGTGTTGCTTTGTTCTAGACCAGGTATTCCCAAACTGGGGTACACGTACCCCCAGGGGTACACACAATGCCGTCGGGGGTACGGCAAATACAAATGTGATTTTATATTTATATATAATCACATTTTATATATATATATATATATATATATATAACTTTTTTTTTCTCACATTTTCATACAGTCCATTTATATTTTCCAACAGGGCTATACATTTGGGTGAGGTTTTTTTCTCACCTAAGTAGCCTCATTTCACTGCCAAAAAGAAAATTAAACCATCTAGTGTTCAGCGAAATAACAACACAATGTCAAATACAGGTAGCCTAGTCAAATAATTAACATCCAATCACATCAACCGTTACTCTCTCGCGGGAATTCCACTAACGATCCGTATGTAGCCAAACGTAGCTGCTGCTCATTCCCTTTGCTCGAAAATTGATAAATGGTTAAAAAATTACTGCTACTACCAGCAGTACTGCACCTGTCGACGACACAAATTGTTCTGCTTCCACGAGCACATCCAATGCTAGCATCAGTAATTCTACATTTGTTGTTAGCCCAGCTAGCATGGACACTGACAGTTGTGAATCTGATGCAGCTGAAGAGCTACTGCCCCCTTACCCGGGAAAGCAGCAAAAAAAAGACAGGGACGTTGGACCCTCGAGAGGCGCAAATATGATAACTACATTGATTTGGGGTTCACTTATATTGGGAGTAGTGCCTTCCCTCAGCCACAGTGTGTTATATGTGCAAAAGTACTATCTCACAACTTGATGAAACCTTCACACTTGTGCAGACATTTTGAAACAAAACATGCCAATTTGGAAAATAAGCCACAGGATTTTTTGAGCGAGAATTAAGACGACTTTCGAGTAGTAAGACATGTATAAAAACAACAGATACCATTAATAAGGTGTTAGAAGCATCTTATATGGTGAGCTACCGAGTGGCTAGGACAGGCAAGTCCCATACTATTGTGGACTTAATTATTCCTGCTGCTGAGGATATGGCTGGGGGAAAAGGCCAAAAAAACGAATGCCTTCGTCAAACAACACTGTTTCATGACGCATCAGTGACATGGCAGGCGATGTTTTGAAACAATTACTGCTTCGCATACAAGCCAGTGAATTCTATGCGTTACAGCTGGATGAGTCAACCGAAGTAGCAGGCCTGGCACAGCTCCTGGTATATGTCCATTACGTTTATGGGGGGTCAATTAAGGAAGATATCCGCTTCTGCAAACCACTGGAAGTCAGGACAACGGGAGAGGATATTTTTAAAGTACTGGACAGCTTTGTGACATCAGATGGACTTTGGTGGTAAAGATGTGTTGGTATATGTACTGATGGCGCAAAAGCCATGACAGGGAGACACAATGGAGTGGTAATGTGCGGGCAAGCAGTTGCTCCCGATGCCACTTGGGTACACTGCAGCATCCACCGAGAGGCTCTTGCTGCCAAGGGAATGCCTGACAGCTTGAAAGACGTTTTTGACACTACAGTGAAAATGGTTAAGGCAAGGCCCCTGAACTTGTGTATTTTCTGCACTATGCAATGATATGGACAGCGACCATGTAACGCTTTTACAACATACAGAAAGAAGTACACTGGTTATCAAGGGGCAAAGTACTGACATTTATTTTAATTGAGAGACGAGCTTAAAGTTCTGTTTATGGTCAGTTCTTTACTGACCATAATTTTCACTTTTCACGACTGGCCTATCTGGGTGATGTTTTTTCTCGCTTGAATGATCTGAATCTAGGATTACAGGGACTCTCTGCAACTATATTCAATGTGGGGGACAAAATTGAGGCTATGATTAAGAAGTTGGAGCTCTTCTGTCTGCATTAGCAAGGACAACACACAGGTATTTCCATCATTGTATCATTTTTTTGTGTGCAAATGAACTCAAGCTTACGGACAATGTCAAATGTGATATAGCGAAGCACCTGAGTGAGTTGGATGCCCAATTACTTAAAAAAAAAAAAATATATATATATATTTCACCTTTTATTTAACCAGGTAGGCTAGGTGAACAAGTTCTCATTTGCAACTGTGACCTGGCCAAGATAAAGCATAGCAATTCGACACACAACAACAGAGTTACACATGGAATAAACAAAACATACAGTAGAAAACAAAAACTCTATATACAGTGAGTGCAAATGAGGTAAGATAAGGGAGTTAAGGCAATAAATAGGCCATGGTGGCAAAGTAATTACAATATAGCAATTCAACACTGGAATGGTAGATGTGCAGAAGATGAATGTGCAAGTAGAGCTACTGGGGTGCAAAGGAGCAAGATAAATAAATACAGTATGGGGATGAGGTAGATGGCCCATCTATGTACAGGTGCAGTGAGCTGCTCTGACAGCTGGTGCTTAAAGCTAGTGAGGGAAATATGAGTCTCCAGCTTCAGTGATTTTTGCAGTTCGTTCCAGTCATTGGCAGCAGAGAACTGGAAGGAAAGGCGGCCAAAGGAGGAATTGGCTTTGGGGGTGACCAGTGAGATATACCTGCTGGAGCACGTGCTACGAGTGGGTGCTGCTATGGTGACCAGTGAGCTGAGATAAGGTGGGGCTTTACCTAGCAGAGACTTGTAGATAACCTGTAGCCAGTGGGTTTGGCGACGAGTATGACGCGAGGGCCAACCAACGAGAGCGTACAGGTCGCAGTGGTGGATAGTGTATGGGGCTTTGGTGACAAAACGGATGGCACTGTGATAGACTGCATCCAATTTGTTGAGTAGAGTGTTGAAGGCTATTTTATAGATGACACCGCTGAAGTCGAGGATCGGTAGGATGGTCAGTTTTACGAGGGTATGTTTGGCAGCATGAGTGAAGGATGCTTTGTTACGATATAGGAAGCCGATTCTAGATTTTATTTTGGATTGGAGATGTTTAATGTGAGTCTGGAAGGAGAGTTTACAGTCTAACCAGACACCTAGGTATTTGTAGTTGTTCACGTATTCTAAGTCAGAGCCGTCCAGAGTAGTGATGCTGGACGGGCGGGCAGGTGCGGGCAGTGATTGATTGAATAGCATGTATTTAGTTTTACTTGCATTTAAGAGCAGTTGGAGGCCACGGAAGGAGAGTTGTATGGCATTGAAGCTCGTCTGGAGGTTAGTTAACCTTTCTTTGGGAGGTGGGACGCTAGCCAGTGAAAAATCAGAACGCCAAATTCAAAACCACAAAATGTCATAATTCAAAGTTCTCAAACATATGACTATTTTACACCATTTTAAAGATGCGTCTCCTTAATGTAACCACATTGTCCGATTTTTTTTAAAAAGGCTTTACGGCGAAAGCATAAAGTTAGATTATGTTAGGACAGTTCCAACACAAGACAAACCACACAGCCATTTTCCTAGCAAGGACAGGCGTCACAAAAACCAGCTAAAATTATGCACTAACCTTTGACGATCTTCATCAGATGACACTCCTAGGACATCATGTTAAACAATGCATGCATTTTTTTGTTCGATCAAGTTGATATTTATATCCAAACAAATATTTTACATCTTCGACATAGGAATCATTGAAATCCTCTTGTGTGATCATAATATCCAGTCTTTGGAACTTAGTTTTTTGTAGATATGGCTATTATATTATGATCACTGCATCCGATGGGTGTGGATACTGCTTTAGAGCAGATTTCTGCAACATTAGTAAAGACCTGATCAATGCACGTGGATGATTTAGTTACTGTTCTGTTTGTAAACCTGGTAGGTTGATTGATGACTTGAACCAGATTGCAGTCTGGTTAGCGATTGGAGATTATTTTTTAAACAACATTGTCTGCTTGTTTAAGTCCATTACAAAACTACATTAAAGAAAAGTACAGCATGTCTAAAGATTTCTTGGTAGCAGGCAATGTTGAAAAGTATTCACTACTTAGAAAAGCCTAATATTGTAGGGCTTCCCTCATGCCTCTTAATGTACATTAGCCACTTGAGTGTTGGCTAGCTACCAACCAGAACATTATTAAGCCAAGACCAACAACCCAAACAAACCAACTATAATACTACAAGTAGTGAGTGGAGTTACAGACCTTACTACACTAGTTAAATATCTTGCCTGTGATTAAATGTTTGCACACACATAGCTGCGTGTAGCCTACTTGGACACCGGGTCCCCACAATTTCGCACTCCTACACACTGAATATCCTGAAGCCACAGGGTGCTTCTCGCAGGCTCCATTTCTCTACGTGGGAGCATTGTGAACCGTAGGTCGGGATTTTTGACCAGGTTACATATACAGTGCCTTCGGAAAGTATTCAGACCACTTCACGTTTTCCACATTTTGTTACGTTACAGCCTTATTCTAAAATGTATTAAATTGTTTATTTTCCTCATCAATCTGCACACAATACCCCATAATGACAAAGCAAAACGTTTTTAGAAATGATTGCTAATTTGGTTCAAGTCCGGGCTCTGGCTGGGCCACTCAAGGACATTCGGAGACTTGTCCCAAAGCCACTCCTGTGTTGTCTCGGCTGTGTGCTTAGGATCGTTGTCCTGTTGGAACCGTCGCCTCCAGTGGGAGGTCCTGAGCAGTCTGGAAGAGGTATTCATCAAGGATCTCTCTGTACTTTGCTCCATTCATCTTTGCCTCGATTCTGACTTGTCTCCCAGTCCCTGCCGCTGAAAAACATCCCCACAGCATGATGATGCTGCCACCACCATGCTTCACTGTAGGGATGGTGCTAGGTTTCCTCCAGATGTGATGCTTGGCATTCAAGCCAAATAATTTGTTTCGTAAGACCAGAGAATCTTGTTTCTCATGGTCTGAGTCTTTAGGTGCCTTTTGGCAAACCAAGCAGGCTGTCATATGCCTTTTACTGACTAGTGGCTTCTGTCTGGCCACGCAACCATAAAGGCCTGATTTGGTGGAGTGCTGCAGAGATGGTTGTCCTTCTGGAAGGTTCTCCCATCTCCACAGAGGAACTCTAGAGCGCTGTCAGAGTAACCATCGGGTTCTTGGTCACCTCCCTGACCAAAGCCCTTCTCGCCCGATTGCTCAGTTTGGCTCTAAGAAGAGTCTTAGTGGTTCCTAACTTCTTCCATATAAAAATGGAGGCCACTGTGTTCTTGAGGACCTTCAATGCTGCAGACATTTTTTGGTACCCTTCCCCAGGTCTGTGCCTCAACACAATCCTGTCTCAAAGCTCTACGGACAATTCCTTCAACCTTATGGCTTGGTTTTTGCTCTGACATGCACTGTCAACTGTGGGACCTTATATAGACAGGTGTTTGCCTTTCCAAATCATGTTCAATCAATTGAATTTACCACAGGTGGATACCAAGTTGTAGAAACATCAAGGATAATCAATGGAAACAGGATGCACCTGAGCTCAATTTCAAGTCTCATAGCAAATGGTGTGAATACTTATGTAAATAAGGTATTTCAGTTTTCTTTTAATACATTTGCAAACATTTCTAAACCTGTTCTTCGCTTTGTCATTGTGTGTAGATTGAGGATTTGATCCATTTTATAATAAGGTTGTAACGTAACAAAATGTGGAAAAAGTCTGAATGCTTTCCGAAGGCACTGAACAACACAGCAGCTTTTCCGCATGTTTTGTTCTTTCTGTATAATACAACTTTTATTTTCTCTTTTACAATGGGGGTCAATGGGAAAGAATAATATTTTTTTCCCCAATTTGTGCGCGTGGTTGAGGGGAATTCCTTCATATGACCTGAATACCGACTCAAGAGTATTGAAATGGACAGCCTCCTCTATAACCATTTGTCGGTGTGTCTTCTTTCAGTCTATCAAAGTGGTTCAGTACAACATCAACACAGAGGAACTCTACTCCAACCTCAAGGAGTTCATCCACATGCTCTACTTCAGGTAAGGAGCTTTTGACATAGCTAGTAGTGTGTGTAATGACTGACACATCAGTGGCGGTAACATTAAAGCAACCATGTCAGTCAGCAATTTTGGAGATGCACCCCAGGCCATAAAAACATTGATGATTGAATGTCTGTGTTTACTACCTTTCTGTCCTGCCCAGGCATCTGTTGGTGAACCCCCGTGACAGGAGAGTGCTGATCATCGAGTCCATCCTCTGTCCCTCCCACTTCAGAGAAACCCTCACCAAGGTCTTCTTCAAACAGTTTGAGGTACTGAGACCAGCTGGACCAATGATCTATGTCTCTGGGTGCATTTACACATGCAGCCCAATTCTGATCTTTTTTTTCACAAATTGTTATTTTTACCAATCAGATCAACTCTGAAAAAGAGCTGATGTGTAAAGATCTAATGTGATTGGTCAAAACAAATTATTGGAAAACATATCAAATGGGCTGCCTTTATAAACTCAGCCTCTTATGTGTAGAACCACTTTACCTGGTACAGAAATGCTATCCCCTTCTCCTAACCCAACTAGATGGGTGTAAGCTAAATGGTGAATGCAATGCTCCCCTAAGCCAATAGGGAGGCTAGATGGAGCCATCTCCATAGTGCTCACACCTGTCAGTAGTTGGAACACAAAGGGGCATGGATTTTATATTTTCAGATCAGGCAATGGATGTTTAGGACGATGCCTCTGTGTTTTCCAGGTGCCCTCAGTGCTGTTTGCTCCCAGTCACCTCATGTCCATCATGTCTCTGGGCATCAACTCAGGCCTGGTGATGGACTGTGGCTACACTGAGACACTGGTGCTGCCTGTGTATGAGTGCATCCCCATCCTGTCAGCCTGGGAAGCCCTGCCTTTGGGTGGAAAGGCCATTCATAAGTAAGTAGTGTGCATGTGTTTGAGATGGTGTAATTATGTAAAGATATTGCCGTGTGTGCTACTTTGCTTGTGTCACGTACTGAACTTCAGGGAAACAACCTTTTGTTCACCTCTTGAGAGCTGTGTGTTTCAAGCCCCAGTTTCTTGACTACTGTGACAGAATCAAGTGTATCAAGGTGTGCTTTCAGGTGTACTTGCCCCCTTTGTTCTTAGTGGCTGTGTGTGTTCTAAACCACAGGGAGTTGGATGGGCTCCTGGTGGAACAGTGTACAGTAGACTCAGACTCCAGTACTGGACAGAGTCTACCTACAGTCATTGGTAAGACCCCGACATCAGAAACCTCCTTGTCAAAAACATAAGTAACTTACCGCACAACTCAAGCAGTGCTTTGTCATTGTATAAACTGTCTCAGTTAGTCGTCCCATGGATCCTCTTGTTTTCTTGCTGTGGCTATATCATGCATTGTGAATAGCTGTTGTTGACAATCTTGTGAATTGATTTTCCTAATTAGCTTCATAATGATGCTGGTGTTCCATTGTTATATGTAGAGGAAGGAAGGAATTTATAATTGCGCTCTCTGGGTGAATCAATCATGCAACATTTTATATTCAGAGGTCGTTGCTATAGCCTGATGTGAAAGAAAGGACCTGCTCCGTCTCTTTTGAATTATACACACACGGCCTATTTGAGTTAGTTTTCTCCCTGTGTACTGTATCCTTGAAGTACTCTTCTTTTCTGATTCGAGAGTGAATTCCTATGAAGAGCAGCAGTAGCTCGCTAGCTGATGCAGGGCTAGGCAGGCCTGATGGGCATAAATCATTTAAACAGGCATAACATAGACCACCTCTCTCTCTGCACTACTGAACCACACCACTACAGTACCACGGCACAACTGAGTGCACTATCACAGTCAAATCACTGATGTAGCCTATGTAATTAATGGCTTGAGACTGTTGTGAATGCAAACACTAAACTGTAGCAAACGTATCCAAGGCAAGCAAAAAAAAGTGTATTAAAATTGGGACAAGTAACCTTCTCTGAACTTATCAAGAGTTGATATAATCTACTTAACTTTTTCCATACTTCCTCAACCAATGAGTGCACCTCTGGTGTCCTCTCCTTGTCTCGGACACACACCATTTGACTACAATGAGACACAATAATTTAGTACAGTAATAGAACCATTGACGTGAAAGGAAGGGCTCTATGTGAGGGAGGATAAGTGGGTCATTGATAAATAGGTCTCACTTTTTGTCTTGTATTTTGTTCCCAGGCTCCATCCCAGAGGAAGTTGTGGAAGATATCAAGGGTATGTTCAAAAGAGACTGAAACCACTTGTTTTATTGCCTTTACTACAGACGATGCTGGGTTTCCAGTTTAGCAGCTAAAGTAAATGGATTTAGCTACAAAAGGCAGCTAAAGCTAATTCATTTTTAAAAACATATCTTCGCCCCGTTCATGTATGTTGGCGGTAGCATACTCTCATAGACCCTCTTGTGTTGTTTCTTGTCCAGTCAGGACCTGTTTTGTCAGTGACCTAAAGAGAGGCCTGAAGATCCAGGAGGCCAAGTTTAACCTAGAGGGCACGGCTGAGGTCAGTGACCTTTAACCCCCAACTGGGCTGTCAGTCATTTCTATATTTGCATTGTCTGGTATATTCAAGGAGTAGCTATTGCTGTGTGCTTCCAGTAAATGTCATTCGTTAAAGTTAGTTTGGTGAGTATTATAGTCATGTGAATTTGAGACCCTTGCCATGTTCTTCCACATTATAGCGACCAACACCACCCCCTGATGTTGATTACCCATTGGATGGGGAGAAGATTCTGCATATCAAGGGACCAATCAGGTAGTTGTTTTTTATATATATCTTCTCAGCTAAAATGTGATACAATTACAACATGTCCAGAACATTTCAAACCTAGATATTTGGTTCTGTCTCCTTTTTTAATATCTGGGTCACCTTCTATTATTGAATCTGGGTTGTCAAGGTTTTCATCATGTCTGTCTGTATGCTCTTCTCAGGGGCGGCTAATGAACCTCCAATTGCCCCTTGGGGCCACAAAAAAGTTTATTGAATTGACATTTTTGCAAACTTATTGCAGGGACTCTTGATTGATGTTGGTTCTGTATTGTAGGGACTCTGAGTGACGTGTGGGTTGTGTTTTGAAGGGACTCGGTGATGGAGATGCTGTTTGAGCAGGACAATGAGGAGAAGAGTGTGGCCACTCTAGTGCTTGACACTCTGGTCAAGGTAACATTAGTTTTCATAATGGAAAAATACCATGTATTAATCTGGGGTTTCTTTCTGCTCAAACCGCAAGAGATGAGATGCTGTCAAAATGGGTACGGAATTCATGTTACTTTGTCAGTAATTACTGGACACTGTTTTGTTCGCAACGACCTTTCATCAGACATCTGCGTCTTCTAATTAAAATCGTCAGCTATTTCATAATTCCTTCTTTTTCCATTTTGTAATGACGAACGCATTTCACCGACACGTACGAGGAGAGACTTTAACCCTGTTACCATAGCAACAGTCCCAGCCTCCCGGGACTCTCCAGTTCACTGAGGTGAAATCGTCTCGGTTCCTTCTCGAGTTGCCTGAAGACCCGATGTTGAATTGCATAGAATTCTACTTTGAGCAGAAATTAGCATTTGTATCAGGAAAGTTTCCTCTCACGACCTCTACAAGCCAGAATGCTGAATAAAATTATACTTTACTGGTTGTCCGTGTAGTTGGTCCTTTTGCAGGTAGGAATGTGAGACAAAATATCCACAGAGTAGTGTTATCAACCCGACCTTCAGTATGCTGGTCTGTATATCGTTTGTATTTCTGTTTTTATTTTCAATACTGATGCAATTCGCACGTGACAAACATGTGCACAATATGGTTGAGCCTAACTGAACGGCAAACACTTCCCGCTGATAGCAAAATAAAGGGCTTCGTTTGACTACATTCATCTATTGTGCGTCATGTGCAATGCGTCAGCATATTGAATATACAAGTGAGAGAACCTATCGGTGCCGTAGAAAGTCAGGTATACAATTTCCTGTGGATACCCCATCTCTACAGCTGGTAAAGTAAGTGTAACTATAATTGTATTCAACATTCTGCCTTGTAGACGCTATTGCATATTTTTGACAGTGATTATTATTTTTATTTTTTTTTGACTGCTATCCATGGGAACAGTCTGTTTAGGCAACTTCTCAACGAGTCGGATCAGACCAATGACAGACCATTCATCTTAATAGGCAGAGCAGCTTCCATTACTCTTCTTGCATGCTTTGTGCTTGTGCTGCACTCTGTAAGCACAGTACCATAAGCACTCATTGGTATTTTGTGGACAAGTGTGACAGGCAGTGTAGTAAGCTTGTAAACAGTCCACTTCTCTACAGTGTAGGGTCGGTCAATGAGATTTCTCTCCTGAGAGACCAGCACTGTGGACGAACAGGTTTCGTCCCACCCAGTCCTTAAGGAGTTTTTTTCTTGCCACTGTCGCCTCTGCTTGGCACCGGTTGCTGTGAACCACTTAACAAGTACAACTGATTTAGAAAATGGAAAAAAATCTGAATGACTGATTAATTTCTTCTGATCACATGTTTTTTTTGTTGGTCTTATTAAATCCTTATTTCTGTCCCATAGACAGTCTTATGCAGCTTGGGGAGTTTAAGCCCAGATTACTGTTAAACTTGTGAAAAGTACATTTGAGAAAATACGAAAGATTGATACATACTGATGTGTTTCTATCTGATGAACCCCCTCAGTGTCCCATCGACACTCGTAAGGCGCTATCTGAAAACCTGGTCATTATCGGGGGCACGGCCATGCTGCCTGGCTTCCTGCACCGGCTCCTGGCTGAGATACGCCTCCTGGTGGACAAACCCAAGTACCGCGACGCCCTGGCCACCAAGAGCTTCAGGCTGCACAGTCCTCCAGCCAAACCCAACTGCACCGCATGGCTCGGGGGTGAGAGACAGAGTAGTCTGATAACCAACCTTGGATGCTGTCTGGATCAGTTGGGGGTTGTAATGCAGGTAGGTATAAACCAGCTTTAAATAACCCTGTGTCTCCTGCTTTCCTCTCCCTGTATAGGAGCGATCTTTGGAGCACTGCAAGACATCCTGGGTAGTCGCTCTGTGTCGCGCGACTACTACAACCAGACAGGCCGTATCCCCGACTGGTGCTGTCTCAGCTCCCCGCTGCCAGAATCATTCTATGATGCAGGGAAGACCCCCCCACCACTCATGAAGAGAGCCTTCTCCACGGAGAAATAAACCACCAGACCAGACACTATTGTCTGCAGTGCCACCCTAAACCAAAAATAGTGCACTATATAAGGAAAGTGGTGCCATTTTAGTGGCACCACTAAAACTCACCCCAGACATAACTTGAACATATCAGATGCTATGGGTGTGTCTCAATAGTCTATTGTGGTTTCCTCTACTCATGCCCTTCCCCTCATCTGTAAGGTGAGGGAGCCACTTTAGACTATAGAGATGCACCCAGCATCTCAACCCCCAGATGGCTGTGGATTGTGGGGGTTTTAGTTCTATCAGTCTTTATGTGCCTGTTCTTGTTCTGTAAGACTCCTTCCACACTGCGTTCCAGATTCTGCTCACTCTATTGCTAACTAGATGTTTTGTCTAAGGAGTGCAATGGTACAGTAGTCAGCATTTGAATTGAGAGTGCTGGGGTCAGGGAGTGCAAGTTCTGGGTCCAGATCGTGGTACACAAAGTGGTCTTGAACAGAGTTGTGGCCATGTGGTGACTATCCCCTTGAGGCAGAAGTGTGGATTTGACTCTGTTTTCCAGCTGAACTGAGGCTTGTCGTGTTAAAACAGTCTTGAGCTGTATATAGAAAATGTACTGCAGTTCAACCAGATAAATTGCAGTTCAGTTTTGAAATTTGGCTCTCAAGTTTCTCTTTATGTAGTCCTTGTGAATGCTACCCCCAGGCATTCCTTGTCAGCTAATATGTAGTGTTTTATTTTTTTATTTATTTGCCATGTAAAACATTGTAATATCAGTTTCAATCTCCCAAGAGCTCTTATCCTGTAATGTATCAACTCAAACAGCGCTAAATAAACATTCCTGTTGCATGTTGTCGTTCCTGTCTTGTCTATGTTGCTCTGTCCCGTCTCTCATGAGACTTATTTCTCTCTCCAGAGCCTTTAAGTGACGTTTCACACAGATATGCCCACTACTAGAAAGCATACTATAGAGTACACTGGCTGAATAATGTTCACTCCATGAGACAGCAGTCAGGAGGATTGTTTGAAGATGGTTTATGGGTATTTCCCAGCACTGTCACTTTCAAAGTAATGAACACCAGGCCAAAGTAATCACCAGTTGTATCATGCTTATAAGAAATATCAGGCTGAGCAGCACACACAGCTCTCTGAACTACCTGGGCTGAAGTAGTCTCTTCTCTGACACAGTCCCTGGCTGCTCTGGTATGGAGTGCCATGAGTCTGACACATGAATTATGAAATAAAGAAAAGATGCCTGCACACTAATGAATGCTCACGTTGTTTTATTGTGCAACACTGACACAAAGGTCTTTGTCATTTTGGGTTGTAACGTGAGCTTTGACAAGTGTGCGGGTATCTATTCTCTATTTCAATAGTTCATTTTTTAAACCAGTACCTGCAAATAATTTAATGTGTGTACTATGTTTAAAACATGAATTATCATCCATTTCTGGCATGAATAAAGGACGGCAATCAGAACTGGAATACATGAAATATGTCTGTATTTGATTCAAGGTCTTCTATCCTCCTTGGTCCATATCAGCTTACACACACACATTCCCCAATCCCACAATGACTAGTAATCATACAGCTGAGATCACCATGTGCCTGTGATTGACTGTATTCTTAAATCAATCCTGAATGAACCTGTATGATCTGGCCTGGTCACAGTCTAGTGGATTATGGATCCAATATGGACATTGGTAGGTAATTCTGGCTGGCCGGGCAGGTAGGTTTTGAGTACAACAAGGAGGCGCCATAGTGAAACCAAAGTGTGCCTCAGAGGTCCCAAATCATAAACTGTTTAGGCGGTTGTTACTGTGTGTGTCTGGGAACTGGTGTGGCGTCATTACCCAAAATGCAGCTGGGCCCAGAGGCTGGCAGAGACTGGGAAATCTGATATAGCTCAGAGTATCCCCAGTTTGACTTAATCTCTGCCTGTACACGCACACACCAATTGCGGACACACAAAAAGCACCCACCGTCCCTGTCTCCCTCACTCTCTTAAGGCTTCCCCGGAGCTATCTCTGTTGGGGTCTCCCCTGCAGCCCTACAGGACCATCTACTGTATGTTAGTGGCAGTGAACCCAGCATGACATCACTGAGCCAGACCACACAACAGTCACACTACTGTTCTCTTCCTGAGCCTCTCCATGTTGGGAGAAATCTGACTAAGTACTTCTTGGGAAACTCTCTCTCAGATATGGAGATGGGTATAGAACTGAAGGATAACAGTGTCTAGTCTACCAATCCTGTGTCTAGTCTACCAATCCTGCATACTAACCAAACGGTACTAACCCCAAGAGTAAGTGATTCAACTCAGAGTAAGTGATTCAACTCCCCAGAGTAAGTGATTCAACTCCCCAGAGTAAGTGATTTAACACCCCAGAGTAAGTGATTCAACTCCCCAGAGTAAGTGATTCAACTCCCCAGAGTAAGTGATTCAACTCCCCAGAGTAAGTGATTCAACTCCCCAGAGTAAGTGATTTAACACCCCAGAGTAAGTGATTCAACTCCCCAGAGTAAGTGATTCAGCTCCCCAGAGTAAGTGTTATGTGAGAAGAGTGAGATGCGAGGGGGAGGAAGGGAGAGAATAATGGAGAGAGAGAGCGAGAGATAAGGAGGGAGGGAAGGAAAAAGATAAGGAGGGAGGGAAGGATAGAGATAAGGAGAGAGGGAGGGATACAGATAGGGAGGGAGGGATAGAGAAAAGGAGGGAGGTATAGAGAAAAGGAGGGAGGGAGGGATAGAGAGAGGGAGGTATGGATAGAGGGAAGGATGGAGAATAGGGAGAAAGAGGGAGGGAATCTTCTACGCTGCTTGTCTCTCCTCCAGACACTCACATTCAAAACAAACCTTCCTAATTAACTCGTTGTCAATCACTCTGGTTTTCATAACATAAATTATGATTGCACAGAATCACTACCAGTAACTGTAATCACCATCATCAGTGTGAGAGTTGTTTTTTCAACTAATAACAGGGCTGTACCATTATCATGAATGGAGATGGAAGGTAATATCTCTCCTAAGGTGTGAGTAGCATGGCCTATGAGTTGCACACCCCAAGTCGATGTTTTATGTACACTGGCCTGCAGAGTGTTGTCCAAACAGATAATGTTTGTGTCTATTGCAGGGTTCTACTCATCTTCATCCACTTTAAAGACTAGCTGCTGCCACAGGGTCAGAAGCACCAGCTCACTCTAACTTGGGTGGTAAAAACATTTGTTCTGAGCCCACAGACGTCAGTTTAACATCTAGTTTTGAATTAAATTTGGCTGAGTGGTCAACTAATGTGAATTCAACCACAAAGAAGTCACCATGTCATTGGATTTAGGTTAAAAGTCACCATGTCATTGGATTTAGGTTAACAGTCACCATGTCATTGGATTTAGGTTAACAGTCACCATGTCATTGGATTTAGGTTAAAAGTCACCATGTCATTGGATTTAGGTTAAAAGTCACCATGTACATTTACATTTACATTTTAGTCATTTAGCAGACGCTCTTATCCAGAGCGACTTACATGTCATTGGATTTAGGTGAAAAGTCACCATGTCATTGGATTTAGGTTAAAAGTTGGGTAAAACATTTTTTGATGTTGATTACTTTTTTCAAATCCAATCAGTTTCCATGTTGATTCAACATCATCACATTGATTTTTTGGGGTTGAAATGACAAAAAAATATTGATTCAGACAGTTTTTGCCCAGTGGGAGAATACTCTAGTGGATGTAAGGGGTGCTTTCCTCCCTTATGAAGTGATTTGAGCACTTGGAAAAGCACCAAATCCAGTTCATTATCATAATGAATTCATTATCTGTTAAAATAAATAATGATGATAATCTTTAGATGCTGAAGGTCACCAATCTGGCTTTAGTGTGAGGGGGGGACTGATATATGGAGACATACTGCATCTCTTCCTGTATCTCCTCCTCAAATATCATCCTCTATCACTTATAATTACACCACATTAGCTGTATTAAACTGCACATAATAAACTAAAAGTGATAAGCATCAAGGTGGACTGACAAACATTTAGCTGCACATAACTTCACTTATCACTTTTGGATTATGTCCAAGCGCCGCAATATAGTAGGTAGCCGATCCAACAAAAAGTCAATTCTCCTCTGACAGATCTTCATGGTCAGCGATGGTCATCGGAGGTGCGCTCAAACGGTCCTCATTTCTACAACGCGTGATAATGGTCACATCTCTTCACCGTGACTCACGACTGTCACTGCCGCTCAGTTTTGTGAAATTTAGCCAGGCTATTTTTCTTTTAAACAATTTGACTACAAAAAAAGGACAACATTTTCCTTCAAGATGCACAGTCTCGGCGTCTCGCAGATATTGGCCTCTCTTCTGTTCCGTTTAAAACCTGCTCAGGTAAAGTATGACTGTTTTTATATATGTCACTATCAACAGACAACAGGGAACATGTGTTGTAAAAATGGACAAGCAATTTTGTCATCTTGGGATGATGTCATGATTCTGCTTTACTACTCCATAAATCATCGTTTAATAGCCTACTCATTGAAAACAGCTACTCAGAAAGAATGATATGCTATCAATCATTCCATGACTTTTAATACAGTAAAACTAGCACATCAAATAATTGTAAGGGTCTTTATTGTATGTAATTTGTTCCAAATACTGGGCTCTCTGTGTAAAGGGTGAAGTTCTGCATAAACGCTTCATATTTCTGTATCTCCAATTTATTCTCTGGCTCCAAGATATGACTCCCATTACCACTGAGAGTCACATTTAGAGCTATTTTCTCTCATACTGTAACTCACTTTTTGGCGTCACATTAAGTTCACCATTAGGGAGATAGAGTTAATCCTCTCCTATAGCTCATACTGAAGAGCTCCAAGTGAAATCAGGGATAAACCAAATATTCAGGTTCATCATGCAAGCTAGCCTAGTGGTTAGAGTGTCGGACTAGTAACTGAAAGGTTGCAAGATCGAATCCCCGAGCTGACAAGGTACAAATCTGTCGTTCTGAACAAGGCAGTTAACCCACTGTTCCTAGGCCGTCATTGAAAATAAGAATTTGTTCTTAACTGACTTGCCTAGTTAAATAAAAGGAAGAAAAAAAGAAGCTCATTCCAGTATAACTATGCATTGAACAAGCGAAATGCTTGTGCTTCTAGTTACGACAGTGCAGCAATATCTAACAAGTAATCTAACAATTCCACAACAACTACCTAATACACACAAATCTAAGTAAAGGGATGGAATAATAGGCTGACCACACCGCTCGCGGGCGTCAACAAGCATCTGCGTTGCCAAGGGCTAAAATAGAAGTCATTCCTATTTCTGATGCAGATCGCGCTGCAAGTCCTGCCTCTCCCATCTCCTCATTGGTTTATAGAAGCAGGTACCCTCGTGCCATCTCCTCATTGGTTATACCCACGTGGGTGATTGAAAGATGAACTGTTGCCGGTTGTCGTGGTAATACTATGAAAGTTTAGATGCATCACCATATAAGTTAAATGATGAAAAAGCCTGGAAGGAGGAGAGATGACTAGAAAGGATTCAGTTGACCGTTTTTATGTGTGGATTAATTGTAGAGTAGAGTAGAGGACCTTGTGCATTTCAGGTAAAATAACAACCTAATGTTTATATCCCAGGACAAATTAGCTAGTAACAGCAAGCTAGCTAAATAGGACAAATTAGATAGCAAGTGCAAGCTAACTAGCTAAATTGCCATAAATGTTTAATGCTTTTCGACCTGTCCCCAAATTATTGTCATCGGTTCAGAGTTTGTTTTGATATTTTAACCTGCGTGTAGTGATCGCGTTTGGTGTAGGGGGACAAAATAAATGTATGCACAATGGCACACGATGGCGCATGCGCGCAGCCGGTTTGGGTTCCGTGTAAGCCGTCTGGCACAAGAGACTCATTGTGAGAGATACCAGACCCAGAAGTTCTGACTGTGCACACATTTGAGCATCCTTGAAAGTACATTTACTTTGTGCTGTTAAAATGTATGCAAATACAGTTGAAGTCGGAAGTTTACATACACTTAGGTTGGAGTCATTAAAACTAGTTTTTCAACCACTCCACAAATTTCTAGTTAAACAAACTATAGTTTTGGCAAGTCGGTTAGGACATCTACTTTGTGCATGACACAAGTCATTTTTCCAACAGTTGTTTACAGACAGATTATTTCACTTCACTGTATCACAATTCCAGTGGGTCAGAAGTTTACATACACTAAGTTGACTGTGCCTTTAAACAGCTTGGAAAATTCCAGAAAATGATTTAGAATCTTCTGATGGGCTAATTGACATCATCTGAGTCAATTGGAGGTGTACCTGTGGATGCATTTCAAGGCCTACCTTCAAATTCAGTGCCTCTTTGCACTGGGAAAATCAAAAGAAATCAGCCAAGACCTCAGAAAAAAATTGTACACCTCCACAAGTCTGGTTTATCCTTGGGAGCAATCTCCAACCCACTGTCGGTACCACGTTCATCTGTACAAACAATAGTACGCAAGTATAAACACCATGGGACCACACAGCAGTCATACCACTCAGGAAGTAGACGCGTTCTGTCTCCTAGAGATTAACGTACTTTGGTGCGATGAGTGCAAATTAATCCCAGAACAGCAAAGGACCCTGTGAAGATGCTGGAGGAAACAGATACAAAAGTATCTATATCCACAGTAAAACGTGTCCTATATATCCTATATATCAGCAAGAAAGAAGCCACTGCTCCAAAGCCACCATAAAAAAGCCAGACTACAGTTTGCAACTGCACATGGGGACAAAGATCATACATTTTGGAGAAATGTCCTCTGGTCTGATGAAACAAAAATATAACTATTTGGCCATAATGACCATCGTTGTGTTTGGAGGAAAAAGGGGGAGGCTTGCAAGCCGAAGAATACCATCCCAACCGTGAAGCACAGGGGTGGCAGTATCATGTTGTGGGGGTGCTTTGCTGCAGGAGGGACTGGTGCACTTCACAAAATAGATGGCATCATGAGGAAATAAAATTATGTGGATATATTGAAGCAACATCAAGACATCAGTCAGGAAGTTAAAGCTTGGTCGCAAATGGGTCTTCCAAATGGACAATTACCCCAAGCATACTTCCAAAGTTGTGGCAAAACGGCTAAAGGACAACAAAGTCAAGGTATTGGAGTGGCCATCACAAAGCTCTTACCTCAATCCTACAGATAATTTGTGGGCAGAACTGAAAAAGCGTGTGCAAGAAGGAGGCCTACAAACCTGACTCATTTACACCAGCTCTGTCAGGAGGAATGGGCCAAAACTTATTGTGGGAAGCTTGTGGAAGGCTACCTGAAACGTTTGACCCAAGTTAAACAATTTAAAGGCAATGCTACCAAATACTAATTGAGTGTATGTAAACTTCTGACCCACTGGGAATGTGATGAAAGAAATAAAATAATTCTCTCCACTATTATTCCGAAATTTCACATTCTTAAAATAAAGTGGTGATCCTAACTGACCTAAGACAGGGAATCTTTACTCGGATTAAATGTCAGGAATTGTCATAAACTGAGTTTAAATGTATTTGGCTAAGGTGTATGTAAACTTCCGACTTCAACTGTAGCTGGCAAAACAATCCAAGCTATTTTCACATGGCCTATGTGCCCATGGAGCTGCTGGCAGTCTCTGAGGGGGTAGGTTCAACTCATTAGGAAGGTGTTAATGTTTTGTATATTCAGTGTATTTTTTTAATAAAAATATTGTAACTTTCTTTTTTTTACCAACTGCTAAATAAAGGAAACACCAGCATTACCTTTCTTAAGAGGGCGTTGGGCCGACGCCAGAACAGCTTCAAAGCACCTTGGCATAGATTCTACAAGTGTCTGGAACTCTATTGGAGGGATGCAACATCATTCTTCCATGAGAAATGTTGATGGTGGTGGAAAACACCGTCTCAGGCGCCACTCCAAAATCTCTCATAAGTGTTCAATTGGGTTTGAGATCTAGTGACTGACACACACACACACACACACACACACACACACACACACACACACACACACACACACACACACACACACACACACACACACACTTTAAACCCCCCCATGCTCATTGGAGACCCCTCTTTCAAAGATCTCTTCTTCTACCCATGGTAGCCAAAATAATGGTCAACTGGGCATTTTTACACATGACCATAAGTGTTAATTGCTTAATTAACTCAGGAGGCTACACCTGTGTGGAAACACTGCTTTCAATATAGTTTGTATCCCTCATTTACTCAAGTGTTTCCTTTATTTTTGCAGTTACCTGTAGGTTATATAAAGACTTATAATGTCTGTGTTAACAACAGAACCTGAGAGTCCCTATAAGAGGATATCATCTGCTGTACACACACACACATTTACACTCTGCAAGTGTCTTCATATGTAGGATTATGCTCTTGACAGGGTTGGAAATATGAAATAACTCCTTTGGGTTCTAAGTTGTAACTTTCATCAGACAGTAAAGAATAACAAATCCATATGGATTCCTCTGTATGAAATTTGAAAATGAAATGTATTAAAATGTAAATGAGTTTACAACAATAGGCTTGTGTATCTCATTATTTATCTGTATCAGACATGGCATGTGTGAATGACATTTTGAGTTGTTAGCACAAAAGTGTCCTTGTCTTGGGAATGTGTTCATTGTACTGGGGTCATGATGTGTTGTCTGACTGACTTGGAGAGGAAAAAAGATCTGATTGTCCTCATGTGGGTTGTTTCGATTGTGTGTGTGTTTGTGTGTGTGTTTGTGTGTGTGTTTGTGTTTGTGTCCTGAGAACTTCCCCTCCATCCCATCAGTTTGTTTTATTGTTAAAATAATGTAGGCCTACTATACTTCCCTACCAAGCAAAAAGGCAGTAACTGCTCATAGCGTGGAACTGAGAAAAATGGCTTTTATTTACCTTGGTTTTTTATTTATTTATTTATTTAACCTTTATTTAACTAGTCATTTAAGAACAAATTAGTATTAACAATGACAGCCTACCAAAAGGCCTCCTGCGGGGACGGGGGCTGGGATAAAAAATATATATATATATATAGGACAAAACACACATCACAACAAGAGAGACAACACAACACTACATAAAGAGAGACCTAAGACAACAACATAGCATGGAAGCAACACAACATGACAACAACATGGTAGCAGCACAAAACATGGTACAAACATTATTGTTTCATGGTAACTTTATGCAGTTACTGCTAACATGACACCCATTTTCTCCAAAACACAATACAATAGAGGCAGGATACTTGTCCACATGATTAAGCATGTATTTAATGTAGCAAAAATTACATTAACTAATTTATTACCAAATGAGCAGTTACTGCCTTTTTGCTTGGTAGGGCAGTATAGGGATTTTATGACGTTTGCATTATATGTTATGATTATGTTATAATTATGTTATGTTATGTTAATAACATAATGGCATGACCAGGGAATACATGTAGCCTATAAATAGTGTTCATCAAGTAAAATAACTGCAGGTGTGGCAGGTGATTACAGAATAATTTGTACAGTTATGTGTTTACTTTGCAAGAGGAGCCTTGACAGCCAAAGGTTAGGTTTGGGACACAGTGGCTGAGAACTATTATGTAATGTAACAGAAGACTAGGTCTCACGTCACGGATTCCCCATACATTTGAAATGCTTGTACTGTACAACTCACATGGTTTACTGTTCGACACAATGTGATCAACGTGCCACACTCTTGGCACACGGTCACGTTTCTGAGTTTAGTGCCAACTCATCGACCAATGAGAGGCCGCAAAATCTAAGTAGTGGGCGGACTACATAGACAAAAGAACGTGACGTATCCACAACTCTCCACGCTTGGAACACGACAAGACGCCCACAGACTTCCAAATATGGATTTGTGAGGTATAAAACATCGGTTTTAGAAGACTATCTTGTGACCGCTCCTGCTTTTCACCGCGGGGAGAACATTGTTGGTCATTCTGAAAATTGCAAGGTCTCGAGCAAGACATTGTAACAGCGGGTTCTTGTGGCATTCCTCCCTGCATGTGCGCTAGCAGACAGGGGTGTACCATAAATCTAGTCCCGTGTACAGCACCGTTTATATTTCTACTTGCGGACACTACACAGTCACACCAGACAGACAGACTGTGGCCACGGAGACTGGGAACGTTCGATCACAAGGTAGGGTCGGTTGGGCAAGGGCACGAAGTACATTTGTATTGTTTCAATCAGGTCTATGCATTGTTCTGTAATGTAATCGTTTCTAGCTAATACGTTTGAGAAAACTGTAGCTTGCTACGTTATTTCCAGACTTACTAGGTGGTGTAGTATTCCGTAATAACCAAGTAACGTTAGCTAGCTAGCTAATTTCAATAGCTAGAAATTGGAGTAACGTTAACTAGCTAGCTGTTATGCTAAAACTGCAGCTAGCTACTGAAATATGATCCTAGCAGCAAGGACAATAACAATATATGAAATATGATCCTAGCAGCAAGGACACAGAAACAGCTAGATTCTAGCAGAATAAGAGTAGAAAGAGTAGTCTACCCAACGCAGGTCTGACGTTTTCAGTGTCCTATATGGGTGGGAACGTCATGCTATGATTGGCTGCAAGACTGGTTAATTTTTGCTAGCATGTTGGCTACTACCGGCTAGATGTCCAAAAGTATTGCACGTCCTAGAACAGAACGAAGGAGTAGTAATAGGCATGTAGTAACCATATCATAATGCTGACATTTATTTAGGGGCATCCCAGGTTTCCTATCCATCTACTAACTACACTGATGTGGGTGTAGTAGTTTGGATGAGTGACAAGACCTTTGAAAAGAAACAGAGACAAGATGAGTAGTACCAAAAGGAAAGCAGAAGGGCACTCTAGGAACATGGGCAAACTACGAACCATGAAGTCTGGAAGCTCCAGAACAGACTCAGAGAGAGACTCTGGCTTCTCAGGTTTGTCCTTCACATGGTTCTTTCACTCTGATGTCTTCACTCCCACCCTTATCATCTTCATACAACTACAATTCCATTTATTGATTCCCAACTGTCTTCCCCCACCATATCATTGAAGTTGTCTTTATTTTCTGGTCCCGAAAACACTGAATCAATCTTCTCCTCCTTCCCCCTACAGATGCCAGCACCATAGACCCGACAGATTCTGAGGGCTCATCGCACTCGGTGTCCAAGAGAGAGGTTCAGCGCCCTGGATCAGTGTTGGGGGCACAGTCCTCACAGCTAGCTGTCGTGGGGGGGTCCTACTCTAACATGCCCCCCATGATCATCCAGCAGCCTCAGGTGGTCTTCTTACAACCTGTGGTCTCCCACTGCACCACCTCCAACCCCAAGGAGGCCTCCTCTAAACACCGGCGCCCAAAAAAGTTTCTTCCCATCCTCAGATCCTACCCCAAGATTGCCCCTCACCCTGGGGACAGCTCGAGTTCCTCTGGGAGAGGAAGCTCTTGTTCTTCCTCCCCGGGGTCAGAGAGAGGCGGTTTGTCCTCCAGCCACCGGGAGCGCCATCACAACCACAGAGACAAACAGCAGAAGCAGCAGTCTGGTAGTTCTAGCTCTAGTTCTTCTGGTTCCAGCACCCTCAGTCTCCCTCCTCCAACTAGTTCTCTGTCCCCCTCTCCCCAGCGCAGGCTCGCCCTCACCCTCTCCCTCACAGACTCCAGTGCCTGTAGCAGCCCTGCTAGACCCTCCCCCGCCGTCAGTAGATCAGAGTACAACCTCGCCACGTCCTTGACCGTAACCTCTTCTCACACCCTCAACTTTGAGCACCCTGAAAAACTCAAGTCCCAGCCTCTCTCCCTCCCAAAACATGCCGGCACAACCGACAACGGCGATGGCGATGACCACGACATCAAGCGTAAGCGCTTCTGCAACACGTACAACATCCTGTCCAAGTCTGGCCTGCTGGACATCACCCTAAGAACCAAGGACCTGCTCCGTCAGAACCGCAGGACCCAGGGAGACCTGGACCGGCTCAAGGAGCACACCAACCTCTTCCTGCAGGCCCTGCAGACCGGAGACACCAGCATCTGGAGCAAGCTGCAAACCAGCCTCCAGGAAGAAGAGAAAGAGACCGTAGAGAAAGGGAGGGGCAGTGGGCAGCAGAGCATCTTAAAGGCAGATATAGATTAGACCTGGACTAAGTAAAAGCAGGGTTTCATCTGTTAGATTGGGGAGAGACTGAGTTGAGGTGGGGGAGGCTGGGACTTGGGCTGACTGAGGAAGCTGGACCGGCAGTAATGTGCCCACAATGATCACGCAAACAGACAGTTACTCTGACCTAGTCTCCCTGCACTGCTGCCTGGTTCAGCTACCCTAAACAAGGCCAGGCAAACTCCCTCTACACACTAGCCTGCCTGCTTTACCCTAAACCAGGCCAGGCATACTCCTGGTAAACACTGTAGCCTGCCTGCCTTACCCCCCAAACCAGGCCAGGGTGGATGGGAGGCTTCTGTATGATATGAAATTGCTCTATTCCCTATATAGTGCACTACCTTGACTCTATATAGTGCACTACTTTGATCCTATGTATAGTGTATGGGGAATAGGATGGTGGATGTTGCATTCTCTCTTTTCTGTTGTACCCAGCCTGGCTCGCCTTCATCCTGTCAAACCGCCTTCCTGCTTCTTAGAAGAAGTCTTGTTGTGCTCTGAGTATCTCTGAGATAAGCCCTAAGGGACTTTTTTACTGGAAGCTGAAAGTGCCCACCACTTGACACTTGTAGCCGTCATCGTGATGAGTAAAATAGGCCAATATTGAAGAAGGCTTGCATGGTATAGTTAGTAAGAGTACTGAGTGGGTACCTGAATTAAACCCAACAAAAACACACATTTTTTATTAAAATATATGGTGTTCATTTAGGCTCAAACAAATCTGTTTATTGATACGTTTTACAATACCCACTGGGCACACACTGGTTGAATCAACGTTGTTTCAGTGAAATTACGTGGAACCAATGTGGAATAGATGTTGAATTGACGTCTGTGCCCAGTGTGTAGCCACTTATACAGTAGGTTTCCACTGGAGCACATCTAAGGAGAATGGAAAGCAAGCAGCACAGAATTCTTTTTTCCCTCATGAATTCATGGACTAAAGACAGTGATTTACATAAAGACTCCTTTAGGATTCTAGTGAGGATACTGTTCATCAAAGCATTTTTTTATACAACAAAGACTAATGAAAGTCCCCCAAATGGAAGATGGGCTGAAATCTTTTTGTCATAACATTTTTTGTAAGAGAATTGTCAAGGCCTTATCCAAAAGCAGAATTTTATTTAAAACATTTTATTGTATTTGCACTCAAATAATTAGAAGGTAGTTCCAAAGGAATTTCTATGGAGCGTTGCTTCTTTTCTCCAAGGCAGAAATGAAGATTCATTTGAGAACATCAAACCTGCATAGCTTCTTTTTTTGCTAAAGGGATGTTTTTTATTGAAAGTTTTAATCATTGTCCTTTTAGTCGATGTTCATTTAAATATAAATAAAAGCGTGTTTACTGTGCTGAACCAAGCGCTTATAACATATACTTCTCTTAATAAAAGGAATGCCTTGAAATAAAAAAATGATGTGGGAAGTTACTCCCAAGTAAGACTAAGTTGGCACTACTTATAAGGTTAAGTTATTTTTTATCTGTTATTCTTTGTGTTTTGTAATAGATACACCAACATACAGTATCTCTCTCCAATGTTTGGTCATTCATGGCCTTATTTAGACGATTGATTATGTGGTGTCAAGGACAAAAACAAATTAGTTCTCTATACGAAGACAGACTCTCAGACATACCTTAGTGCCACATCTTGACATTTTGTCCTGCAAAGCATCTTTAATGGTTTGTGTGCCTCAGAGTTGTTACAAAAACAACGAATGTGATATCATTTGCTCATTTGCTAGATGTTATCTTGTGTAAATACTAGTAATAGGCCTCAGGTCAGCCATTTTCAAATGTGAGCTTCCTGAATTTATCATCTTTAAGAACTGAATAAGGCATGTATTTGCTTCTTACCACAGTTTGAATAGGTGAAAAGTGTAAATGTTTGCTATTGTTGATTGGATACATATTTTGAAACTTGACTCAAATTGGGAGTCTTGTATTTAAATGTTGGCAGCTTTTTTGTATCATTTTACCCTGCCTCATCGCAAAGACATCAATTAATTGTGATTGTATTTCTCAATGTTTCAGTAGCACATTGGTAATAGCTCGTGATTGATGACATATGGTCCATAGCCCTAACAGATAATTATGTACCAATGTTTTTCGATTACTATTCTTCTTTAAATTATACAGTACCAGTCAAAAGTTTGGACACACCTACTCATTCAAGGGTTTTTCTTTATTTTACTATTTTCTACATTGTAGAATAATAGTTACTACATGATTGAATATGGGTTAATATATTCAATCATGTAGTAACCAAAAAAGTGTTAAACAACAAAAATATTTGAGATTTGTTAAAGTAGCCACACTTTGCCTTGATAACTGCTTTGCACAGTCTTGGCATTCTCTCAACCAGCTTCATGAGGTAGTCACCTGGAATGCATTTCAATTAACAGGTGTGCCTTGTTAAAAGTTCATTTGTGGAATTTCTTTCCTTCTTAATGCGTTTGAGCCAATCAGTTCGTTTTGTGACACGGTATGGGTGGTATACAGAAGATATTTGGTAAAAGACCAAGTCCATATTATGGTAAGCAAAGAGAGTTCATTAGAGTTACCAATCTCAGAAATTGCAGCCTAAATAAATGCTTCACAGAGTTCAAGTAACAGACACATCTCAACATCAACTGTTCAGAGGAGACTGCGTGACTCAGGCCTTCATGGTCGAATTGCTGCAAAGAAATCACTACTAAAGGACACCAATAATAATAAGAGACTTGCTTGGGCCAAGAAACACAAACAATGGATATTAGATCAGTGGAAATCTGTCCTTTGGTCGGATGAGTCCAAATTTGAGATGTTTGTTTCCTACCGCCGTGCCTTTGTGAGACCCAGAGTAGGTGAACAGATTATTTCTGCATGTGTGATTCCCACTGTGAAGCATGGAGGAGGAGGTGTGGGGTGCTTTGCTGGTGACACTTGATTTATTTAGAATTCAAGGCACACTCAACTAGCATGGCTACCACAGAATGTTGCAGCGATACGCCATCCCATCTGGTTTGAGCTTAGTGGGACTATCATTTGATTTTCAACAAGACAATGACCCAACACACCTCCAGGCTGTGTAAGGGCTATTTGACCAAGAAGGAGAGTTATGGAGTGCTGCATCAGATGACCTGGCCTCCACAATCACCCAACCTCAACCCAGTTGAGATGGTTTGGGATGAGTTGAACCGCAGTGAAGGAAAAGCAGCCAACAAGTGCTCAGCATATGTGGGAACTCCTTCAAGACTTTTGGAAAAGCATTCTTCATGAAGCTGGTTGAGAGAATGCCAAGAGTGCAAAGCTGTCATCAAGGCAAAGGGTGGCTACTTTGAAAAATCTAAAATATATTTTGATTTGTTTAACACTTTTTTGGTTACTACATGATTCCATATGTGTTCTTTCATAGTTTTGATGTCTTCACTATAATTCTACAATGTAGAAAATAGTTAAGATAAAGAAAAACCTTGAATGAGTAGGTGTGTCCAAACCTTTGACTGGTACTGTACATTTTCTAAAAGGATGGACCTTGAAAACACTCTTTGCAGCTAAGCAAATCAGAGCATCCTTTAGGTGAACGATGATCAGTAAATGCATTATCTGTGTTTGTGTTGCTGAAGTTAACATTTTTGTACTTTTTTTAAGATGCATTGCTTGCTTAATAAACTTTATTTCAAGGAACATGATCTCTGTCTGGTGATGAATCATGATAATATCTGAGTCAATATAGCTAATTGAGTAGAGAAAATGGATGAGATCCCAAGTGAACAGACAACTGACAGTAAAAGAAAAACATACTAATAATCCAGAGATGGGATGTGAATGTTCTTCCTCTCACTTCAAAGCAGGAATGTAGGCAAGCATGTTGACAAGAGGTAAGAGTCCACATTTACATAAGAAAGCTATACTACTTTGTGGTAAGCCAGCAATGCACACAGCAGTATAGGGTATTGTGTGTAGATTGATGAGGAAAACAATTAATGAAATACATTTTAGAATAAAGCTGTAATGTAACAAAATGTGGAAAAAGTCAAGGGGTCGGAATACTTCCCGAATGCACTGTAATGTATGATAATTAATGGCATTCTCACAAACAATCGCAAATAATATATAGAACTTTCCTCGCAGCTCTGGTATATAAAGCTTTTTTGAGGCCTTGCTCACAATTCATTCTGTGGCAGCACAATGACCAAACGTATGTGAGGCTCTTAATCATATCTTTGATTATGACACTGGTGAGGAGGAGAGAGGGCACGAAACTGACAGTGAAGATGCATTAGAGGAGGAAGTGTCAGAAGTTGAAGACAACACAGAATATGATCCAGACCAAGAGACAACCAATCTGTAACAATTCAGTGATGGGGAAGAGGGCCCTGCTGAGGTTGTTGTTACATTCCGATCAAATAAGGACTGTAACCTAAGCTTCATTCGAAATGACGCCACATACCCTTTATCACCTTTACCTGCAGCTGAGTGTCTCGCCGGGCGCGGTGGCGCGTGCCTGTAATCCAAGTCACTGGGAGGTTGAGGTTGGAGGATCGAGTGAGCTGAGGAGTTCTGGGCTGTAGCTTGCTATGTCGAGCGGGTGTCCACACTAAGTTCGGTACCGATATGGTGTTCCTGGGGGAGCCCGGGACCACCAGGTCGTCTAAGGAGGGGTGCACCGGCCCAGGTCGGAAACGGAGCAAGTCAAAGCCCCCGTGCCATCCAGTAGTGGGATAGCGCCTGTGAGTAGCCGCTGCAGTGCAGCCGTAGCAAGACATCGAAACCTAATCCTTTTTATTAATTTGGTTGTATTTGTTAGAAATAATGTCATTCTCGGTGGCTACTACTGCGATGCAAAAACTAGAGCATCACAAACAGTAAAATAGAAAGCAGACGAACATTTAGCACGTAATTTTCTCTGGAAATTGAGAATTATACTGACCCCTACTGACGAAGGGAGAGTATAGTAGCTACAGTATTTATAACAGCTGATGTTACCACACAAGAACCAGCAGATGTCAGTAATCAAAAGCCTTTTGCGTTTATATTTTAGCAACGAAACCCGGAAGTACGCGTTTTGTCCCTCAAGAATTCCCGTAGAACTGGGGTCTACTACATTTCTATGTACAAATAAGAAAACAAGGTAAAGCGTATAAATTAATATTTCGTAAGTAATTTATCTTAGTGTTTTGGTTAAAGTGAATATGTGTGACATATACTGACTGTCGAGAAGCTTTGTTTTGGCATAAGAAGCTAACATGCTATTAACGGCAACAAATCAAACGCTAACAACAAACTCGCCGGCTATCTAAACTAGCCATCGTTTTCAATCGACCTTTTTAGCTGAGATGGGAATGAATGTTGGCCAGTAACACAAAGGTACTCTATTGTAGCTGGTGACAGTTGTTCATTTTTGTAGGGGTGGGTATACTTTGTGGAACGTTCCAACAGGAATATGTTCCCAAAACTTTGTAAAGTACAAGGTTGCCAACAAACAACGCATACAAAGTAGCATGATCAATTCACCTAGCTAACTAGCTGCCGAATAGGCATCAACTCACCACAGCTTATTCTTAATGTTTGTCCATAGGCTACCAGAGTGAGGACAGACATTTTTCGGAATAAACGTGGTTAGTGAAAAACGTAATTAAATAGCCCACTCCCTACCGTTACCTGGTCTCTTATTATGCCGCTATACAACTTTGTATGCGTTGTTTGTTGGCAACCTTGTTATTTACGACGTTTTTGTAACAGATTCCTGTTGGAACGTAACACATTATACCCACCCTTTTTGGAGAGAACAGTGGTGGTGTTGTCTTGCTAGCTAGGCGGCCGTCTTTATTGATGCTGCATTAGTTAAACATAAGCTAGAGGCTGTACTAGTTAGCCAGCTAACTCGGTAATTTACAGAGATACCTCCAACTATGCAAAACTTGTTGCGTGATTAACACTGAGCTAACGGATTAACAGCTCAGTTGTTAATGAATAAACTTCGTATCTAGCATGCACTTATTGTTTTGTTGAAATGTTGGTTGCTAGTTTCAACAAGTCATATAGTTAGCTAGTCTATTTAGGTTGACTATGACTTAATGAATGGGAAGCACTGGATGGTGATGATTATTCTCACCACCACTCTAATAGGACATCTCAGTTAACAGCTAATTTTGCTCAGTAATGGAAAGTGTGATTTATCCCTACAGATCTCTCAAGGCGTAATCCATGCTTTCAGATGAGCTTGACTCCAAACCCGAGGTAAGCGCTCCACATTGTTCACCTGCCAACACTAATACGTGGTAGTATGTATTTGTGGTTTTCCATTTGCACGTACAGATCCACCCTTATCTACAGAACTGTTTGATGAATTATCTTGCTTCCTCTCCCTCTCTCCTCGGCTTCTGCAGCTGCTGGTTCAGTTTGTCCAGAACGCTTCCATCCCTCTGGGGCAGGGTCTGGAGGACTCTGATCCCAAACACACCTGCCTTCCCCTGCAGGCCCCTGCAGATAGCTCCCTGTGCACACAGCTGGCCCTGACAGGTCAAACAGACAGCAATCATCACAATGACTGGAAATCATCATAGACAATCTGCCATACAATAGCCTTGTGTTTTTCAGATTATATATTGCTACTTGGACTAAATCTCTCTAAGAACCTACTCTCTCATTGGTTCTCTAGCCAACTAATCACTCCACTAATGTAATCTTTGATTGCTTCCCCAGAAGGTGGTCTCAGCCATGTGTCAGCGAGATCTCTGTCCCTGTCAGAGTTTGGGGGAGCAGAGCAGAGCACCATGGAGGTGCACCCCAACCCCCATCCCCGCAGCCCTCACACCCCCCTCAGCCCATCTCCTGTCCTCCATGACCTGCAGCGGTCAGAGAGCACCTCCTACGTCCTCCTCAACCTCGCCAAAGGTACGGAGACGCAGGGCCCAAGCAACCATATTAAATACAAATTTATTGGTCCCATTTGCCGAATACAAACGGTGTAGACTTTACAGTGAAATGCTTACTTACGAGCCCATTCCCAACAATGCAGAGTTAAAAAGTACACTGATTGAAGTGGATTTAACAAGTGACATCAATAGGGGATCATAGACTCACCAGGTGTATCCAGGTGAAAGCTATCTCATTTACATAACTATTCACACCCCTCAATACTTTGTAGACACATCTTTGGCAGTGATTACAGCTGTGTCGTTCTGGCTAAGTCTCTAAGAGCTTTACACATCTGGATTGTGCAATATTTGCCCAATATTATTTAAAAAAATATTCAAGCTCTGTTGACTATTGCTAGACAACCATTTTCAGATCTTGCCACATTTTCAAGCAAATTTTAGTCAAAAGTCTAACTCGGACCCTCAGGAACATTCACTGTCTTCTTGGTAAGAAACTCCAGTGTAGATTTGGTTTTGTGTTTTAAGTTATTGTTCTGCTGAAAGGTGAATTAATCTCCCAGTGTCTGATGGAAAGCAGACTGAACCAGTTTTTCTCTAGGATTTTGCCTGTGCTTAGCTCCATTCAGCTCCATTTAGCTCCCCAGTCCTTAATGATTACAAGCATACCCATAACATGATGCAGCCACCACTGTTTGAAAATGTGGAGAGTGGTACTGAGTAATGTGTTTTATTGGATTTTCCCCCAACATAACACTTTGTATTCAAGACAAAAAGTGAATTGCTTTGCCACATTTTTTACAGTATTACTTTAGTGCCTCGTTGCAAACAGGATGCATGTTTATATTCTGTACAGGCTTCCTTCTTTTCACTCTGTCAATTAGGTAAGTATTGTGGAGTAACTACAATGTTGATCCATCCTCAGTTTCCTCCTATCACAGCCATTAAACTCTGTAACTGTTATAAAGTCAGTATTGGCCTCATGGTGAAATCCCTGAGTGGTTTCCTTCCTCTTCGACAACTGAGTTGGGAAGGATGCCTGTATCTTTGTAGTGACTGGGTGTATTGATACACCATCCAAAGTGTAATTAATAACTTCACCATGCTCAAAGGGATATTCCGTGTCTGCTTTATTAAATTTTTTACCATCTATCAATAGGTAGCCTTTGCGAGACACTGGAAAACCTCCCTGGTCTTTGGTTGAATCTGTGTTATAAATTCACTGCTTGACTGTGTGGGGTACGAAGAGGAGGTAGTCATTAAAAATCATGTTAAACACTATTATTGCACACAGAGATTGAGTCCATGCAACTTATTACGTGACTTGTTAAGCACATTTTTACTCCTTAACTTATTTAGGCTTGTCATAGCAAAGGGATTGAATACTTATTGACTCATGACATTTCAGCTTTTCATTTTTAATTAATTTGACAAATTCAAAAGGCACTTACACATCTGAGCTGTCTTTGTTGCACGTGCATGGTAACAGTGTAATAACATGAGAGCGAAAAAGAAACCTGCACACTGCTCTTGCTAGTGTCACTGCTCTTTAATAAGCTTTGTGTCGGCCTCAAGGCCTTTATTTTTTTTAAAGCTCTGGCGAAAGCCTTGAGGCCGATACATAAAGCTTAATAAAGAGCAGTGATACTAGCAAGAGCAGTGTGCAGGTTTCTTTTCTCAATTAATTTGTAAAGAATAATTCCACTTTGACATTATGGGGTATTGTGACCAAAAATCTCAATTTCATTCATTTTAAATTCAGGCTGTAATGCAACAAAATGTGGAAAATGTTGAGTGCGAATACTTTCTGAAGGCAATGTTATGTAACACTTAACAGTTCTATCAATTCTATTTCTACACAGACAGCCCCCCTTCCTTCAGGGCATGCCTGATTGTTGTGCTGTAATGTGAATATATGTATTGAAATGAATTCTTTATTTAACCGTTATCTGTACTGTGGTATGACAAAGCAGCTTTGCAAATACATCTCCTCTGCACACTCTGTCTGTGGAAGACTCTGTCTCTGCTGGGCAAATTATCACAATTATTGTCTTATGACCTTGTTTTCTTTACATTTTAGGGCTGAGAGAACATGTGACAAGGACACTTCATCATGCCCTGACAAACTCTCCCTCCTTGTCTCCCTCTCCCTTCACCTCTCCTTTTCTCTCTCTCCCCCTCGTCCTCTCCATCCCTCTCCCCCCTTTCTCCCTCTCTCTCCAGGCCTAGCAGCCTCCTCTGAGCCACTAATCTTTTCAGCAGACGGGACAGAAGAGGAGGAAGAGGAGGTGATCTCGTCCGGGGACTGTTGTGTGGATGGCACTGCCCCCTGGTACCTGCGGGTACAGGAGTTGGCACACGACAGCCTCATCGCAGCAACGCGGGCACAGCTGGCTAAAGATGCCAAGGCTAGCCAGGACGCCAGGGCTGGGAATGGCAGCAACAGTAATGTCACTGACTTTAATGGGGGTGGGTAAATTGACTTTAATGGTAGTTTAATGCCATCAACGGATCACTGACTGAAGAGCAGGTGTGACATTTAGCTGATACTGACTATATAACAGGAAGACTTCTGTTTATGATATCACATCCCCTCTCTGCTTCTGTTGCCTAGGTGACCACCTACCCAGCTTCCCATTGGAGGGTGTGAAGAGAGAGCAGCCGGCGAGGACCAATCGTACGCTTTCGTCTAAACAGAACCTCCGCTGCTCTTTTGAGGGCTGCTATAGAACCTTCACCTGGCCTGCTCACCTCAAATACCACCTCAAAACACACAGGTACACACACACACACACACACACACACACTCAAATATCACCTCAAATGTTAATGTGTGTGTGTGTGTGTGTGTGTGTGTGTCAGGAACGACCGTATATTCCGGTGTGGGGCGGAGGGCTGTGGGAAAAGTTTCTACGTGCTGCAGCGTCTTCAGGTCCACATGAGAACTCACAATGGAGACAAGCCTTTTATCTGCAAGGAGAAGAACTGTGGCAAGAAGTTCACCACCGCAGGAAACCTCAAGAACCACAAACGCACACACACAGGTGGGGACAGTGACACACACTTAGAGGTACACAGCAGTAGAGCTCATACACCGGAGGGACATCTGTTTTAGTCTGCTCTGTATCCTGTAGTACAGCATAGAAGTGAATGTCTTTCATATGTTTCAGGTGTTTTCAGTGCTGTGGGAAGATATGTGCTTAGTGTGGGAGAGTGGTATAATGCTTGCTCTGTGAGAAAGTGTATCATTAATGTGTGTTGTCTACATTTGAGAAGCCTTTAATATGTACCTTCTAGCGTGTGATCTTTAATTGGTGTGTGTGGTGTCTATAGGTGAGAAGCCTTTCTTGTGTGAAGCAGATGGCTGTGGTCGTTCCTTTGCAGAGTACTCCAGTCTACGCAAACACATGCTCGTACACTCAGGTGAGAACACCACACCCACAGATAGGTTCATGAAATCTGAATTGACCTACTAGGACAGGGAGAGGCAACCTTGGTCCTGGAGGGCCGCAGGCACTTCATGTTTTTGATTTAACAGACCTGGAAGACCAGGTGTTTTGAATTTAGGCAATCACTGAACTGATCAATTAGCTCAGTTGGTCAGGTGTGGTGCCTGTGACACTCCAGGAAAATGGTTGCTCACCCCTGTACTAGCATTTAAACACACTTTCAGCTTTTCATTCTATACGTAGTGAAATGACAACAGCTAAGTTGCTTTGTTAACTACCGGTATAACAACAACTGAATATGTGGAAGTCGAGTTCCTACTGTACACGAGCTCAGTTTAAAAATGTAATTGTGGTAACAGTCAGTTAGATAACTTTAGCTTCAATTTGTGTCACTGGGTGTGTCTCAAATGGTACCCTATTCCCTATATAGTGCACTCTTTTTTTTGGATCAGAGCCCAATGGCCTTGTGCTCAAAAGTAGTGCACTTTATAGGGAATATGGTGCCATTGGAGACAGTGATAAGTGTCCCTGTGTATGATTGTGTTCTAGGAGAGAAACCCCACCAGTGTGGTGTCTGTGGAAAGACGTTCTCTCAGAGCGGCAGCAGGAACGTCCACATGAGGAAGAGACACGGAGAGGAGGTGCTGGGGAACGAGGGCAGAGAAACAGGTAACACAGACACACACAAATTACGCCAATGGTCACCAACCCTGGTTACAAGCATTACAGGGTGTACAGGCTTTTCTTCCAATTCCAACACACTACACCTAATTCAGCTGGAGCCTTGGAGTTTACCTGTGTGTGTCTATGTATAACCAGCTCATTGTCTTCCATTTGGAATGTTCGATATAACACACACACACCTCTGTAATGAACAGTATGGCACCTCTGTGTGATTGACAGGCGAGGCTCTGACACACAGCAGTTTGCTGGAGGCTGACGGGTCACCTGACGACAATATGGTCACCATGACTACGGGGGTGGAGCCCATGAACCTACACCACGCCATGCTGCGAGAACAAGGTAGACACGCACACAGTCATGCAAAACCCCAATAAATCACATTTATTTGTCAAATGCGCCTAATCAACTGGTGTAGACTTTACCGTTGAATGCTTAATACAGTCCAATCCCAATACTCTTAAAGGGATAGTGTGGGGATATCTGGGGACACGAATGACGTAACACACATTCCCGATGCTCCTGCAACTTGCGACAACCTTTATTTAATTTAGAGCACAGTTTAATTGTTTCATTTCGACTTACTAAGTATTGTTGACAGTTTCATATCTCGTTGCTCTTACGAACGGTAATAATGGCAGTGAATTGCTGAATGGAGGATTGCTAAAGTAGACCGCAGCAAAGCCTTGGATTTTCCTGAACGATTTCCAATTGGAGTGGCGGGCATATTTGTCTGCTCCTGACACAGTTTCAGTTGCCTTGGTCGGCAGAATATCCGAGGCATGGTTTTTCATCTCTCTTCGTAACAGTAACAGTTAAAAAAGGATATAGTTGATGTAAATGCGACTTGAAATAAGAAGCCTGCATTCAGTTACTAAAATTTTATCTGCAAGCTAGCACGGCTGCTAATTGAGTTAAACGGTCATATTTCTGTTATTTAAAACCTCAGTCTAGTCTACAACTTGACTTCTATTGCCTAGCTTCATTTCCGAAACAACATAATCTGACTCTTCACTGTTCCACAAATCCCTCGATTAGACAGATAAGAGACACTCGCTCTAAAAGAGACCCTCCTAAAGGAGGCCCCAGGCTTGCCTGGGCGAGCAACCCCGCCAAGAGACTTGCCAGGGCGGGAGGAGGACAGCGATGGCCAGGACGCTGCCCTTAGTTCACAGAAGCTTTGACTTGGCTCAAAAGATACATACACAGTTGAAGTTGGAAGTTTACGTACACCTTAGTCAAATACATTTAAACTCAGTTTTTCACAATTCCTGACATTTAATCCTAGTAAAAACTTCCTGTCTTAGGTCAGTTAGGATCACCACTTTATTTTAAGAATGTGAAATGTCAGAATAATAGTAGAGAGAATGATTTATTTAAGCTTTTACTTCTTTCATCACATTCCCAGTAAGTTAGAAGTTGACATACACTCAATTAGTATTTGGTAGCATTGCCTTTAAATTGTTTAACTTGGGTCAAACATTTCAGGTAGCCTTCCACAAGCTTCCCACAATAAGTTGGGTGAATTTTGGCCCATTCCTCCTGACAGAGCTGGTGTAACTGAGTCGGTTTGTAGGCCTCCTTGCTCGCACACACTTTTTCAGTTCTGCCCATACATTTATGGGATTGAGGTCAGGGCTTTGTGATGGCCACTCCAATACCTTGACTTTGTTGTCCTTAAGCCATTTTGCCACAACTTTGGAAGTATGCTTGGCGTAATTATCCATTTGGAAGATCCATTTGCGACCAAGCTTTAACTTCCTGACTGATGACTTGAGATGTTGCTTCAATATTTCCACATAGTTTTCCTCCCTTATGATGCCATCTATTTTGTGAAGTGCACCAGTCCCTCCTGCAGCAAAGCACCCCCACAACATGATGCAGCCACCCCCGTGCTTCACGGTTGGGATGGTGTTCTTCGGCTTGCAAGCCTCCCCCTTTTTCCTCCAAACATAACGATGTTCATTATGGCCAAACAGTTCTATTTTTGTTTCATCAGACCAGAGGACATTTCTCCAAAAAGTACAATCTTTGTCCCCATGTGCAGTTGCAAACTGTAGTCTGGCTTTTTTATGGCGGTTTTGGAGCAGTGACTTTTTCCTTGCTGAGCGGCCTTTCAGGTTATGTCGATATAGGACTCGTTTTACTGTGGATATAGATACTTTTGTACCTGTTTCCTCCAGCATCTTCACAAGGTCCTTTGCTGTTGTTCTGGGATTGATTTGTACTTTTCGCACCAAAGTACGTTCATCTCTAGGAGAACGCGTCTCCTTCCTGAACGGTGTGACGGCTGAGTGGTTCAGTGATGTTTATACTTGCGTACTATTGTTTGTACAGATGAACGTGGTACCTTCAGGCATTTGGAAATTGCTCCCAAGGATGAACCAGACTTGTGGAGGTCTACAATTTTTTTTCTGAGGTCTTGACTGATTTCTTTTGATTTTCCCATGATGTCAATCAAAGAGGCACTAAGTTTGAAGGTAGGCCTTGATATACATCCACAGGTACACCTCCAATTGACTCAAATGATGTCAATTAGCCTATCAGAAGCTTCTAAAGCCATGACAACTGTTTAAAGGCACAGTCAGCTTAGTGTATACAAACTTCTGTCCCACTGGAATTGTGATACGATTAATTATAAGTGAAATAATCTGTCTGTAAACAATTGTTGGAAAAATTACCTGTGTCATGCACAAAGTAGATGTCCTAACCGACTTGCCAAAACTATTGTTTGTTAACAAGAAATTTGTGGAGTGGTTGAAAAACGAGTTTTATGACTCCAACCTAAGTGCATGTAAACTTCCGACTTCAACTGTATGATAAGCTTGACCTGAAAATGGACACTCTCCTCAACTATCCGCTTTGAAATGTCCTTAATTTAAGTTAGAACTGAAATCGTCTGTAGCTGCACGATAGGCAACAGTGACTACACAGGGCACTACCATACTTGAACTAGAGTGCTCTGTTGTGTCTTACAGTGATGACCTAAACACCCTTCAGGCCACAGTGAATTCACTCTCATCTGATGTTAAAGAGCTTAAAGAAAAATGCAAGGACCTAGAAAGATGTCAACACCGCCACAACATATGCCTGGTGGGGCCCCGCCCAACATACTTTGTTTCCCAACTATTGCAGAGGGAGAAATCGGTGCCCTTTGTTTCTTCCAATGTTATTTTAGATTCCAATGGCAGATATATTATTGTCCCTGGCAGAATCTATAATACTCTATTGATCCTTGCCAAATTGGGATGACACACTTTTTTTTTTCAGGCCTTTCTGTCTTCCCTGACACTTTTAATCTTGGGAGGCCATTTGAATTGCTGGCTTAATCCTACTTTGGATCGTTCCTCCAACAAAATTAGCACACCTAAGTCTGCTAAGGTGATCCAAACTTTTCTTGAAGAGTTTTCCGTTAGACGGCTGTCGTTTTTTCAATCCAACAAGTAGGGCATGTCCATCACACTTATACCCGCATTGAGTACTTCTTGGACAACGGACTTCTTTCCTCTGTACGCTCATGCTCATACAATTCCATTGTCATATCTGATCACGCCCCTCTGACTTTAGAGCTATCAGTTGGTGGTGGGACTGAGCCTTGTGTACCTTGGTGTTTTAATACGCGCTTGCTGTCTGAAAGTTTTTTGTCAACTTCCTGACTGCTCAGATTGATGTTTTTTATAGCTAATAACAACACCCCGACATTTCAGCATCTGTTCTGTGGGAGACTTTTAAGGCCTACATTAGAGGTCAAATAAATTCATACACTAGTTTAAATAGGAAAAAGAGACTCTCTGAACTGACAACTTGTATTTTACAGTTACAGTACTTACGCTACCTCACCATCCACAAATGTGTTCAGGGATTGACTCTCTTTACAAGCTGAATTCAATACCTTGTCATCAAATTGAGGAACTGCTGCTTAAGTCGTGACGTACTCACTATGAGTATGGTGACAAGGCAATTAAATAGCTTTCTCATCAACTTTGCCAGTCTTCCTCAAATTCCTCAAATTCAAACACTTACAGGTGCAACAATAGATCCCCAGCTAATAAATAGCCAGTATAAAGACTTCTATGCCTCTTTATACTTCGGAACAGTCTGCTGACCCCTCTGCTCTTGATACATTTAAAAAATATATTCTAACTGTCCCAACAATTGATTCAGTCTCCAAGCTTCAATTGGAGGAACCTATCACCATGGAAGAGATTTCAGAGGCGGCATGTGTAATTCAAGGTGGTAAATGTCCTGGACCAGATGGATACCCAATATAATTTTAGAAGAAGTTTCTGGATAAATTAGCCCCGCTCTTGATGAATGTTTATTGAATCCTTTGAATCAGTCTCTCTCCCTCTATCCTTAAAACAGGCCTCCATTTCAATGATATTGAAAAGGAATAAAGACGCTGTCTCCTGCGTGTCCTATCGCCCAATCTCACTGCTCAATGTGGATGTTAAGCTCTTGGCTAAACTATTAGCTATGCATTTGGAGTCGGTCTTACCATCTGTTATTTCCTCTGACCAGGCAGGTTTTATAAAAAAAATAGACATTCTTTCTCAAATATCAGATGACTCTTTAATGTTATGTATAATCCTTTTATCTCAAAGCTCCCAGATATTCTAATCTCGCTAGATGCTGAGAAGGCTTTTGATAGAGTGGAGTGGGGCTACCTTTTTCATACCTTAGAAAAGCCCTAAGACTACTGAACATCTAATCAAATTGCTACCCAGACTACTTGCATTGCCTCCCTCTTTTACGCTGCTGCTACTCTCTTGTTATTATCTATGTATAAGTTACTTTAATAACTCTACCCACATGTGTATATATCACCTCAATTACCTCGACTAACTGGTGCCCCGCACATTGACTCTGTACCGGTACCCCCTGTGTATAGCCTCGCTATTGCTATTTTACTGCTGCTCTTTTTAATCATTTGTTACTTTATTTCTTATTTTTTTTAGGTATTTTTCTTTATTAACTGCTTTGTTGGTTAGGGCTTCTAAGTAAGCATTTTACTGTTGTATTTGGCGCATGTGACAAAATTTAATTTGATGCATTTCTTATAGCTATGGTCAAATTTACTCTCTTCACAATCCTTCATTCGCAGCTATTAAAACTTTATGGGAACATAAAGTTTGAGTTTACTGATGACACATGGGAAGATATTCTGCACCGTGTCCACTCCTCTTCTATTTGTGCCAAACATGGTTTGATCCAAAGCAACATCCTACACCGCACTCACTGGACTAAACTCTGTCCCGAAGCAAGCACCAATTAGCCTGGAGCTAGGCCTATCTCCCAGCTAGCTGAAGAGGTCCATCAGCCACTCCCTCCTGGACCCCTTTTTCTGCCGGTACGGGGTACGGAACCCCGCCGATTCTTCACGACTGCACTACCGACGTGATCTGCTCAAGGGGGTTACTCAACTGGCTCCTACGTCGAGACGTCCCCTGAATGCCCATCTGCTAGCCTGCTAGCCGCGGCCCGCTAGCTGTCTAGAGCATATCGGACTGTTAGCTAATAGGTCCATCGGCCAATTTCTCATGCCACTATTCCTATTTTGCCAATCGGCCTGGGCCCCTTTTACCATACGAAGCCCTGCTTATCCATCACGACTGGACTACCGACGTAATCTGCCGAGGGTTTTTTCTTCCAACAGGCCTCTTCGTCGCGACATCCCCTGAATGCCCATCTGCTAGCCGCGGCCCGCTAGCTGTCTAGAGCATTTTGGACTGTTAGCTGAATAGATCCATTTGCCAATTGGACTGGACCCCTCTGCTACACGGAACCCTACTAATCGATCATGACTGGTCTATCGACGGAACCGCACGAGGAAGCTAAAACAGACTTTCCTCCATCACAACGTCCCTTTAAGGCCCTTCTGCTATCTTGCTAGCCCCGGACTGCTAGTTGTCTGAATTGCCATGTCTCCATCCAGCCCAACCATTCACTGAACCCCTTTGATCACTTGGCTACGCATGCCTCTCCCTAATGTCAATATGTCTTGTCCATTACTGTTCTGGTTAGTGATTATTGTTTTATTTCATTGTAGAGCCTCTAGCCCTGCTCAATATGCCTTAACCAACCATTTTAAATCTACCTCCCACATATGCGATGACATCACCTGGTTTAAATGTTTCTAGAGACATCTCATCACTCAATGCCTAGGTGTACCTCCAATGTACTCACATCCTACCATACCTTTGTCTGTACATCATGCCTTGAATCTATTCTATCGTGCCCAGAAACCTGCTCCTTTTACTCTGTTTTGAACGTGCTAGACGACCAGTTCTTATAGCCTTTAGCCATACCCTTATCCTACTCCTCCTCTGGTGATGTGGAGGTTAATCCAGGACCTGCAGTGCCTAGCTCCACTCCTATTCCCCAGGTGCTCTCATTTGTTGACTTCTGTAACCATAAAAGCCTTGGTTTCATGCATGTTAATATTAGAAGCCTCCTCCCTAAGTTTGTTTTATTCACTGCTTTAGCACACTCTGCCAACCCGGATATCTTAGCCGTGTCTGAATCCTGGCTTAGGAAGACCACCAAAACCCCTGAAATTTCCATCCCTAACTATAACATTTTCCGCCAAGATAGAACTGCCAAAGGGGGCGGAGTTAGCCTGCAGAGTTCTGTCTTACTATCCAGGTCTGTACCTAAACAATTCGAGCTTCTACTTTTAAAAATCCACCTTTCCAGAAACAAGTCTCTCACCGTTGCCACTTGTTATAGACCACCTTCTGCCCCCAGCTGTGCCCTGGACACCATATGTGAACTGATTGCCCCCGATCTATCCTCATTATTTTCGAATGGGTGTATACATTCCTACCTCGTTCAAAAAGCATGATCCCATGGTATATCGAATGTATAAAACCACATGTGCAATGTAGTGTATTTCAAGCATTGTTTACTGTAACTGAAATACATTTTTTTAAAAGGGATAGTGCCAGATTCTGGAAATCAATGTGTTTTTTCCACTTACGTGGATTTAGATGAACTTGTCGATACCATTTTTATGTTGTCTAGTATGATGGAAGTTAGCTTGCGAGCTAATAATAACTAGCATTAGCGCGATGACTGTAAGTCTACCACTAGCTGTGTAGAACTGAACTTCCTTCATACTGGATGCAGAGACATACAAATTGTATCCATGAGTTCATCTGACTCTGGGTAAGTAGAAAACGGTTTATTTGCCAGAATCTCGCACTATCCCTTTAACAGTTAGCGATGGTGTTCGATTTTTCAGGACTCAAACCAAGGGCATCGTCCAAAACCACAGGGGGATATATAGCCTAACTATGGCCATGTTATTTAATTACCCCCCTGTGCCTTCTGTCTCTTCTAACTCATCTCTTCTTCCCTTTGTTTTAGGCTCGGCAGAGTCCGTGGTCGTTCTCTCTCAACCCCATGACCTGGTCACCATGACAACGACAAGCCACACGTACGCAGAGGATGTGGTGGCTTTGCTGTAGTCAAGGCTGTTGTGCAAATCTCTGTTCACACTTCAGGAAAGGCATTTGTGGCAGAATTCTACATGTACTCTCTGCATCCTTCACTGTGGCTGCGTTAAGACAGGCAGCCCAATTCTGATCTTTTTTTTCACTAATTGGTCTTTTGACCAATCAGAAAAGATCTGATGTGATTGGTCAAAAGACCATTTAGTGGGAAAAAAAGATCAGATTTAGCCCTGTAGATATGTAATTAGCTGCTGAGGGTTTTATGAGAAGACGGTGTAAAATGTTCTAGAACTTGTACAGACAGACAACTTTTTCTGTAGTTTATAAATATAAGGAATTATCAGGTGACTTTCCAAAGAAATAAAGACAGGTATACAAATAATGTTTTAATTAACAATGTGTTTGTCATTGTTAAACAACATACTAAATCAATTGTGTAAGCTTGCCTGGGTGCAGATAAGGCTAAAATGCAGTAATCTTTTGCTAAACAATATTAAGGCTGATGCTTTTTAGCTTAATTCACATTAATCAAGAGCTCGAATCAATTTCTATCGTTGAAGTTTAGCACTAAAGCGGGATTTGAAATTCGAGGCAATGTATCCACATTGAGACTTAATTCACGGTAAACGCTGCATATGTCGGCTCAATCGGAAATGACCATTTCAATCGCACTATGGAGCTGAACTTCTGCAATACTCAATAGCTGACACAAAACTATTTGAAAATGTACTCCACAGAAATGTACTCAGTCCCCAATCATTAAGGAAACAGTTTCAAACTCACAAGCTGCTATTGGAACGAAGGCAGAGTTAATTGAACACTATTTTTTTCCAAACACACTCTATATACATACACACACACACTCTACACACACACACACACATACCAGCTTCTATTTGTTTATGAAAATCAAGATCAGACCTAACTGATAACAGATGGTCAAAATATCCAGATTTGTACAGTATTTGCAGTAACACAACTATGTTGAGTTTCAGCCCCCAGTGCTTTTAATAGATAGATATAGATATAAATAAATAATACAAGGCTACAATATAGCAGCCAGTCATATGGAAACAACAGACCTACTGAACTATAGTACCAGTCATGTGTGTTGGGTAACAAAATAGTTGTAACAATTGTAATGTCATCTCAAATGTAAAATCCAAATATGGCATATCTTTAAAACATTACAAGACACAAAGGCTTATTAGATTAAAATAAGTATTCCTCAGTCCATTTCTTGTTGACAGTCCATGTGATCCCACCTGCCCACCCAACCCTGTGGCTTATGGCTCTCAGTGGATCTTTAGGTTCTGGAAGTGTTTGAACATGGCACCTAAAGCCCAGCTTGTCTCAACGTTGTTCACCTTCTTAGTCAGCTGGAGAAAGGAGACACACACCAAATTACTCATGCCTTTTTGTATTTATTTAAGTAAAAATGTTTAACAGATCTGTCTGACCATTTCTTTGTTGCTAGCTTTAAAAAGTGTGGTTTTGCGTTACTGAATTGCCAAAAGGACTATTCCAGGACTATTCCGGTCTCACCTGCAGTACAGTGTTCTCCTTGAAGCCGAAGCCATCTTTGAGCAGACAGGTGATGTAGGTCATGTCCATACACAAGAAGGGGCTGACAGGACGGTACTTAGACATCTTGTTACACACTGGAATAAGAGACCGAAATCCATTGCCAGATCAGTGCAGTAAAGGGAAACAAGGAGAGGAAGACACCTGTAAGCCATTAAGACTTCTCAAGCATAGAATCTAGACCTTACTGCACTATCAGAGCTGCACTAGCCAACACCTGCATAGCTGTTGTTTTGATGGTGTGGGAAGGAAACTGCGTTTGAACAGTCAAATCCACAGGCAGCTCCCGGCATTATACAAGACCTAAGCCTTGTGCCCACCAGTATGTATGCGTTCTGCCAGAAGTCCATTCATTTCAATGGGAGGCAATTCACACAGCTGGGACACATCTGCCAGATTGCGGTGCGTGCGTTGTGTTTTTGAATTATTTTTTGCTCAGAAAACCTGGGGGCCACGTTGAGAAACCCTGCACAACACAGTAATGATACATCCATTGCTATGGACAGTATTTATATTACAGGTATTTGAAATATGTATTTCAATTACTTCTGAGTATTTAGTAATTTGTATCACCTTGGGCTGAACTACACTCCAATGTGCTATGGAACAAGATACTTTCGAGAGCTGTCATTTGTATTTTCAAAATACTTTTCTATCCCATTTTTCATAACGGTTGGCCATTTTGTTGCTCCCTTTCACCTGGAGTTGGCATCAGGAGTCCAAGTGTCTAAATTAACTCAATGGAAATGTATATGTAAAAATGAACAATTGCAAAGCATGCAGAGTATTATTCTAATGATAATGAAACAAGGCCAATAATAATACCCAGTGTGCTAAGCAGTTCATTTTGGTATGTTAATAATTATTTTGCATATACATTTTGGTCTTTTAGCAGACACTTATCCAGAGTAACTTACAGTCAGGGCACTCAACTAAGGTTGATAAAGTAAAACGTTACTGAGAATGTTGCTGTTCGGGCCAGCTACTTGCAAATGTATTTATTTTAAAATACAAAATACAGTTGAAGTCGAAAGTTTACATACACTTTGGTTGGAGTCATTAAAACTCATTTTTCAACCACTCCACAAATTTCTTGTTAACAAACTATAGTTTTGGCAAGTCAGTTAGGACATCTACTTTGTGCATGACACAGGTAATTTTTCCAACAATTGTTTACAGACAGATTATTTCACTTATTATTTCACTGTATCACAATTCCAGTGGGTCAGACGTTTACATACACTAAGTTGACTGTGCCTTTAAACAGCTTGGAAAATCCCAGAAAATTATGTCATGGCTTTAGAAGCTTCTGATAGGCTAATTGACATCATTTGATTCAATTGGAGGTGTACCTGTGGATGTATTTCAAGGCCTACCTTCTAACTCAGTGCCTCTTTGCTTGGCATCATGGGAAAATCAAAAGAAATCAGCCAAAAAATTGTAGACCTCCACAAGTCTGGTTCATCCTTGGGAGTAATTTCCAAACGCCCGAAGGTACCACATTCATCTGTACAAACAATAGTACGCAAGTATAAACACCGTGGGACCACGCAGCCGTCTTACCGTTCAGGAAGAAGACACGTTCTGTCTCCTAGAGATGAACGTACTTTGGTGTGAAAAGTGCAAATCAATCCCAGAACAACAGGAAAGGACCTTGTGAAGATGCTGGAGGAAACAGGTACAAAAGTATCTATATCCACAGTAAAATGAGTCCTACATCGACATAACCTAAAGGCCGCTCAGCAAGGAAGAAGCCACTGCTCCAAAAAAAAGCCAGACTACGGTTTGCAACTGCACATGGGGACAAAGATTGTACTTTTTGGAGAAATGTCCTCTGGTCTGATGAAACAAAAATAGAACTGTTTGGCCATAATGAACATCGTTATGTTTGGAAGAAAAAGGGGGAAGCTTGCAAGCCGAAGAACACCATCCCAACCGTGATGCACGGTGGTGGCAGCATCATGTTGTGGGGGTGCTTTGCTGCAGGAGGGACTGGTGCACTTCACAAAATAGATGACATCATGAGGAGGGAAAATTGTGGATATATTGAAGCAACATCTCAAGACATCAGTCAGGAAGTTAAAGCTTGGTTGCAAATGGGTCTTCCAAATGGACTATGGACAACCCCAAGCATAGACAACCCCAAGCATACTTCCAATGTTTTGGCAAAATGGCTTAAGGACAAGATAGTCAAGGTATTGGAGTGGCCATTACAAAGCCCTGACCTCAATCCTATAGAAAATTTGTGGGCAGAACTGAAAAAGCATGTGCGAGCAAGGAGGCCTACCAGCCAGTTCTGTCAGGAGGAATGAGCCGAAATTCACCCAACTTATTGTGGGAAGCTTGTGGAAGGCTACCCGAAACATTTGACCCAAGTTAAATAATTTACAGGCAATGCTACCAAATACTAATTGAGTGTCTGTAAACGTCTGACCCACTGGGAATGTGATGAAAAAAATAAAAGCTGAAATAAACAATTCTCTCTACTATTATTCTGACATTTCACATTCTTAAAATAAAGTGGTGATCCTAACTGACCTAAGACAGGGAGTTTTTACTAGGATTAAATGTCAGGAATTGTGAAAAACTGAGATGAATTGTATTTGGCTAAGGTGTATGTAAACTTCTGACTTCAACTGTATATGTATTTTATCTTCATTTCAAAATACAAGTATTTTGTTGTTTATTTTGATACATCGATCTTTATAGTATTTTGTCATTTTTGCCTCTCTCTGGCTATGCATATCATTACTCATCAGACTTAGCTCGTTCTCACCCTCTTTAGCTCCCTTCTTAAAGTCTCTGACCTCCAGCATTCCTCCTTGGGTCCCATCTGAAAGATTGGAACGACAGGGGTCGTTAATCTTTCCTTCATAAACACTGTCATTACACTGTATCATTCATTACAATGAGAGCAGGGCTACACAGTACATCTCCATCATACTAATAGGGCCTGCAACCTTTCTCATCATGTTACTCACTGACGAGTCGACGACCACGGACACCACTCTAATAACAATCTACAACTCATCACACCACTGAGTCTGAGTCACTTACTTCAGAAATGAGACATTTTTCCCTGTCGAGGGGGAGGAGGGGAATGAATCTCATTCTAGGAGTGAGACATTATACTAACTGTGTCCTCTCACTAGCCCCGTTTATACCTGGTTCTAACATGCATCCTTTGTCCTGAGCTTATCCACATTCCAATTGTTCCCACATTGAAGCCATTGCATCTACACATGGTAGTAAAATGTGTCTCTTATCCGTCCACTGTGTCAGCATTGTGACTAGATATCCGGGTCCGCTCTGTATGAAAATGATTTTACAGATATTTGAAAATAATACTTATTTATTTTAAGACACATATTGATGTCATAAATCAATGGTATAACCTGTCAATGTTTGTAGAGTGCGGGATAATGATGATTTAAATAGTTTCACTGTCCCGATCTTTCTACACTTTAGTAAATTGGAGGAGATAAAATATATAGCCTATGGGGCTCTTCTGACATTCTCCCGAATGTGGCAATCTTTCTTTACCTATGCAGAGACACTGCAATTATAACAATGCATGCCTCACTACCTCCGGAGGTGGTCAGGAAGGTCTGATCACAATGTGTCTTAATCGTCTACACCTGTCTAAAATTGTGGGCACAATCAGAATGTGGACAAGATCAGGATAAAGGACGATTGTCGGAACCAGGTATAAACAGGGCTACAAATGCATCCACTGCTTGGTTGTAGTTGAAGTTGTATGTGTGTGTGTTCTCACCAATAAGGCCTGCATCCACGGCTCGGTCAAAGTAGTAGGAGAAAGCGTAGAGCACACAGGTGTTTTTCAACTCATAGGGCTGGTGAACTATTCCCTTTACTACCTTCAACACCTCCTGGTAACACAGCTTGTATCCCGCATAACCTGGGACAGGGACCGAAACAGGATACTGTTATGAGCTCAAGTTTTTAATCAATCAAATGTATTTGTATAGCACTTTCATACACATTTGTGACAGACTGCTTTACAGCAACCCCAGGTAAACCCTAGTACCCTGCATAGGAAGACACTTTGAGATGTACCAAGTTCAGCATGCTACGTTTTGTGTTACCACCCAAATAACTGTTCCAAGGTACATTTATGCACACCATACGTAAAATGTATGCACGCATGACTAAGTCGCTTTGGATAAAAGCGTCTGCTAAAGGGCAGATATATTATTATTAAGGTTGTTCTACTACAGTACATATTTGATGGTAGTTCTAGCAGATCCAGTGAGTTGGTTGACTCTCACCATCAGGTATCCCGCTGACTGTGTAGGTGAGTCCTCCAAAGCTCCACTCCTCTCTGAACTTCTTGGGCAGACAGGAGCTTTTGAACACTCTCCACTCCAACCCTGTAGCGTAAAGTAACAAAATAATGATGAATGGGGGTCTATGAATAACATAGAAAAGTAAAAAGCATGTTCTAAAACCTATATTGTGTGTGAATTGGGGATTCTAACATGCTGATGATGATATGTAAATCAATGTTTGGGCTCGATTCAATCTGTATTGCTGAATTTCAGCGTTATAGCGCAATTTAAATTTAAAGGTAATTTCCGATTGAGCCGACATACCCAGCGTTTACTGTGTGTGAACGCAGTGTCCGCTAACGCGAGAACACTGCCTTTAAATTTTTATCGAAGTGTATCGAGCCATCACCTTCTGCCCCCAGTGCTCCTAGGGCTGCCAGTCTGGCTGCCATCAGTCCGTTACCCAGGTAGCTGTCAATCAAATCAACCAATAGTTATTTGGATAGTACTTTTACAAACCATTATGGGTTTGTTGTATAGAACAATTACTTGGGACAGTTTATACTTTCTGCATCAGTGGATATAGATTGTTTACCTGTGAGTGTACAGTTCATATGTAGAGTTGAACATGTCAAATCTGGCAATGTAGTCAGCAGGAGAACTTACAATGGTTTTCTGCACAGGAAAATAAATATGTGAACAAATGTAATTAACATTCCTGAAAAAATTAAATGCATGTATGTCTAACTGATCTTGTGCCTGGCAAATGAAATGTATGCATGCATGACTAAGTCGCTTTGGATAAATGGCATATATTATTTTATTATTCATATTCAAATATAAACACTGTATCAACATAGTGTAGAAGCACAATATTGAAAATAAATCAGCTTGTACAAATGGACCCTAACCTTGGATTTGGGTAGAAAAGTGATTTGAGTCGATCCACCCCCCAGATCCAGAATCCCCACTGTCTTCCTGGTCTCAGCATACAGGTGACCTAAAAAAAAAAAATTCCCATTTGAACTAACTTTATTGACAAGTTCCCTCTGAAGACGGTGAGACAGGAATCAGTCACACTTGTGATTTGGTACAGCCCAGGTGTCACGACTTCCGCTGCAGTCGGTCCCTCTTCTTGTTCGGGCGGCGTTCGGTGGTCGACGTCACCGGCCTTCTAACCATCGCCGATACACTTTTCATTTTCCATTTGTTTTGTCTTTGTTTTACACACCTGGTTTCAATTCCCCAATTACATGTTCATTATTTAACCCTCTGTTTTCCCCATGGTTTTTGTGAGTGATTGTTTTTTGTAAGTTCGGTCCGATGTTTGTGGACTTGGTATTATTTGGAAATTTTGAGTAAAGTTCATTGTGTTACTCATCTCTGCTGTCCTGCGCCTGACTCCTCTGCACCAGCTACACCCAGAACCTTACAGAATCACTCACCCGAAAATGGAGTCAGCAGGAGCAGACAACCCCCCTTTTGCGATCGAGGAGCGCATCCAGCAGCATGCGACCATGTTGCAACGTCTCGGCATCGCCATGGATCGCGTGCTGCAGACGATGGACCAATGGGAGAGAGGAGGAGTTCTGCCAGTGCCTCCACCGGCACCACTACAACATGCACCACAGTTCACCCCTCCTTCACCCGGTCCCAGTGGGATTTGGCTCGCACTCCCGAGGGAGTATGATGGGACGGCTGCCGGATGCCAAGGGTTCCTACTCCAGCTGGAACTCTACCTGGCGACCGTCCACCCGGCTCCTTTGGGATGTGAGAGCGTGTCCGCCCTCATCTCCTGTCTCTCAGGGAAAGCCCTGGAGTGGGCCAACGCCGTATGGGGGGGAAGGAGAAGCAGTGTTGGACAATTACGTGGAGTTCACCCGCCGCATTCTGGCAGTTTTCGACCGCCCACCTGAGGGTAGAGCGGCGGGTGAATATCTGTTCCACTTGAGGCAGGGGACGAGGAGCGCACAGGAGTTCGCCTTGGACTTCCGGACCCTGGCCACCAGAGCAGGATGGAACGACAGGGCCCTGATCGATCACTACCGGTGCAGTCTGCGCGAGGACGTCCGTCGGGAGTTGGCCTGCAGGGACACCACTCTTACGTTTGACCAGCTGGTGGACCTGTTGATCCGGCAGGATAACCTGCTGGCTACCCGCGGACGTCCGGATCGGGGCCTGTCAGTTCCATCCCCGAGCACCACCACTCTGACGCCCATGGAGCTGGGAGGTGCTGCGCTTAGGGCAACCGGAGGAGGGGCCGTTCCCTGTACCATCTGTGGCCACAGAGGGCACACTGCTGGTCGGTGCTGGGGAGGTTCTTCTAGGACTCGAGACGGCAGGCAGGGCACTCTCGTGTCACCCCAGGTGAGTCGGCACCAGGCTCACTCAGAGCCCCCTGTTGCTCACATGTTTTTGTTTATACATGTTTTCCCCGCATTCCCAGAATAAGGCGCTCGTAGATTCAGGCGCAGCTGGGAATTTTATTGACAGAGCATTTGCCCATAATTTAGGGATCCCTATTGTTCCTGTGGATATGCCCTTCCCTGTGCACGCCCTAGATAGTTGACCATTAGGGTCAGGGCTAATTAGGGAGGCCACCGCTCCACTGGGCATGGTTACGCAGGAGGGTCACAAGGAGAGAATTAGTCTTTTCCTTATTGATTCTCCTGCGTTTCCGGTGGTGCTGGGCCTACCCTGGTTGGCCTGTCATGACCCCACTATTTTGTGGCAACAGAGGGCTCTCAAGGGGTGGTCACGAAAGTGCTCGGGGAGGTGTTTAGGGGTTTCCATCGGTGCTACTACGGTGGAAAGTCCAGACCAGGTCTCCACCGTGCGCATCCCCTCTGAATATGCAGATTTAGCTCTTGCCTTCTGTAAGAAGGCGACTCAATTACCACCTCATCGACGGGGGGATTGTGCGATAAATCTCCTGGTAGATGCAGCACTTCCCAGGAGTTACGTGTATCCCCTGTCAAAGGAGGAGACGGCGGCTATGGAAACATATGTCTCCGAATCCCTGGGGCAGGGGTACATTCGGCCCTCCACTTCACCTGCCTCCTCGAGTTTCTTTTTGTGAAGAAGAAGGACGGAGGTCTGCGCCCGTGCATTGACTATCGAGGTATCAACCAAATCACTGTGAGGTACAGCTACCCGCTGCCTCTCATAGCCAGTGTGATAGAGTCAATGAACGGGGCGCGCTTCTTCACAAAATTGGATCTCAGGAGCGCTTACAACCTGGTGCGTATCCAGGACGGGGACGAGTGGAAGACGGCATTTAGTACCACCTCAGGGCACTATGAGTACCTCGTCATGCCGTACGGGTTGATGAATGCTCCATCAGTCTTCCAGGCATTTGTAGATGAGATTTTCCGGGACCTGCACGGGCAGGGTGTAGTGGTGTATATTGACGACATTCTGATATACTCTGCTACACGCGCCTAGCATGTGTCCCTGGTGTGCAGAGTGCTTGGTCGACTGTTGGAGCATGACCTGTACGTCAAGGCTGAGAAATGTCTGTTCTTCCAACAATCCGTCTCCTTCCTAGGGTACCACATTTCCACTTCAGGGGTGGAGATGGAGAGTGACCGCATTTCAGACGTGCGTAATTGGCAGACTCCCACCACGATAAAGGAAGTGCAGCGGTTTCTAGGGTTTGCCAACTACTACCGGAGGTTTATCCGGGGCTTTGGTCAGGTAGCGGCTCCCATTACCTCACTGCTGAAGGGGGGACCGGTGCAACTGCAGTGGTCGGCTGAGGCGGACAGGGCTTTTGGTCACCTGAAGGCTCTGTTTACCTCGGCTCCCGTGCTGGCTCATCCGGATCCCTCTTTGGCGTTCATAGTGGAGGTGGACGCGTCCGAGGCTGGGATAGGAGCCGTGCTCTCTCAGCGCTCAGGTACGCCACCAAAGCTCCTCCGCCCCGTGCTTTCTTTTCGAAAAAGCTCAGCCCGGCGGAGCGAAACTATAATGTGGGGGACCGGGAGCTGTTGGCTGTTGTCAAGGCTCTGTAGGCGTGGAGACATTGGCTTGACTGGACTAAACACCATTTTCTCATCTGGACTGACCACAGCAATCTGGAGTACATCTGGGCGGCAAAGAGACTGAACCCTCGCCAGGCAAGGTGGGCCATGTTGTTTACCCTTTTGTTTTCACCCTGTCCTACAGACTAGGTTCCCAGAACGCTAAGGCAGACGCACTGTCCCGGATGTATGACACAGAGGAGCAGTCCATGGATCACCCTCCCATACTTCCGGCCTCTTGCCTGGTGACACCGGTGGTGTGGGAGCTGAACGCGGACATCGAGCAGGCGTTACGCACAGAGCCCACTCCCCCCCAGTGTCCAGCTGGGCGTCTGTACGTTCCATCTGCTGTCCGCGACCGTTTGATCTATTGGGCCCACACGTCACCCACCTCTGGTCATCCTGGCATCGGTCGGACGGTGCACTGTCTTAGTGGGAAGTACTGGTGGTCCACCTTGGCCAAGGACGTGAGGGTTTATGTTTCCTCCTGCTCGGTGTGCGCCCAGTGCAAGGCCACTAGGCACCTGCCCAGAGGGAAGTTACAGCCCTTACCCGTTCCACAATGGCCGTGGTCGCACCTATCGGTGGACTTCCTCACGGATCTTCCTCCCTCAGAGGGTAACACCACGATCCTGGTCGTTGTGGATCGGTTCTCCAAGTCCTGCTGTCTCCTTCCTTTGCCCGGTCTCCTTACGACCCTACAGACTGCGGAGGCCCTGTTTACACACGTCTTCCGACACTACGGGATGAGGATATAGTGTCTGATTGAGGGCCCCAGTTCACGTCAAGGGTCTGGAGGGCATTCATGGAACGTCTGGGGGTCTCGGTCAGCCTTATCTCGGGCTTTCACCCCGAGAGTAATGGGCAGGTGGAGAGAGTAAACCAGGACGTGGGTAGGTTTCTGCGGTCTTATTGCCAGGACCGGCCGGGGGAGTGGGTGGCGTTCATCCCCTGGGCAGAGATGTACTTGTCCTCTTGCTCAGTTGTGCACCAGGGCCTCCCACTCCTCTTTCTATTCTGGTTAGAGGCAGTTTGCGCTGTTCTGTGAAGTGAGTAGTGCACAGTGTTGTTCGAGATCTTCAGTTTCTGGGCAATTTCTCGCATGGAATAGCCTTCATTTCTCAGAACTAGAATAGACTGATGAGTTTCAGAAGAAAGGCCTTTGTTTCTGGACATTTTGAGCCTGTAATTGAACCCACAAATGCTGATGCTCCAGATACTCAACTAGTCTAAAGAAGGACAGTTTTATTGCTTCTTTAAATCAGCACAACCGTTTTCAGCTGTGCTAACATAATTTCAAACAGGTTTTCTAATGATCAATTAGCCTTTTAAAATGATAAACTTGGATTAGCTAACACAACGTGCCATTGGAACACAGGAGTGATGGTTGCTGATAATGGGCCTCTGTACGCCTATGTAGATATTCCACGAAAAATCAGCTACAATAGTCATTTACAACATTAACAATATCTACACTGTATTTCTGATCAATTTGATGTTATTTTAATGGGCAAATAATGTACTTTTCTTTCAAAAACAAGGACATTTCTAAGTGAGCCCAAACTTTTGAACGGTAGTGTATATACATATGGCCAACACTACACCCTGATAATTGAATAGTCTAACCAAGAATGCATTACAATATGTACTATGACAAGAAGTTACAAGTCTCACCTGTCAAAAAGTTCACAGTAACCCACGCCAAAATTCCTATGAGAACAAAAAAGTGAAATTGAAGTGGGGTTAATACTGATCTGACAATGCAGTTTAGTGCACTTAACTCACAACTTGTTTGACATGCATAAGCATTCGTTTTACATGTGTGAGAGGGCTATCATTTGAGAGAAGTGGTCAAAATGCTGACAAATCAATTACACAATGACACCACACGAGGCTTGGTAAGCCACTAAATCCATTCACCACATAATTACACGTTTTTGAGATGTAACTAACATTGCCTCTAACGACAACAACCCTCTTTTTCCAACAGTGTCATCATAACAGATCAGGGTAATCTACAGTAATTTAGTAAAATAGCCTCAGGAAAACCAACACAATGAAAAAGAAAGAGCACAGCAAGCTGTAGAAGGAGAGCAGTGACTGATGCTATCAGGAGGAGAGCACTGTTGAAGCCTGCAACCGAAGTGCTGATGAATAGGTTTGACTGGAGGTTGACTGGGGGGTTATTGGGAGACGAGACGTTACCTTCATTTGTACCATCCATTATGCTGACGCTGTCGTCTGGGACGAAGAAGGGAGATTCATCAAACACGTCCTGCACCTGAGGGGTGGAGTGGGAAGATGGAGAGATGACAACAGAAAGAGTGAATGTAGTGTCAACACATTCACCAGTGATTTGATTTAACAGTGCTGTACACTGTAGCCCCCTATCAGATCTAGCAGTGCCTTAGCCAGTACCTGTTCCAGCAAAGCCTGGGCTTTCTCTGGGGGCAGCAGCCTGAGTCCTGCTGTAGCTTTCAGGACCAGTGGGGTTCTCTTCCAATCCAGCTGTGGGACGGTCTTCTTCGCCACCTTCAGAAGCTGCCTCACTGTGTACCCACCCTGGGGAGATAATGTGGTTGTGATGATGAATTTGAGTCAAATCTATTTGAAGTGTTTTGGGAATATTGAAATATCACTTGCTGCGTCGACAGTTACAACCACTGCTGTACTCACCATTTCAGGTATGTCTGCGTATGCCGACAGACCAGGCTTGATGGAATGGAACATCTCATTATCCAACACTGGTAACTCCTCTGTCAGACAAAATATACAAATGAACCATTAGTCAACAGAAATACAGTTGAAATTACAAAACCCACTCGAATCAATAAGCATTTAATCTACAATTTGCAAACATTAATGATGTTTTATGAAGATGGGCATTTAGTGTAATGTTCATTGACTAGCATCTAATAATAAACACATTTAATTAAGTTTAATAAATGGGCAATTCAATACCACAACATTGCATACAGTAACAAACCTGGGAGCATCAGAATTTTAACATAACTCACCAGGGTCTTTCTGTATGAAGGTGTAGACATGGATGCGCGTCCCAGTGCTGCCAGCGTCAAACATTACCCCGTAGAAGATCCGGCTGGAGTTGGCCGGACGGCTGAGGCTGGGGAGGAGGTTACCGAGGCTGGCTGAGAAATCCAGGACAGAAGCCTTGGGCTGGAGCTGGGCATGGGACAGCCCTGTCAGAGCCAACACAACCAGAACCAGAGACAGGGCCACTGCAGGTAGGAGAGGAGCCTGGAGAGACATCTTCACTCTGGCGAAGGAGCAGGAGATGAGTGTCCCTCTGATGGGTATGAAGCCAAGAGATTAGGCTAAACCCGATGGACTGATGGGTATCTTAGTCAACTCAACTAATAGGAGAGTGGAGACTGAGGCAGTTGTGTAGAGGAAAGTTTAGTTTAGCCAACAGCACGCTAGATAGCCTAATTGACACTGCTTCTGAGTCCTGACCTAACTGGATAGAAGGTACAACTAGAAGCAACAACCAACAGAAGAGCCCCAAAGCAATAACATGCAGTTATATGCCCCTTGACCACACCCCAACTAGCCATTCACCAATCAGAAGTGAGCCCTCTGGAGGATGAAGCGCACACTTCCACCTTGACACTTCCATTAGCAGGATTATGTTAGACAAATGTACAGTACTCCCCCTTACTATGGTTCCTACATTCGCTTTTGAGCCAGGGGTGTCACCAAATATGTGTTATATTCATTAGCTATGTTGTAGCTAATTGTCAGTGGTGAAAAAAGTACCCAATTGTCTTGAGTAAAAGTAAAGATACTTGACTAAAATAAAAGTTACCCAGTAAAATACAAAAAATTCTACAAGTATTTGGTTTTAGATATACTTAAGTATCAAAAGTAAATGTAATTGCTAAAATATACTTAAGTATCAAAAGTAAAAGTACTAATAATTTAAAATTCCTTAAATTAAGCAAACTAGATGGCAAAATGTTCTTGTTTTTTTAATTTACGGATAGCCAGGGGCACACTCCAACACTCAGACATCCTTTACAAACAAAGCATTTGTGTTTAGTGAGTCTGCCAGATCAGAGGCAGTAGGGATGTTCTCTTGATAAGTATGTGAATTGGACTATTTTCTGTTCTGCTAAGCATTCAAAATGTAACAGGTACTTTTGTGTGTCATGGAAAATATATGGAGTTTAAAGTTAAAAAAAATCTTTAGGAATGTAGTGAAGTAAAAGTAAAAGTTGTCAAAAATATAAATAGTAATGTACAGATACCCCCCCAAAAATACTTTAGTACTTAAAAATATGCTTACTTAAGTACTTACACTACTGCTAATTTCCAAAGATGCATTATGATGCTTTACAAGCCAAGAGTGTGCAAAGCTGTCATCAAGGCGAAGGGTGGCTACTTTGAAGAATCTAAAATCTAAAATATATTTTGACATTATTCCATGTGTTATTTCATAGTTTTGATGTCTTCACTATTATTCTACAATGTAGAAAATAGTACAAATAAAGAAAAACCCTTAAATGAGTAGGTGTTTCCAAACATTTGACTGGTACTGTATATATACACACACAAAAATGACAATTATAACAATAACCATGAACATTTGCATAATAATTAATCGTTACCCAAAATTCCACAATCGTCACAGCCCTACTGGCCACCACTCGGAGCCTGGTTCCTCTAGGTTTCTTCCTAGGTTACTGCCTTCTAGAGACTTTTTCCTAGCAACTGTGCTTCGGCCTCTGCATTGCTTGCTGTTTGGGGTTTAAGGCTGGGTATCTGTAAAGCACTTTGTGACAACTGCTGATGTAAAAAGGGCTTTACAAAATACATTTGATTGATTGATTTTGTTGAAATGTTTACAGGAATATCTCAAAAGGTACCTAAGCTGTTGTTTTTTAATTGTGAATAAACATGTTATATAACTCCACGTTATATTGGCTAACCCCATAGAAAACTAACAGTATTGCAGGTGAAACCACACAGCAGCTTTCACTAGTTCTGGAGATGTCAAGAATATACACAGTACACAGAACTCTGTTCAAATTTCCATTGTAGTGTTGTCAAATTTCCAAGGACATAGATAGCTACAGCAGCTGCTAACTTACACTGCATGCAAAGAAATGAAAGCTAGCTGCTACCTTTATTGCGGCATGGTAGAGGTAAAGACAGTTTCAGGTTGGATATTCGATGGATATTTGCGCTTTCAACCCTCAATAGCTTTCAAACCACTTGAGCCACAGACTCCAAATAAGTGTCATGATGTTGGAAAATTGTGCACAACATTGCACAGGTCTTATTTTCATGATTTGGACATGAATTCGCTTTGCAAAGCTAATAAACATGTGGAAATGTGAGCAGCATTTTGTATTCCTAGTTGAATTAGTTAGGGAGCGTAAGCAAAGCACCAACTTTTTTTACATTCGAATTTCAATAGCTCCTTGGTCATGTGACCTACTGACCTCAAACAAGGTTCAGAATGTACAATCAGTGGGCCTACACTTTGCACACCCTTTAGCTTGTCTATTTTCATCTCACGTTTTTACATAAATGTTTCAAACTTTCTAATTTCAATAGCTCCTTGGTCATGTGACCTACTGGATTCAAACAAGGTTCAGAATGTCCATTGACTACCCTTCTATATTGCACACCCTTTAGTTTGTCCATTTTCATCTCACACGATTATACATGAATTTGCCTGCTCTGCCCCTCTGAAGGACAGTGTCACTCACATACCTATTCACTTGGGCCTTCTCCCTGGGACCTTCCTGACCTCCAGGTTAGACTAGAGTCAAGCTCAACAGTGTCTTCTTTGCCCGCTGATTCCGTCAAGCCTGTTCCATTGGCTGTGGTTTCGCTAGATAGTAGGTAGGGACAGTGGGAATTTCGTTCATCCATTCATGCGCGTCACTAATTAGATGACGAGGCATTTGGCTACCTCAAGAGACTCTTAATTATGTCCCACCGTTTACCCCCGCTTCATCGAATTTCCTCACTTTGACATGAGGGGGTCACAGCCACCCCGAAGGTGGTTTGAGTGCGACTGCGAAGGGTAGCATGCAACGGTCAGATATCATCAAATTGACATCCATTTGAGTCACGCCCGGTGGTATCATCAGAGGCTTTTCTGTCTTACAAACTGGACATCAGTTGCCGCTACTAACCTTCAGCGGACTTTAACTGGGTTTTTACACCCAATCGACATCAAGTGCCAGCGCAATACTTATAGGCTTGAGAAAATACCCATCGCAGTATCTAGCGGCACCATCGACCGGGTGATGGTAGAAGCAACAGAAAATAATCATTCCCTTTCAATCATTTGCTTGCCCAGGTGGCCCTCCGGGACAGAACCATAGGAACCACCTTTACCAGCGCTTCATCGATATTCCTCACTTTGACATGAGGGGGTCACAGTCACCCCACGGGTGATTTGAGTGCGACCGCGACAGGTGTGTATGCTCCTTTGAATTTCATCTCCCTCCCCAGACCAGCTGGAGATACCTCTCCCACTTCGTAGGACATGAGTCAAATCCATGCAATGCCCCATCACTGCGGGGCCAATGGGTTTAGTCTCCGCCTCAAGTCTAGTGAGCGTAGAGGAGACCTCCCCACCTACAATGTGTGGGGCCGGTGAGCGCCATAGCTGGGGAGATCCACGAGAAGGGCCCGGCGCGCATCCAGAGTTGCTGCCGCCAACCGCCGGACCCAACCACCCACCGGTCTGACTTCGGCCCCCTGACGGACACCACCCCGACGAACCCCCACACGCAGCCCCTTGCGAGACCACGCATGAGAGAACGCGAGATGGGCCGCACAACAAACTTCCAATGGTGGCGAGAGGATGGCGATGGAGCGACTCCTTCCCCAGCCACGGCTCGAACCCAGCCCCGCTTCGCACCCCAGCTCAACCGACCCAGCCCTTAGAGCCAATCCTTATCCCGAAGTTAAGGATCTTTTTTGACAACTTCCCTTACCTACATTTTTATAACATGCCAGAGGCTTTTCACCTTGGAGACCTGCTGTGGATATGGGTACGGCCCGGCGTGAGATTTACACCCTCTCCCCCGGATTTTCAAGGGCCAGGGAGAGCACATCGGACGCGGCCAAAACCGCAACGCTTTCCAGGGCTTGGGCCCCTCTCTCAGGTCGAACCCATTCCAGGGCACCCTGCCCGTCACAAATAAAAGAGAACTCTCCCAGGGACTCTCGCCAGCTTCTCCGGGATTGGTCGCATTAACGCACTGGATGCCTTGCGGCGCCCATCTCCGCCAACCCGTGGACATTCTGAAAGTTATTTAAGGTCAGTAGGTCACATGACCAAATAGCTATTGAAATTAGAATGTTTACAAACTTCATGAAAAATTGTGTGAGATGAAAATGGACAAACTAAAGGGTGTGCAATATACAAGGGTAGTCAGTGGACATTCTGAACCTTGTTTGATGTCAGTAGGTCACATGACCAAGGAGCTAATGAAATTAGAAACGTTGAAAAACATTGAAATTTCATGTCAAATTGTGTGAGATGAAAATGGACAGACTAAAGGGTGTGCAATGTGTAGGCCCACTGAGTGTACATTCTGAACTTTGTTTGAAGTCAGTAGGTCACATGACCAAGGAGTTATTGAAATTCAAAAACTTTTATAAATAATTTGAAATAGTGCGAGATGTAAATCGACAAAAAATAAGTGTGCAATGTGTGTCTTTTCATCGGTTAGTTTTAGATTTAGGAGTAATGGTTAAAGAGCTATTTAAATTTGAAATGTTTTATTTGTCACTATGTTGACGGTCCCTAACTGCTGTTGGTGGACGTAGAGAAAACTACAGGTGAATATCCGTTGAATATCCAACTTGAATCTGTCTTTACCTCGGTGAATTCAAATGGGTACAAAAGTTGATAGCTATTTAATTGATTTCTGAAGTTGAACCAGGCCGTTGCACGACTTGCAATTGACAAACTTGCTAGCAAGCTAATCGGTGACTTCTTCCTAAGAAACCACCAAATCTATTACTGTGCATTTAAAAAAAAATTGACATTTATTCTAGGGCAATACATGTAGTCCCATCCATAAACACACATATCGATCTAGCTCACTCACTTAGGATGTCATTATTCATTTCGACATCCAGCTGTTATCAAGCTAGACAGCTACACACAGCTGGATGTCATACGTCATCAATGTTATGATCACACAAGTGACCTTATGGCTCTGTCGAACTACTGACCAAATAAAAAGTATAATTCTAATGTAGATTGTTGTTTTCCATACATTAGGGTAATCTTGCTGACAATGTAAATAAAGACAATAAAAGGTTAATCCAGAGAGAATGAACATGCTGAGAAAACAAAACAATCAGCCCACCCATTTTCAGCATGTCCGATGCAGTCAGGAGAAACCCACTGTAATTATTTTTGTGCCAGCACAGCAGAAGCATATTTCTATTGTTTTGATTTTGCAACAAGTATAATGATCTGTCTGTGAAAACAGAGGAATTTCTTAGGCAGCAAAATACCAGGCTTTAAGCATTCCCTTATGTAGCTATTGTTTGTGGGTGAGGATTAGTCTATGGACAGATAATCTTAAAGTTTGAAACTCTGCCATTTTACTGTTCACATAGGAGCCGATTCAGACTTAGGAAACGTCCTATGCATGCCTTTCCTACACACATCCCAGTAGTTGGTATTGGGCAAGTGAGTGGAAAGGCTAAAGCAACCAACAGTAGACGAAAGTTGAGGGGTGAGGTCCGGGGAGTTAGAACTGCGACAGCTGAAAGTCGGACTCTAATGTGGTTTTCCAACACCAAGGCTCAGATCAATCCTGCAGCCCATTCCTCCTGACAGAGCTGGTGTAACTGAGTCAGGTTTGTAGGCCTCCTTGCTCACACACGCTTTTTCAGTTCTGCCCACAAATTGTCTATGGGATTGAGGTCAAGGCTTTGTGATGGCCACTCCAATACCTTGACTTTGTTGTCCTTAAGCCATTTTGCCACAACTTTGGAAGTATGATTGGGGTCATTGTCCATTTGGAAGACCCATTTGTGACCAAGCTTTAACTTCCTGACTGATGTCTTGAGATGTTGCTTCAATATATCCACATAATTCCCCCCCCCCCCCCCCCCCTCATGATGCCATCTATTTTGTGAAGTGCACCAGACCCTCCTGCAGCAAAGCACCCCCACAACATGATGCTGCCACCCCCGTGCTTCACGGTTGGGATGGTGTTCTTCGTCTTGCAAGCTTCCCCCTTTTTCATCCAAACATAACGATGTTCATTATGGCCAAACAGTTCTATTTTTGTTTCATCAGACCAGAGGACATTTCTCCAAAAAGTACGATCTTTGTCGCCATGTGCAGTTGCAAACCGTAGTCTGGCTTTTTTTTTATGGTGGTTTTGGAGCAGTGGCTTCTTCCTTGCTGAGCGGACTTTCAGGTCATGTCGATATAGGATTCATTTTACTGTGGATATAGATACTTTTGTACCTGTTTCCTCCAGCATCTTCACAAGGTCCTTTGCTGTTGTTCTGGGATTGATATGTACTTTTCACACCAAAGTACGTTCATCTCTAGTAGACAGAACGTGTCTCCTTCCTGAGCGTTATGATGGCTGCGTGGTCCCATGGTGTTTATATTTGCGTACTATTGTTTGTACAGATGAACGTGGTACCTTCAGGCGTTTGGAAATTGCTCCCAAGGATGAACCAGACTTGTGGAGGTCTTGGCTGATTCCTTTGGATTTTCCCATGATGTCAAGCAAAGAGGCACTTAATTTGAAGGTAGGCCTTGAAATACATCCACAGGTACACCTCCAATTGGGTCAAATTATGTCAATTAGCTTATCAGAAGCTTCAAAAGCCATGACATCATTTTCTGGAATTTTCCAAGCTGTTAAAAGCCACAGTCAACTTAGTGTATGTAAACTTCTGACCCACTGGAATTGTGATATAGTGAATTATAAGTGAAATAATCTGTCTGTAAACAATTGTTGGAAAAATTACTTGTCATGCTCAAAGTAGATGTCCTAACCGACTTTCCAAAACTATAGTTTAACAAGAAATTTGTGGAGTGGTTGAAAAACGACTTAATGACTCCAACATAAGTGTATGTAAACATTCGACTTCAACTGTAAGTGGAATGCATGCCAGCAATGCCACTACACAACACTAAACAATATACACTGCTCAAAAAAATAAAGGGAACACTTAAACAACACAATGTAACTCCAAGTCAATCACACTTCTGTGAAATCAAACTGTCCACTTAGGAAGCAACACTGATTGACAATAAATTTCACATGCTGTTGTGCAAATGGAATAGACAACAGGTGGAAATTATAGGCAATTAGCAAGACACCCCCAATAAAGGAGTGGTTCTGCAGGTGGTGACCACAGACCACTTCTCAGTTCCTATGCTTCCTTGCTGATGTTTTGGTCACTTTTGAAAGCTGGCGGTGCTTTCACTCTTGTGGTAGCATGAGACGGAGTCTACAACCCACACAAGTGGCTCAGGTAGTGCAGCTCATCCAGGATGGCACATCAATGCGAGCTGTGGCAAGAAGGTTTGATGTGTCTGTCAGCGTAGTGTCCAGAGCATGGAGGCGCTACCAGGAGACAGGCCAGTACATCAGGAGACGTGGAGGAGGCCGTAGGAGAGCAACAACCCAGCAGCAGGACCGCTACCTCCGCCTTTGTGCAAGGAGGAGCAGGAGGAGCACTGCCAGAGCCCTGCAAAATGACCTCCAGCAGGCCACAAATGTGCATGTGTCTGCTCAAACGGTCAGAAACAGACTCCATGAGGGTGGTATGAGGGCCCGACGTCCACAGGTGGGGGTTGTGCTTACAGCCCAACACCGTGCAGGACGTTTGGCATTTGCCAGAGAACACCAAGATTGGCAAATTCGCCACTGGCGCCCTGTGCTCTTCACAGATGAAAGCAGGTTCACACTGAGCACATGTGACAGACGTGACAGAGTCTGGAGACGCCGTGGAGAACGTTCTGCTGCCTGCAACATCCTCAAGCATGACCGGTTTGGCGGTGGGTCAGTCATGGTGTGGGGTGGCATTTCTTTGGGGGGGCCGCACAGCCCTCCATGTGCTCGCCAGAGGTAGCCTGACTGCCATTAGGTACCGAGATGAGATCCTCAGACCCCTTGTGAGACCATATGCTGGTGCGGTTGGCCCTGGGTTCCTCCTAATGCAAGACAATGCTAGACCTCATGTGGCTGGAGTGTGTCAGCAGTTTCTGCAAGAGGAAGGCATTGATGCTATGGACTGGCCCGCCCGTTCCCCAGACCTGAATCCAATTGAGCACATCTGGGACATCATGTCTCGCTCCATCCACCACGTTGCACCACAGACTGTCCAGGAGTTGGCGGATGCTTTAGTCCAGGTCTGGGAGGAGATCCCTCAGGAGACCATCCCCCAACTCATCAGGAGCATGCCCAGGCGTTGTAGGGAGGTCATACAGGCACGTGGAGGCCACACACACTACTTAGCCTAATTTTGACTTGTTTTAAGGACATTACATCAAAGTTGGATCAGCCTGTAGTGTGGTTTTCCATTTTAATTTTGAGTGTGACTCCAAATCCAGACCTCCATGGGTTGATAAATTGGATTTCCATTGATTATTTTTGTGTGATTTTGTTGTCAGCACATTCAACTATGTAAAGAAAAAAGTATTTAATAAGATTATTTCATTCATTCAGATCTAGGATGTGTTATTTTAGTGTTCCCTTTATTTTTTTGAGCAGTATATTAATTGCACTATAACGGTGACAAACGGTGCCCACAAACTGTTAGGGCCTACATAAAGCTGTCTCAACAGCAGAGTCCCAACAGCAGGCCCAACACCTTACCACTGCTACACCTGGCTATCAGCGGAGCCTTGTCTGGCAGCGAAACAGTTCACTCAGCCTCATTTACTACCTTTAAAAGAAACATAGCTAATATGGCTGACTTGCTTAAACAAATGTGGTTTCTAATGACAATTGAGATGGACAAACTATGGCAGTAAGGGGACGACAAGCGCATAAGAGGTTAGTTAGTCAATGTAACTATTTGTTCAGCACCTTTGAAATGTACAGCAGCAGAATTCAGAACATGGGTCGTTCTTACAGTGCTCTCCATGTACACCAAGTTAGAACCGTATAAAGGGGGCATATAAGCAGACAATGAAAGCTCTTACAATATTCAATGATTACATTTCTCTAAAACAGGTTATAGGCTACAGTAGAACAGTCAGAACAGTGGGCTAAATTAAGAGGGGTAAATAGACTAAATTATTAGGATGAGGCACATGGGCTACTAACATTTTACTACACAACATACACTTGGTATTACTTTCTTAGCTACAGTATACATATCTCCCAGACATATTACACCATTTATGCAGCAGCATACAAGACATTTTTGGACTCACATTGTTGTGGTCGGCTCACTTGAACAGGAAGGTGGTGCGGTGGTCCTCCGAGTTAACATTGACAGGATGGCCAATGTTGAATGTTTATCATTTTAAACTTGGAAAAGAGCTCCTTAATCCCAGATTTGGGACCACACAGCTAGTCACTTATTCCTTCCAAACCACTCTTTTTGTAATGTTAATGTCAAATGGCCAAAGAGCACCGATACTCTTATCTATAATTTCTCTTCATATGACAAGGATTAAAAAGGATTTACCAGTAGATTGTCGACTTGATTCATGATGTCTGCAAGCTAAGATTTTGAAAGTATGACGTTGACATGCTCAGTCCAATCAAAGCTACTGTACATATAACGTGATTTGACGTCATTTTATCTGTGGCCAATGACCTTGAGCCTTCTTGGATGGGCACTTCTATGGCAGCAGCCAAAGGGCAAGAATTTTCAAGGTCTGCTCTTACACTTGGCAGTGACGTTAAGTCCCCATGAGTGACAAAACACTGAGCCAATCACTGCGCAACGCTCTGTATTTTCTGCTGGCTTGCCCCACCACCACAGAAAGCACTGAACTAAGCTGAAACACCTGCATTTTAGAGCTGCCTTACTCAAGAAAACAAAAAAGAGACCATGTTTGTATGCGGCTTTATTAACTCAATGATACATATTATTTTTACCCTGTTTGCAAACTGATATGTGACATGTATTAATGCCCAAGCCCCCCCAAAAATGTTATAATTATATGTAGTTATTTTTGCAAAAAATGTGGGGCTCAAAACATGTGGGGCTCTGTCTGTACAATGTACAATCAATTAGTGAGAAAGAACATCAACTCCATGTAGGGGCAAGTCGGACAATTTTATTCCCATCATGCACCACACTTAGAAAGGCGGTGACCAACGATGGTCATCGACATGACAAAAGTGATCCGTTCGAAGACGCCCAATCAGACTTACCTTACGCAGGCATGTAACGTGCTCTACATGTGTGGCTACCTTGCGGGCACTGAATAAATTCAGAGGAAGAGGCGAAGTGTGAGGGATAACTGGGCCCAAAATCTGGCTTCACCAGCTGTTTTTTTTTTGCTCACCAAGCAAGGAGTTCTTGTATAGAGGGCAATGCGTGTCGAATTTGGTTAGCAAAATGTAATGGCTTATTTGCTACGTATTATTTGGTCGATTAGAAGTTTCGTAGAGATTAGGTTGTTACAAGTGTACTGATACAACTAGGACACGTGACATCCCGACAACTTTGAGATAAAAAAAAAACTTCTATATCAGAGTTGTGTCTGGTCACCACAACCACAAAGTCATAAATCCCACCAAGTTCAATTTTTTTTGTTAAAATATGATTTTAAACTTAACCCTATCCCCACTGGTAACATTATGCCTCAAGTTAAATTCAAACCAAAAAGGCCTTTTTTTCCCCATAAATGTTTACAATATAGCCAATTTTGACATGGTGGCTGTGGTTACTAGTGGAAACCATTGTGATGGGCGTTCAATCGCATATCTGCACTCATTGGCTAGAATGGTCCCACCTGATCTTGCCTTCTCCAGACTGCCTTCCATTTTTCAAGACATTTATTTTAATTGTTAGAGTAGCCACTTGAGTAATCTGTGACAAATATGTTATTATAAACTGGGTGGTTCGAGCCCTGAATGCTGATCGACTGAAAGCTGTGGTATACCACGGGTACAGTATGGCAAAACATGTTTTTACTCTTCTAATTACGTTGGTAACCAGCTTATAATAGCAATAAGGTACCTCAGGTGTGTGGTATATGGCCTATATACCACGGCTAAGGGCTGTATTCAGGCACTCCACGTTGAGTCGGGCATAAGAATAGCCCTTAGCCATGGTATATTGGCCATATACCACACCCCCTCGGGCCTTATTGCTTAATTCACCCGCTAAAAATCCTCCCACTTGCCGGCCAACAGATTCTCATTGAGGTTTCATCTTAAAGTCGCACTATGCAGAAATCGTGCTGCCATTTCCTGGTTGCTAAAACTCTAATAGTTTTAAGATGGTACAAAGATTCTCAACACTATACTGTCTAAACCGCTGTGAAATATTTTCCATAACCAAAAACATTGTGTCTGCTGTTTGAAGCTGCTGTACAAAACCGAAAGTAAAAGATGCAAAACTATTTAACGAAAAGCATTGACATCGCTCACATAGAACAGATCTACAGCTTCTTAGACTTGATTTATAAATCACATTTCAAAAAGCCATCCCTTTAAATGTGGAAATCTGCTCCAGAGTGCTCAGGACGAAAGTCTACCTTCCAACAGGACAACAACCCTAAGCACACAGCCAGAACAACGCAGGAGTGGCTTCGGGACAAGTCTGAATGTCCTCGAGTGGCCCAGCCAGAGCCCGGACTCGAACTCGATCGGACATCTCTGGAGACCTGAAAATAACTATGCAGCGACGCTCCCCATTCAACCTGACAGATCTTGATCCTATTACTAGTCTGTTCAACCTCTCTTTCATATTGTCTGAGATTCCTAAAGATTGGAAAGCGGCTGCGGTCACCCCCTCTTCAAAGGTGGAGACACTCTAGACCCAAACTGTTACAGACCTATAACCATCCTGCCCTGCCTTTCTAAAGTCTTCGAAAGCCAAGTGAACAAACACATTACCGACCATCTCAAATCCCACCGTACCTTTCCCGCTATGCAATCCAGTTTCCGAGCTGGTCACGGGTGCACCTCAGCCACGCTCAAGGTCCTAAGCAATATCATAACCACCATCGATAAAAAAACAGTACTGTGCAGCCGTCTCCATCAACCTGGCCAAGGCTTTCGACTCTGTCAATCACCGTATTCTTATCGGCAGACTCAACAGCCTTGGTTTCTCTAATGACTGCCTCGCCTGGTTCACCAACTACTTCTCAGAGTTCAGTGTGTCAAATCGGAGGGCCTGTTGTCCGGACCTCTGGCAGTCCCTATTGGGGTGCCACAGGGTTCAATTCTCGGCCCGACTCTTTTCTCTGTATATATCAATGATGTCGCTCTTGCTGCTGGTGATTCTTTGATTCACCTCTACGCAGACGACACCATTCTGTATACATCAGGCCCTTCTTTGGACACTGTTATCAAACCTCCAAATGAGCTTCAATGCCATACAACACTCCTGTGGCCTCCAACTGCTCTTAAATGCAGGTAAAACTAAATGCATGCTCTTCAACCGATCGCTGCCTGCCCGCCTAGCATCATTACTCTGGACGGTTCTGACTTAGAATATGTGGACAACTATAAATTCCTAGCTGTCTGGCTAGACTGTAAACTCTCCTTCCAGACTCATACTAAGCATCTCCAATCCAAAATTAAATCTAGAATCGGCTTCCTATTTCGCAACAAAGCCTCCTTCACTCATGCTGCCAAATATACCCTCGTAAAACTGACTATCCTACTGATCCTTGACTTCGGTGATACCATTTACAAAATAGCCATCAACACTCTACTCAGCAATTTGGACAGTCTATAACAGTGCAATCCATTTTGTCACCAAAGCCCCATATACTACCCACCATTGCAACCTGTATGCTCTCGTTGGCTGGTCCTCGCTACATATTCGTCGCCAAACCCACTGGCTCCAGGTCATCTATAAGTCTTTGCTAGGTAAAGCCCCGCCTTATCTCAGCTCACTGGTCACCATAGCAACACCCACCCGTAGCACGCGCTCCAGCAGGTATATTTCACTAGTCACCCCCAAAGCCAACACCTCCTTTGGCTGCCATTCCTTCCAGTTCTCTGCTGCCAATGACTGGAACGAATTGCAAAAATCACTGAAGTTGGAGACTTATATCTTCCTCACTAACTTCAAGCATTGGCTGTCAGAGCAGCTTACCGATCGCTGCAGCTATACACAGCCCACCTGTAAATAGCCCATCCAACCAACTACCTACCTCATCCCCATATGTTTGTTTTTTCTGCTCTTTTGCACACCAGTATTTCTACTTGCACATCCTCATCTGAACACACTGTATACAGATTTTCTATTGTGTTATTGACTGTACATTTGTTCATCCCATGTGTAACTGTGTTGTTTTTGGTCGCACTGCTTTGCTTTATCTTGGCCAAGTCGCAGTTTTAAATGAGAACTTGTTCTCAACTGGCCTAGCTGGTTAAATAAAGGTGAAATAAAAATACAAAATTTGGGGATCTGCAGAGAATGGGAGAAACTCCCCAAATACAGGCTTGTCAAGCTTGTAAAGTCATACCCAAGAAGACTCAAGGCTGTAATCGCTGCCAAAGGTGCTTCTACAAAGTACTGAGTAAAGGGTCTGAAAACAAGCATTTAAGATTCATTTAAATAAAATTATCAAAAATGTAAAAACCTGTTTTTGCTTTATAATTATAGGGGGGAAAAAACTACTTAATCCATTTTAGAATAAGGCTGTCACAAAATGTGGAAAAAGTCAAGGGGTCTGAATACTTTCCAAATGCACTGTAGGCCTCAATAAAGGAAAGCCATCTAAATGTATCCATATTAGTCAGTTTAAGCACCAACTTGTAGATTGAAAAATACTCTGATCTTGTAGATTATTTTGGTAACATTTTAGGGTTATGAAAGTGTGTTTGGAGAGGCTTTACGCACTAAATATATTGATGAATTAAAAATAGTGGTTTGATTCATCCTGAACGTTGCCATATGCATGAGAGAGAAATGTCAAAAATACAATGTCTAGTTATATAGAGCTCAGTGTTGAGGCATAGGAAGTAGTATGCTTAGCAACTGTATTCAATAGATATCTTTATTCCATGTAAATCAGGAACACCGCTCACTAACGTTACAAATTGGATTTTTCGAATGTACTCACACAAATACTAACAGTTTGACGGTGTCTCTGTTCCACAGGTTGGGGACAATAATAACCATGATAGCTGTGGGACTGGGGCGAAGCCACTTCTAGATGCTTATCTACAGTCCGTGTACCGCTGTTCCCCTCCTAATGGATATAGTTAGGATGCGAGGGGAGTACTGATCCCTATGATCCCTTTGTCTATGGGCAACAGAGACCTTCTCTCACCATTTGCATTCCACCTAGTCCATCGTTCTCATAGAACTCCCAGGAGCAGCATGTCTAATGTTTAAACAGAAGGGTTTGAGGCTATAGTAACAGTACATTTCAGATCTAATCTGCCACTACCCTATAAGAAACATTACTTTCATTAACAGGGTCAAACTCCAAAATAGAAAAACTTTGCTCACATAGTACACTCTGTATAAAACATATTCCAGGACTGCAATAAAGTCGTATCAGTTATCCATGCCCCTTGGCTGCTAACCCCTTGTGAATGTCAGTCAGTAGAACGTTGTGCCAGGGAGAGAACACCACATTTACAAGCGTACATTCCGTTTAGCGCATGGTTGGCATGGTAACTGCTGCAGCCTTAGTCGTGGCGTCCTCAGCCTTCCACTGTGATGTCACCGTCTTGATCTGAGTGTAGAACTGAATGCCCTGTAGCGAGAACACAGAAGAGGAGACAGTCAACCACAGAAATCTTCCACCTCATATATAGTTGTCTGAAACAAAAATGTAGGATCAATATGATCGTATGATAAAATCGGTGGGTGAGAAACAATTGTGGGCTTGTGCTGGTCATTGCCGGTGTTGAGCTAACCTGTTTGCCGTAGAAGTTGGTGTCCCCCCTGAAGGAACCCTTGGAGCCGGTAAAGGAGAACATGGGCAGGGGGACGGGGATGGGCACGTTCACTCCAATCTGACAGACATACAGATCACATTATGAATCAAGGAGATAAATGTCGACAGAGAAATTACAGCTTGAAGGATCCATGAAAAAGCCTTGTGCATTGTTGCAAAATAGTTCTGTGAACAATAGATGGTTGTCCCTCAGAATCTTAAATCCCATTAAAAGCAGATTAGACCCCCACTGAGTAACCACAAGCTATGAGGAAATCAGGAAATGTAGTCATCCAATGATCAATGGGAAACTACTTACTATGCTTGACATCAAATCACACAAGTCTTACTTTCCTAGGCACCTACCGGAATTCTCTGAACGTTGAACTATGGCTCACCTGTCCGACATCCACCTCGTGTGTGTACTTGCGGGCGGTAGCTCCGTTGGTAGTGAAGATGGCGGTTCCATTGCCATACTGGTTGTTGTTGACCAGGGAGATGGCATCGTCCAGAGTGTCTGCCTCCAGAACCACCAGTACAGGCCCAAAGATCTCCTCCGTGTAGCACTTCATCGCTGGCTGGGGTGGGGAGGAGGAGTGGAAAAGCAAGAGATTAAGCTCCATGTCAGTGATCTACAGGATATTATGTCAAGAACAGAGATTTGGTGGACTATCATGTATTATTATTGCAGGCCTTCCAAATGAGTTGAAGGCAAATCAGCTTTGAAAGGAAAGATCCAATATAATAAGTGAAGTGGTATGACTTGTGGAAGGGAATACACAGTACTGTATGAGCTGAAGATTCACACCCGAAAACCTGAAGGATAGTGAACGTGAGAAAAAGTGGAAAGTTGCAGTCAGGTTGAAAAAGGCACTGTGTTATCTTTTCTCCATATGGACAATATTACACAACCATCAACGTGACTAATTGTTGATCAGCCAAGATCTCCATATGGGCAGCCGTCGCTGGGCAGCCGTCGCTGGTCAAGTCAGGCCTCTTAACTCCAGCCAGACAGTAACCTACAAGCAGGGGTTGGAACTGTTTCAGGGAACCCAACCAAAAACAAGAAGAACATTGAGGAAAGGAAATGGATCTCTAGTATTTCAGAACAGAACTGTTTATTTCAAATCTTGAGAAGCTGTTAATAATGTTATTTATTGTTCCAAAAATATTCCTACCGTCTAGTGTAATATCAATATATTCCTACCGTCTAGTGTAATATCAATATATTCCTACCGTCTAGTGTAATATCAATATATTCCTACCGTCTAGTGTAATATCAATATATTCCTACCGTCTAGTGTAATATCAATATATTCCTACCGTCTAGTGTAATATCAATATATTCCTACCGTCTAGTGTAATATCAATATATTCCTACCGTCTAGTGTAATATCAATATATTCCTACCGTCTAGTGTAGTATCAATATATTCCTACCGTCTAGTGTAGTATCAATATATTCCTACCGTCTAGTGTAATATCAATATATTCCTACCGTCTAGTGTAATATCAATATATTCCTACCGTCTAGTGTAATATCAATATATTCCTACCGTCTAGTGTAGTATCAATATATTCCTACCGTCTAGTGTAGTATCAATATATTCCTACCGACTAGTGTAATATCAATATATTCCTACCGTCTAGTGTAATATCAATATATTCCTACCGTCTAGTGTAATATTAATATATTCCTACCGTCTAGTGTAATATCAATATATTCCTACCGTCTAGTGTAATATCAATATATTCCTACCGTCTAGTGTAATATCAATATATTCCTACCGTCTAGTGTAATATCAATATATTCCTACCGTCTAGTGTAATATCAATATATTCCTACCGTCTAGTGTAATATCAATATATTCCTACCGTCTAGTGTAGTATCAATATATTCCTACCGTCTAGTGTAGTATCAATATATTCCTACCGTCTAGTGTAATATCAATATATTCCTACCGTCTAGTGTAATATCAATATATTCCTACCGTCTAGTGTAGTATCAATATATTCCTACCGTCTAGTGTAGTATCAATATATTCCTACCGTCTAGTGTAATATCAATATATTCCTACCGTCTAGTGTAATATAAATATATTCCTACCGTCTAGTGTAATATCAATATATTCCTACCGTCTAGTGTAGTATCAATATATTCCTACCGTCTAGTGTAATATCAATATATTCCTACCGTCTAGTGTAATATCAATATATTCCTACCGTCTAGTGTAATATCAATATATTCCTACCGTCTAGTGTAATATCAATATATTCCTACCGTCTAGTGTAATATCAACATATTCCTACCGTCTAGTGTAATATCAACATATTCCTACCGTCTAGTGTAATATCAACATATTCCTACCGTCTAGTGTAATATCAACATATTCCTACCGTCTAGTGTAATATCAACATATTCCTACCGTCTAGTGTAATATCAATATATTCCTACCGTCTAGTGTAATATCAATATATTCCTACCGTCTAGTGTAATATCAATATATTCCTACCGTCTAGTGTAATATCAATATATTCCTACCGACTAGTGTAATATCAATATATTCCTACCGTCTAGTGTAATATCAATATATTCCTACCGTCTAGTGTAATATCAATATATTCCTACCGTCTAGTGTAATATCAATATATTCCTACCGTCTAGTGTAATATCAATATATTCCTACCGTCTAGTGTAATATCAATATATTCCTACCGTCTAGTGTAGTATCAATATATTCCTACAGTCTAGTGTAATATCAATATATTCCTACCGTCTAGTGTAATATCAATATATTCCTACCGTCTAGTGTAGTATCAATATATTCCTACCGTCTAGTGTAGTATCAATATATTCCTACCGTCTAGTGTAGTATCAATATATTCCTACCGTCTAGTGTAATATCAATATATTCCTACCGTCTAGTGTAATATAAATATATTACTACCGTCTAGTGTAATATCAATATATTCCTACCGTCTAGTGTAGTATCAATATATTCCTACCGTCTAGTGTAATATCAATATATTCCTACCGTCTAGTGTAATATCAATATATTCCTACCGTCTAGTGTAATATCAATATATTCCTACCGTCTAGTGTAATATCAATATATTCCTACCGTCTAGTGTAATATCAATATATTCCTACCGTCTAGTGTAATATCAATATATTCCTACCGTCTAGTGTAATATCAATATATTCCTACCGTCTAGTGTAATATCAATATATTCCTACCGTCTAGTGTAGTATCAATATATTCCTACCGTCTAGTGTAATATCAATATATTCCTACCGTCTAGTGTAATATCAATATATTCCTACCGTCTAGTGTAATATCAATATATTCCTACCGTCTAGTGTAGTATCAATATATTCCTACCGTCTAGTGTAGTATCAATATATTCCTACCGACTAGTGTAATATCAATATATTCCTACCGTCTAGTGTAATATCAATCTATTCCTACCGTCTAGTGTAATATCAATATATTCCTACCGTCTAGTGTAATATCAATATATTCCTACCGTCTAGTGTAATATCAATATATTCCTACCGTCTAGTGTAATATCAATATATTCCTACCGTCTAGTGTAGTATCAATATATTCCTACCGTCTAGTGTAATATCAATATATTCCTACCGTCTAGTGTAGTATCAATATATTCCTACCGTCTAGTGTAGTATCAATATATTCCTACCGTCTAGTGTAATATCAATATATTCCCACCGTCTAGTGTAATATCAATATATTCCCACCGTCTAGTGTAATATCAATATATTCCCACCGTCTAGTGTAATATCAATATATTCCTACCGTCTAGTGTAGTATCAATATATTCCTACCGTCTAGTGTAATATCAATATATTCCTACCGTCTAGTGTAATATCAATATATTCCTACCGTCTCGTGTAATATCAATATATTCCTACCGTCTAGTGTAGTATCAATATATTCCTACCGTCTAGTGTAGTATCAATACATTCCTACCGTCTAGTGTAATATCAATACATTCCTACCGTCTAGTGTAATATCAATACATTCCCACCGTCTAGTGTAATATCAATACATTCCCACCGTCTAGTGTAATATCAATATATTCCCACCGTCTAGTGTAGTATCAATATATTCCTACCGTCTAGTGTAGTATCAATATATTCCTACCGTCTAGTGTAGTATCAATACATTCCTACCGTCTAGTGTAATATCAATACATTCCTACCGTCTAGTGTAATATCAATACATTCCTACCGTCTAGTGTAATATCAATACATTCCTACCGTCTAGTGTAATATCAATACATTCCTACCGTCTAGTGTAATATCAATACATTCCTACCGTCTAGTGTAATATCAATACATTCCTACCGTCTAGTGTAATATCAATACATTCCTACCGTCTAGTGTAGTATCAATACATTCCTACCGTCTAGTGTAATATCAATATATTCCTACCGTCTAGTGTAATATCAATATATTCCTACCGTCTAGTGTAGTATCAATATATTCCTACCGTCTAGTGTAATATCAATATATTCCTACCGTCTAGTGTAATATCAATATATTCCTACCGTCTAGTGTAATATCAATATATTCCTACCGTCTAGTGTAGTATCAATATATTCCTACCGTCTAGTGTAGTATCAATATATTCCTACCGTCTAGTGTAGTATCAATATATTCCTACCGTCTAGTGTAGTATCAATATATTCCTACCGTCTAGTGTAATATCAATATATTCCTACCGTCTAGTGTAATATCAATATATTCCTACCGTCTAGTGTAGTATCAATATATTCCTACCGTCTAGTGTAATATCAATATATTCCTACCGTCTAGTGTAATATCAATATATTCCTACCGTCTAGTGTAATATCAATATATTCCTACCGTCTAGTGTAATATCAATATATTCCTACCGTCTAGTGTAGTATCAATATATTCCTACCGTCTAGTGTAGTATCAATATATTCCTACCGTCTAGTGTAATATCAATATATTCCTACCGTCTAGTGTAATATCAATATATTCCTACCGTCTAGTGTAATATCAATATATTCCTACCGTCTAGTGTAGTATCAATATATTCCTACCGTCTAGTGTAATATCAATATATTCCTACCGTCTAGTATAATATCAATATATTCCTACCGTCTAGTGTAATATCAATATATTCCTACCGTCTAGTGTAATATCAATATATTCCTACCGTCTAGTGTAGTATCAATATATTCCTACCGTCTAGTGTAATATCAATATATTCCTACCGTCTGGTGTAATATCAATATATTCCTACCGTCTAGTGTAATATCAATATATTCCTACCGTCTAGTGTAGTATCAATATATTCCTACCGTCTAGTGTAATATCAATATATTCCTACCTTCTAGTGTAATATCAATATATTCCTACCGTCTAGTGTAATATCAATATATTCCTACCGTCTAGTGTAATATCAATATATTCCTACCGTCTAGTGTAGTATCAATATATTCCTACCGTCTAGTGTAATATCAATATATTCCTACCGTCTAGTGTAATATCAATATATTCCTACCGTCTAGTGTAATATCAATATATTCCTACCGTCTGGTGTAATATCAATATATTCCTACCGTCTAGTGTAGTATCAATATATTCCTACCGTCTGGTGTAATATCAATATATTCCTACCGTCTAGTGTAATATCAATATATTCCTACCGTCTAGTGTAATATCAATATATTCCTACCGTCTGGTGTAATATCAATATATTCCTACCGTCTAGTGTAGTATCAATATATTCCTACCGTCTGGTGTAATATCAATATATTCCTACCGTCTAGTGTAATATCAATATATTCCAGTGAAGTCATGATGGTAGTAATAGGCTAAACACTTTCCAATTCATGAAATGATGCCCAGCACTTCAATCATGGCCCCTCCTTGTCCACCCGTCTCTCCCTCCCGGTAAAATTTCAGTCGCATTTCACGCCTGCACTTCTCTGTCCATCAAACAAGGATCGTACTGGTTCCATAGTCAGCTGCTCTATCCGTGCCCGTTGGTGGAGTAAATTAATGCGCTAAATGGAAAAATGACTGATTTCACCAGGTAAAAAAAATAGATATACACGTAAATTAACTATTACTTTTCTGGGGTTCGAACCGGTTCAGAACTTTATTATGCTGGTCGGTACAAAATAAAATAGAGATTGTGCTCGGAACAGAACAGATGCAAAATAAATAATTTGGTTCCAACCTCGGCCCACAAGTGGGGCTTTGGTTAGCTAGTACTGCAGGACAAGGGTTAAATACTCTTATCTACTGTAACAGGGAGTTACAGAGCTACTACAGGCATGTCGGAAGTTTTAACGTTTACCTTTATGTGAAAGTGTAATTCCCACTGTACCAAGTTTCAGCGTTGTTGTGAGATACTCCAGTGATGTAAACCCAAATATAAACTGGGTGGTTTGAGCCTTCCAATGCTGATTGGCTGAAAGCTGTGGCATATCAGACTGTGTACCACATGTATGACAAAACATACATTTTTTCTGTTCTAATTACATTGGTAACCAGTTTATTATAGCAATAAGGCACCGCGGAGGTTTGTGGTATATAGCTAATATACCACGGCTATGGGCTGTATCCAGGCACTCCGTGTTGTTCCTTGGCTGAGAACAGCACTTAGCCGTGCTATACTGGCCATATATCACACCCCTTATTGCTTAAGTATAGAGGTGCGGTGGTTCACCAAAAGTTACATGACGTAATGTAATAATGTAGCCGGAAAACTTGTAGATGAGGAAACCTTGGCTTTAGCTCAGCTACTGACAGTCAATCACTCAGCTGACCAAAATTCATAGACCCCGCCCCCCTTACCGTAACGTTGCCGATGATAGTGGGTCCTACGAAGTTTCCATTCTCGTATCCTTTGACGTGGACATTGCGTCCATCCAGCAGCAGCGTAGCTCCCTCGTCCACGCCACTCTGGATCAACATCTCAACACGGGCCCTGGCCTCAGGGGAGATCAGTGGACCCACATCAGCACCTGGCTGGTCACCTAGATACACCCACACAAAGGAAGAAAACACGGAATTACAATTCATAGGATGGACATTCCAATTCTGAGCAACGTTGCATGATACGGTATGTGGACTGGAGCTAGTGGTCATATTGGATGTACTGTTTCAAATGGGGGAAAACTGGATGTGTAAGAAAAAACACTAGCAAGTCTTAAATTCACACAGGGGTTAGTGAGTCTTTTAGGTAAAAGGGTGAGGTACCTGCATTGACGCGCAGGGCTTTGGAGCGCTCCACCAGCTCTGGGAGCCAATCACGAGCTTCGCCTACCAGAATGGCAGTTGAGAGAGCCATACAACGCTGTCCTGCTGCGCCGAAGGCCGCGCCCACCAGCTGGTTCAGAGTGTTCTCCTTGTTGGCGTCAGGCATCACCACACCGTGGTTCTTAGCTCCCTACAAGCCAGAACACATGGGTTGTTACATTTACTGCAATACATTTTAGGAACGTGCAAAGACATACAGTAGACCTAAGCAATAAGTATCTCAAGAAAAAAAACTCAAGGATCGACAGCCATCTATTGGCTCAGTCTTGATAGAACTATTCATCTTGCAGTATGCTTAAGGCCACAGTAAACTATTTAAAAGCTGCTGTAACTTTTTGGGCGACCTGACCAAATTTACATAGAAAAGCGAGTTATAGATCTGTCATTCTAATTGAAAGCAGGTTTAGTGGTAAATCTTCTATGTGCGCTATTTCTATGTTTTGCATTCTGAAGTTTCGTTATTGTGTCTTCCGGTTTTGAACACTACAAACAATTGAAAATACAATATTTTTGGATATTGAAGATATATTTCTACAAACTTGTTTTGTCACAAACAAAAATTAGGTGAATTATTTTATTTTTTGCAACCGGGAAATGGCGGAGCGATTTCTGCATTTTGCACTTTTAAGGCAGACATGTTTCCTAAATGCGTAAGGGATTCTTTAATAATTTAATCCCCATCATATTTACCATGTTGGACTGCACTCTCTTGCCGTTCTTGGATCCTCTCTCGTAGATGTACTCTCCTGCCTGGTTGGAGCCCACAAAGCTGATGGCCTTGATGGCTGGGTGGTCACAAATGAAGTTCACAGCTACGGAAAGAGGTCAAAGGTCATCTAATTTCACTCATCAGCATCATCATTACACGGCACTGTAAGGGCACAAAATGGCACGGTGTAATCACCTTGGAAACAAAACAAACAACCTTTCTTATATGGACTCCTTTCCCCTAAAGCACTTAAATACATTACCTATACACATTATGCAAAGCGTTTAACATAATGCTTGAGGTATATCAGTAGTCTGAATGGTCTTGTAGATGCAGCACTAACACACATGATCAGCATAGCCTGCTTCATTGCATCCTGGGAAACAGGACACACACTTCAATAGCATGTTTTATAAATACTAAGCACACAACCCCGTCTCACCAGCGTGCTGTCCATGGATGATGTTCAGGGTCCCGTCGGGCAACCCTGCATCCTGCAGCAGCTTGGCCAGCAGCATGGTGCACCCTGGGACGCGCTCGGAGGGCTTCATCAGGTAGGTGTTGCCACACACCATGCCCATGGGGAACATCCACAGAGGGATCATGGCAGGGAAGTTGAAGGGGGCGATGCCGGCACACACCCCGATGGGCAGGCGGTAGGTGTAGGTATCCATGTCTTTGGTGATGGAGGGCAGGGTCTCCCCCAGCATCAGGGAGGTGATGCTGCAGGCGTGCTCTGCCACCTCTAGGGGGCAGAGAGGAGCAGAGAGTGAGAAAAGCCAGGGAGCTGAAGGTCAAACACAGTACATGTGGAGGTAGAGATCAGAGTAGGGGTGAAAGAGTGTAGGCAGAGGGTCAAATACGTGTGTTGCTAAAGGAGATCAAGAGATCAGAGAAACAGAGACTCCGATACAGAGACTCCGACACAGAATAGAGAAGACTAAAATAATCATTTATTGGGCAAGTTCTTGTAGTAGCCATCTCCCCGCTTCAAATAAACATTTTCTCCCGTTTCCCATGCCTACTGAAGGGGACTGTCTACTCACGCAGTCCTCTGAAGACGTCTCCCTCCGCGTCGGCTAGAGTCTTGCCTTGCTCCAGGGTGATCAGCCTGGCCAGCTCTTTCTGTAAACATAGAAGAAAATAAATAAAATTAGCCAATCATCTTTGATAAACATTAATGTTTTAGGACCCGGTTATTGTTAAGAAACATGTATGCAGGCCAGATTTCAGACCAGGGGCTTTCCTTACAATGTTTTCCTTGATGAGCTGCTGGTATCGGAGGAAGATCTGCTGGCGGGTGAGAATGGAAGTCTCGGACCAGGAGGCATAGGCCCTGGAGCAGGAGTCTACTGCAGCCAGCATCTCCGTGTAGGTGGCTTTGGGCACACGACTCACCACCTCATTAGTAGCCTGAAGTAGGGAGAGAAGAGGGACAAGAGATGACCAGGTCATTGTGAACAGAGACCAACTACATCTGTGGCTTCCCTGTGGCTCAGTTGGTAGAGCATGGTGTGTGCAACGCCAGGGTTGTGGGTTCGATTCCCACAGGGGGGGCCAGTACAATTTTTTTTTATAAATGCATGAAATGAAATGTATGTATTCACTACTGTAAGTCGCTCTGGATAAGAGCGTCTGCTAAATGACTAAAACATTTTTAAAAATGTGGCCTGTCCAGAAGGGTGTAAAGTTTAAGAAACTTGAGATAAAAATGAACTGTGTACAGGGATAAGTGTCATGACATGTAGAATAGGGAGTCCGATAGCATTTCAAAATGTTCTATTTGTCAGGGCCAGCCTGATGAAGAACAAGATCGGCAACCACCACATGCTCAAATGTTTGGTTATAATCATATGATTTGCCTGCTTAATTGCCTCCACAACTTAAAAACGGTCTTTAGTAAAATGAATACAAGTGTTTTCAATCTATATGCCTCAGGGACTGACAATCCAATCTTGAACTTACTAAACTGCTGAATTGTCACTCTGTACTCAAAGTATCAGATGTCTCACTGTTCAATTGAAAGTTATCAGGTTTATAATCAACCAAAATCTGTAATGATGCATGTATACGTAATTCAGAATGACTATATAAATGTTTAGACTCAGGAAAATGTGCCTTTTATGCCATGCTCTACCACCATGCTATTGCCTTGGATTTTTTAGCCACTTGCCTTTTTATGGAAAATATATATCAGCAAACAAAAATATTGTATTTTCAGTTGTTTGAAACTGGTGTACAAAACCGAAAGTAAAAGACGCAAAAACTAATCTTTGTGAGAAGCATAGAAATAGCGCACATAGAACAGATCTACCGCTTCTTAGACTTGCTTTCAATGAGAATGACAGATTTATAACTAACATTTCTATGTGAATTTGGTCAGAAATTTATTCGAAAATTTTGACCAACTTTAAATTAAAGCTGGATTGTCTTTAGTCAATAAGTATTCAACCACTTTGTTATGGCAAGCTTAAATAACTTCAGGAGTAAAAATGTGCTTAACAAGTCACAAGTTGCATGGACTCACTGTGTGCAATAATAGTGTAACAATTTTTTAATGGCTACCTCATCTCTGTATCCCACACATACATTGTAAGGTCCCTCAGTCAAGCAGTGAATTTTAAGCACAGATTCAACCACAAAGACCAGGGAGGTTTTCTAATGCCTCGCGAAGAAGGGCACCTATTGCTAAAATAAGCTAGCATTGAATATCCCTTTGAGCATGGTGAAGTTATTAATTGCACTTTGGATGGCGTATCAATAAACCCAGTCACTACAAAGATACAGGTGTCCTTCCTAACTCAGTTGCCAAAGAGGAAAGAAACCGCTCAAGGATTTCACCATGAGGGCAATTGTGACTTTAAAACAGTGACAGACAGGACATAAAATGTACTTTCTGGTTCACCAGCCACTGTGGCAGGTAGATGTAAAAATCTATCAGGCACACATTTTTTTAACAGGCAGAATATTTTTTTTCCTCAAATTTCTCCCCCCAAAAAAGATGAACACGCTTTGTAATGTTTCTAAAACAATACATGTGTTAATAGTAAGTAACTAACTAATGTGGTATATTGTTTAGATACATTTTTTGTTACCCGAGTCTTAACCAAAATACAGTATCAGATACAAAAACGTTCACCTGCCCCTTTAAGGGCAGAGGTTACTGTAATAGCACGACTAGAGTCATGTTTGTGCATGTGAGATTGAGTCTGACTAGTAGAAGCATTGTCTTCTCTTCCCTAGCAGTTGAAACTCAAATAGAAAAACAACCTAGCTTGTGAACAAAATGTAAATAGAAAGAAACAAGGATAAAGTCTCACTTCAGTAGACTTTAGTTTAAAGTAAATTAGACCAACTCTTATGCCTGCGCGCAGCGCTTCTAATAATGAATCTTTCACTAAGCTCTTCACTTCCGCACTACATTCGTAGTGCTTTGACTGTGCGATTAATAGCTATGAAACAAAAACGGCATAAATTCTTTGAACAGCTACTGCAGCATTTATTTTACTATAAATGTGATCACACTTGACTATTTTTATTCACAATTGCGAGTGAAATGCTTGCAATGTGGATCCCTGACCACCCGCCAACGTGGATGGTGAAATAGACATCTTACCCACCAATGCCAAAATCTACTTGCATTTCCAAGTGTTAATTTTAAGCCCCGATTACACAGTTTAATGGCTGTGACAAGAGAAAAACGGAGGATGTATCGACAACAATGTAGTTACTCCACAACACTAACCTAATTGACAGTGAAAAGGAAGCCTGTACAGAATAAAAAATATTCCAAAGCATGCATTCTGTTTGCAACAAGGCACTAAAGTAATACTGCAACAAATCTGCCAAAGCAATTAACTTCTTGTCCTGTATTGGATTTGCCCCAAACATTACTGAGTACCACTCTCCATATTTTCAAGCACAGTGGTGGCTGTGTTCATGTTATGGCTCGTAATCGTTATCGACTGGGACTTTCAGGATTAAAAAAAAGAAATGGAATGGAGCTAAGCACAGGCAAAATCCCAGAGAAACACCTGGTTCAGAGATGAATTCACATTTCAGCAGGGAAATACCCTAAAACATGTATTCCCAAACTGGGGTATGCGTACTCCCAGGGGTACGCCAAATAAAAATGTGATACACTTTTTTTTTTAATACATTTTCAAACAGTCCATTTATATTTTCCAACGGGGCTATACATTTGGGTGAGTTTTTTCCCCTCGCCTTAGTAGCCTCGTTTCACTGCCAAAAATAAAATGTAACATCTAGTGTTCAGCAAAATAACAATGTCAAATACAGGTAGCTTAGTCAAATAATTAGCATTCAATCACATTAACCATTACTCTCTCGCAGGAGTTCCACTAACGATACATACAGTTGAAGTCGGAAGTTTACATGCACTTAGGTTGGAGTCATTAAAACTTGTTTTTCAACCACTCCACACATTTCTTGCTAACAAACTATAGTTTTGGCAAGTCAGTTAGGATATCTACTTTGTGCATGACAAGTAATTTTCCCAACAATTGTTTACAGACAGATTATTTCACTTATAATTCACTGTATCACAATTCCAGTGGGTCAGAAGTTTACATGCACTAAGTTGACTGTGCCTTTAAACACTTTGGAAAATTCCAGAAAATTATGTAATGGCTTTAAAAGCTTCTGATAGGCTAATTGACATCATTTGAGTCAATTGGAGGTGTACCTGTGGATGTATTTCAAGGCCTATCTTCAAACTCAGTGCCTCTGCTTGATGGTGTTCTTTGGCTTGCAAGCCTCCCCCTTTTTCCTTCAAACATAATGATGGTCATTATGGCCAAACAGTTCTATTTTTTGTTTCATCAGACCAGAGGACATTTCTCCAAAAAGTACCATCTTTGTCCCCATGTGCAGTTGTAAAACGTAGTCTGGCTTTTTTATGGCGGTTTTGGAGCAGTGGCTTCTTCCTTGCTGAGCGGCCTTTCAGGTTATGTTGATATAGGACTCGTTTTACTGTAGATATAGATACTTTTCTGCCTGTTTCCTCCAGCATCTTCACAAGGGGCGGCAGCGTAGCCTAGTGGTTAGAGCGTTGGACTAGTAACCGAAAGGTTGCAAGATCGAATCCCTGAGCTGACAAGGTATGAATCTGTCGTTCTGGCCGTCATTGAAAATAAGAATTTGTTCTTAACTGACTTGCCTAGTTAAATAAAGGTTAAATAATAAAAGGTCCTTTGCTGTTGTTCTGGGATTGATTTGCACTTTTTGCACCATCTCTTGGAGACAGAACGTGTCTCCTTCCTGAGCGGTATGACGGCTGCGTGGTCCCATGTACTATTGTTTGTACAGATGAACGTGGTACCTTCAGGTGTTTGGAAATTGCTCCCAAGGATGAACCAGACTTGTGGAGGTCTACAATTTTTTTTTCTGAGGTCTTGACTGATTTCTTTTTGATTTTCCCATGATGTCAAGCAAAGAGGCACTAAGTTTGAAGGTAGGCCTTGATATAAATCCACTGGTACACCTCCAATTGACTCAAATTATGTCAATTAGCCTATCAGAAGCTTCTAAAGCCATAACATCATTTTCTAGAATTTTCCAAGCTGTTTAAAGGCGCAGTCAACTTAGTGTATGGAGTGGTTGAAAAATTAGTTTTAATGACTTCAACCTAAGTGTATGTAAACTTCCGACTTCAACTGCATGTAAGATAGTAAAATAAAAAGCAAAATTATTGTTTATTATAATTTGTGCCCTGGTCCTATAAGAGCTCTTTGTCACTTCCCACGAGCCGGGTTGTGACAAAAACTCACACTCATTCTTATGTTTAATAAATGTATAGTGTGTGTGTGTGGCATACTTCCTGGAGACAATGACAAGTTTCCTTAAAGTAGATGCAAACAGGCCCCCCAGGCCTGAGTTAGTGAATGTGAGTGCATAAACATGTCAAGGTTAAATTGAACTGGCTACAAAGAATAGGCTCCCATTTCTTCACTTTCCAAATCATACATATTAAATGACCCCCTAAAGAGTTCTTCATCTCCAGCTTCCGACCGGTTTATACATTGCTTTTTAGTGTTTGCATCAACTCCCGTTGTGGTGTGTGTGTGTGTGTGTGTGTTAATGCAGAAATACTTACAGGGTTGTGAATGTCCAGCCATTCTGAGGCGTTTGACTCAACAAACTTGCCGTCAATGAACAACTTGGTGGTGGGCTGCAAGGTTGCAAAAGCACAGGGGGACAATGCGGTCATCCACCATATCAAATCATCATATATGTACATGTCTAGATTGTATGAGCATGTATTCTAATTCAAGTCTTCTGCAGTTACAAACACTCATAAATGTAGTTATGATTGCATGATGTTAACTCACCACGGATGATGAATAACACATGCGACCCATCTGAAGGGGTGCCTGTAAACGACAGAAAACAATAGTTATCGGAGTTGTAGCTCCAGTTTTACAGTATGAGTGGAGCCCCACAGGGGAGCTCAGCTCCTTGTGGTTTACCCCACTGCCTAGGCAGCAAATAGCCTGAGAAAAAAATGATGCACACATCTGCAGCCAATAGGAGTATAGGTGTCCCTATATAAGGGGACGCTTCCCCTCAATCAGCCTCCCGAAAAATGATGTTCAGCGAGACTGGGGGTCGGCAGGGCCTTAAGTCCTACAGGGCTCCGCTCCACTCATAGAACTGGAGTTACCACTCCGGTAACTATCGTTCTATATCGTGGAGCTCCACCCCATAGGACTCCTAGTGCTTTAAGGTGGAGCGCAACGCTCCAAAATATATTCCCTGCTGAACCTAACACTTCCCAACTTAATGAAAAGGTCTGGTCCAGTAATGGCTGCGACCAAATCCCGCAATACTTTAACACACTGTGAAAACAGACTGTGTCCTCGGTCTAATCCGCACTACTCAGTCCAGAGGCACCGCCAATGACTAGTGGGCAGATAAAGCAGAATATGAGCCATAGTAATCTGTACAAGCAGATAGATGAACTCAAAACTTTATCGGTATTAAAAAAAAAAATCAAATAGTACTGTAACATCAGTTAACTTCCCTGGGCTAGCGTCCCACCCTAGTCAACAGCCAGTTGAATCCCGTGGCGCGAAATACAAATACCTCAAATGCTATAACTTCAATTTCTCAAACATATGACTATTTTAACACAATTTTAAAGACAAGACTCTCGTTAATCTAACCACATTGTCCGATTTCAAAAAGGCTTTACAGCGAAAGCAAAACATTAGATTATGTCAGGAGAGTACCCTGCCAAAAATAATCACAGCCATTTTCAAAGCAAGCATATATGTCACAAAAACCAAAACCACAGCTAAATGCAGCACTAACCTTTGATGATCTTCATCAGATGACACTCCTAGGACATTATGTTATACAATACATGCATGTTTTGTTCAATCAAGTTCATATTTATATCAAAACCCAGCTTTTTACATTAGCATGTGATGTTCAGAACTAGCACACCCACCGCAAACTTCCGGTGAATTTACTAAATTACTCATGATAAACGTTCACTAAATACATAAATTATTTTAAGAATTATAGATCCCGTGTGGCTCAGTTGGTAGAGCATGGTGTTTGCAATGCCAGGGTTGTGGGTTCGATTCCCACGGGGGACCAGTATGGAAAAAAATGTATGCATTCACCACTGTAAGTCGCTCTGGATAAGAGCGTCTGCTAAATGACTAAAATGTAAAATGTAAATAGATACAGAACTCCTTTATGCAATTGCGGTGTCAGATTTTAAAATAGCTTTTCCGCGAAAGCACATTTTGCAATATTCTGAGTACATAGGTTTGGGACAACCTAAACTCAGAATTACCATTAGAAAAATTGGATTACCTTTGCTGTTCTTCGTCAGAATGCACTCCCAGGACTTCTACTTCAACAACAAATGCTGTTTTGGTTCCAAATAATCCATAGTTATATTCAAATAGCTCCGTTTTGTTCGTGCGTTCAGGTCACTATCAAAAGGGTGACGCGCGAGCGCATTTCGTGACAAAAAAAATTCAAAATATTCCATTACCGTACTTAGAAGCATGTCAAACGCTGTTTAAAATAAATTTTTATGCTATTTTTCTCGTAAAATAGCGATAATATTCCAACCGGGCAACGTTGTATTCATTCAAAAGCTGAAAGAAAAAAAATTGAGAATTCTCATGAACGCGCATCTCCAGTGTCACTGTCCCCAGGCTGACCACTCACAAATTCTGCTGTTCTTCGCCCAGAGACAGCAGACACCCCATTACACTTTCTGGCGGCTTTAGAGAGCCAATGGGAGCCTTAGAAAGTGTCACGTTACAGCACAGATGCTGTATTTTCGATACAGATGCAACAGAAGGACAACAAATTGTCAGACAGGGCACTTCCTGTATGGAATCTTCTCAGGTTTTGGCCTGCCATATGAGTTCTGTTATACTCACAGACACCATTCAAACAGTTTTAGAAACGTTAGTGTTTTCTATCCAAATCTACTAATTATATGCATATTCTAGTTTCTGGGAAGGAGTAGTAACCAGATTAAATCGGGTACGTTTTTTATCCGGCCGTGCAAATGCTGCCCCTTAGCCCCAACAGGTTAAAGGAACTATATCCCTAATCCATCCGCCCAAACACAGTCATAGACTTGTGGGCAGGACAAAAAAACATGACTCTACTGTGCCATCCCAGCCAGGAGTCATGTCATGTAGTCATTCTAATTGGAGAAAGCGGACCGGATGGAAACCCTGTCCATTGATCCTGCCTTTTTTGCCTTAATTCTAGCCTTCTCATCAGCAAAGCTGAGTACAGGCTGAACCCATTTAGAAGACCTACTCACTGATTCTTTAGTGTAACCCACCACACTCAATTTATAGGCAAAGCCAATGATTCGTAGGCAGATAATAGAATATGGGCCAACTACTCTGCCTCAGCAGATAATGACACCTCAATGTTCCATCAATTCCAGTGACCGGTCTAATAGTAAAGTAACACCAGCTACAGCACTATTTCCCTCATCACTCCGCCCCTACACAGTGATACACTGGTGGGCAGTCTAGACATTCTCTGCTGTACTGACAGTGTCAAACAAACATGTCTTACTCTCTGACAACTAAGAGAGTGGACCTAATGGGAAACCTGCATCTTTTCTTAACTCAAGTTCTCCCTTCAGCCACACTGAGTACAAAACGAGCTAGAGAGTTAGACGACATGTCTAACAGGTAATATCGGATAAAAGGAGACATGACGACCGAGACGCCGCTGCACATATCCTCTACCCCTGTTCCTCTGAAAAGGGCCGCAGATGCCGCTACTCCACGAGTGGGCTCTGACGCCCTCAGGCAGTGGCCGCCCTGCCGCCTCATAAGCCGTCTCAATTCCTTCACAAAGCCAATGAGACAGCAGCTGTTTTGAAAGTGGTCTACCAAGTGTACTAGCACCGTGACGCAAAAACAGCTGAGGCAATGACCTATTCATTGCCGTGCGCTGCAGGTAGCACGCTAAGGCGCGCACCGGGCACAGGCAATGAAGCCTCTCCTCTCTCGGCTTCGCATGGGGAGGCGGGGGGCGAGGGGAGAAAGCCCATAGCTCAACGGTCTGTGACCTATATGAGCTCTTAATAACCTTCTACATAAATGCCGGGTTAAGACATAACACCGCTCTGCTCAAGTTGCCATTGATGGCAAGGCAGTTGGGTCTCGTCGAAAGAGCACACAAGTCACTGACACGCTTGGCTGTAGTCAAGGTAATCAAAAGTGCCGTCTTCAGAGACAACATCTTGAGGGGGATTTGATTCAATGGCTCGAACGGCATGTCGCAGAGCGCCTTGAGTACCAAAGTTAAATCCCACTGGAGCAGCATGGCTCTAGCCGCTGGCCTAAGCCGCCGCATTCCCAATAGAAACCGTTTCATTAAAGGGTGGCTGAAGACGGTGTCTCTGCCAAACCCCTCATGAAATGCTGAAATCGCTGCAGCGAATACCTTAATGGTGGCATTCCAGGCTAAGGTGCTCGTGAGCCCACAGCCACAATTCCTCCGCCAGCCCGTGGAGTGCAGGAGACCTGACTCCTCCTTGCCGATATATGTAGGCTGTGGTTCGGTTGTTCGACCAAACCAGCACGTCCTGACCCCATAGGGTAGACACAAAGTGGGTCAGAACCAGTAGAACTGTCTCCAACTCCAGGAGGCTGATGTGGCGTCCCGAGGGAGGTCACACACCTACCGCCAGAGCCTGACATGTCCCTCCCATCCAGTCAGACAAGCGTCTGTAAAACACTGGAATGTAGGAGGACACTCTGCCTATTGCGTCAGGACGCATGGGTCTCTCCAACAGTTCAGGTCTGCTCTGAGCGAGAGGGGAACTACCAAAAGAAATAAACGATGACGGTGCCTCACTGGGTCCAGTGATAGTTGGGCAAACCCTCGCTGTGCTCTGTGCATGTGCAGAAGTCCCCAGATGAACCACGGAGTTGGCAGACGACATGAGACCCATGAGTGTCATGGCGGAATGCGCCGTCACCATGTGATTCGGATAAAACCTTCGTAGGGCTAGCAACAAGGCAGCCTGCCAAGGATCTGCCATTCGAGCCTTCATAGTCAGTGTCTAGCTATAAGCCCAGGTAGACAATCTGATGACTGGGCCAAGGCGTGCTCTTTTCCCAATTCACAGCGAACCCCAGACGTGTGAGATGAATCACTGTCTGTGTCGTGTGTATGATCACCAGCTCTGCTGACGGAGCGAGAACCAGTAGGTCGTCTAGGTTGGCTAGTAGCCTTACCCCTTGATGAAGCAACGGTTTGAATGCCGCCTCCACGCATTTGGAAAAGTTGCGAGGTGCCAGGGCGTACCCGAACGGCATACTCGTACGCCACCCCTTGGAAGGCGAAACGCAGAAACTTCCTGTGATGCGGATGCACCGGCACATGAAAGTATGCGTCCTTTAGGTCTATGCTTCTACAAAAGTCTTTGTTGTGGATACATTCCAGCAGACGTTGTCGTAAGCATTCAAAAGGGCCGTTTGGCAACGCTCTCGTTGAGAGTGCGGAAATCCAATATTGGCCTCATTCCCCCCCCATCTTCTTTGGCAGTAGGAAGTAGGGTGAATATAGCCCACTGCTCCTTTGCTCTTGGGGAACTACGGTCACCGCCTCCTTCGCCAATAGTTCCGTAATCTCTTTCACAAGAGCGGCTACTTTCTCTGGCGTCTTCATCACCGTCTCCACCACGCCCAAAAACAGGGGAGGAGTTCGGTGGAATTCGATGGCATAACCCTTCTCCCGCGAACGACTTAGCTGCACCCTCTCCTCCTGGCTTCGCTGCCACTCCGAGTAATGCTCTGAGAGCGGAAGAGCACGAAGCTGTAGGAAGGACCTGTATTCCTCTATGGCCCCAAGCCTTCGCTATCCCGCGACACTGAAGTGGTGGGACAGCCCAGGGTGGGCCCCGCACGAAAGGGGGAGGAATTATTGACACGTTCTATGAGAAACGGGGGCGCCGACCCTTTGGTTATACTCGTAACCTTGTGGTTCCAGCCCTCCGTGTACGCAGCACGGGTCTGAGCTACACCAACTGGGACACCTGCCTGAGTTAATGTGCCGTCTCCCAACAGTGATTGCGTCATCGGCCCAACATGGGGCTGTGTACTCAGACTGTTCTTTAAACCCCTAGCCACCTCACTCCTGAGTGTGTAGGGTTTTTATGAGGTATAGCATGACGGCTTATTAAGAGCGTCCGTCTCGCTTCCCTCATGTCATTACCACTCACAACGTCCTCCTGTGTGTGCTCAGCTACGTACTCGTAGTGGGCTGTGCTACACACAGTGGTGAGGAAGATAGAAGGAACCTGAGCGGTCTCAATTTTGTTATGGAAAATAGGTTCTCTTGTGACAAAGTCAGATAGAACACATTCTTTATTAACAAAGGACACATTGGCTCCTCCATCCCTGGTGGGGGATGAACAGTGGGCGTTGTCACCTGAAGTGCTGCGCTCTCTCCCGTCCGCTCAGTCCTACCCATGGTGAGACAGGATAGAGGCTGCCAGGAGGGCAATATTATTAGCTGCTGCTATAGCCTGTACACCTAGAGTGAATGACTTCTCTACCAGCTGTGCTGTGAGTCGGTCCTTAGTCGTAGGTAGTGTGGGTTTCCTGGATGACGGCCAGGAGCTCGAACCTGGGGCGAGGTATGCGGCTAGGGCGTCCTCGAGCCTAGGGGTCTCCTGAGGCCATTTCCCGTCCACTTTGGTGAACGGGGTGTACGCCTTCGCCGGTGCTCTGGCCATTAAAGGCGACTCCCATGCACCCTCCACATATTTAGCGAGAGAGGGCATGGCCAGTGCCGAAGGCACAGCCACCCGTCTTTGTCCAGAGTAGGGGCCGCCCACCATCATATCCACTTCCAGAACGGAGGGAATGGGGGGGCGTGTAATCTCCAGACGGCTCGTGGCCCGCTCAATGAGCCCTGTATAGTCAGAGTGCAGAGAGGGCGTTGCATAGGAGGCGGCTGCTGAAAATTCAGAGCCCGTCTCTTCCTCGCCCAAGGATGTGAAATTCCCCTCGCTCTCCCCGGGGGGGTGGGGGGGGGGTCATTTCAGCTTTGGTCAGTTCCCAACGTCCTCGTCATCTCCGGAGACGCCGTCGTCATATGATGCCACAGAATCTGAGTCTAGCACAGACATGGCATCTTCCAGAGGGAGATCTCCCTTGAAAAATGCCCACCGCTGTTTCCTCTCCTTTCTTTCTCTCTCTCCTTTAAAGAAAGGAGGGTGCAGCTAGGGCATTCCGGGGATCTGTGTGGCCGCCCCTAGCTTGCTGCAAACCCAAACACACAAAACATAAGTCATGTGGGTCCGTAGCCGACATAGTGGTTAATAAAATAGTTTTTGGGGTGGAAAAGCGTTGCTCATGAAGGACAACGTGGAGACTAGGTAATTGACAGCGGGTTTGTCCTGAGTCTTCTCTCTGGGCGTCTTCAGTCCAGTCCTGTCGCTGAAGATAATGGGAGGCTGATTGGGTCACCTGTGCTCCTATTGGCTGCAGGTGTGCACATAATACTGTCAGGCTATTCGCTGCCTATGCAGCGGGGTAAACTAAACCACTAGGAGCAGAGCTCCACGATATAGAACACATAATGATCACTTTTCAATGTTTAGTTTCCATTGGCTAAGATCCAAAAGCCTAACTTTCTGCAAGACGACTAGCTAAGCTAACTATGTGGCATTGTAGCTGGCTAGTTGAACTCGAGAGCGAACGTTAACTCGTCCAATTGTATGCTACAGAAAATAGCTATATGTTGCAATGCCAAGGGGGGGAAATAATTATAAGTGTATGTTTCGACATCGAAAAGTGTGGCACCAACTAGCGAGATAACTAACGTGCCATTCTAGCAGGATAGCTAGTTAGCCACTCAAGCTTCAAACAATGCATTTAGAAAAGCTGCACGAGGTATGTGGTTTACCTTTTTGCTCCATAACGACCTTGCTAGAATCCCTGCCATGGTTAAAGCAACTGTGATTGCTTTTAGCCCAAAAGTACGCACTCCCCAGCTGGTCAGACCCAAAATACAGACACCTCTAGAAAAGGTTAGCCGACTAACAGTCACACAATCATGGCGTCAAACTGGCTGAGGACGTAGAAAGAGCAAACGCTGAAATTTTGATCTGCTCTTTCACTGAGACAGCGAGGTTGGGCCACATTAACCAGCGCAGCAGATGCTTTAACAATCTGTGAAATTGGCATGCTTGATTCCCGTGAATAGGACCCAATCTGGGCGGGACAATAGCTTGGGAAAGAACCAATCAGTAGGCGAAAACGAAAAAACTCCCCCAAATGTATGAAGCGCATTGGCTGGCCTGTAATGATTGCGACCAGCGGTCGCTGACAGGAAAATGAGTCTCCGTTACATCTCTTTCATTGATCCCAAGTAGAGTCCATCATTCTAATTTACACCATCGTTTTTTTCTTATCGAACGAAGACGTGAGAACAAGTGTCTTCTTTCAAACATGGTAGAATACATTAGAATATTATTGAATATCGTAGAATATAAATAGAATAGAGCATATTCAATTAGTCACTTGAAATGACTTATTACTTATTTCGGATTCCACTATTTATAATGTGACAGACACTTTTTATATTGACCTTGGTCTGAGTTTTACTGCTATAAATAAGTTACATCAGGATACATTTGAAAGTATTTACCTAACATGTTATTTAAGCGCGAGCAAAGGAATATGTCCCAATGGAACAATGAGATAGATACATTAGCACCTTTCTGACAGGTGGCAGTTTCTATGGTAACAGACACACAGGCAAGATGGCGTTCCTTCACTGGAGTTGCCAGGACGTGGCAAAATGGATAAGATCCTTAGGATATCCACATTATACAGTGAGTAAACATATTAAGTTAACAATTTAGTAACTTAGTTACTAACTTCTTCACAATGCCAAGTAACTTTCCAGTTTTATTTTAGCTAGCCTAACATCAGAGTAACTTTATAATAATGTGGCTTAGACAGAAGCAGTCTAGGCGTAGGCTACTTTGGTGATAGAGAGCCACTTATTCAACAGCTCTGTCTTTATCCCCCCCAGGCCTGTTTCACTGAGAACCTCATCACAGGTAAAAAGCTGATTTATGTAAATTGCTGCTATCTGCCAAGATTAGGAATCACAGACTTTGAGGATATGAAGGTAAGGAGATGGTCCTAAAAAGCTTTCAAATTCTAAGCTTTTATTTGACTTACTTTTAATTTCAATAGAGTTATTTTTGAATTAAAAGGTCTGAATGGAAAGTAGAAATAGGCTAGACTCCAGTAATCCCTGCACTAAAACTTCCTGGGAGCGCCAACATGAATGTGTGCAAGATTGTCCAATGCTTTCTTATTTGGGTTGGAACAATCTTCCCATCTCAGTTGTAGGCTAATTATTAATGATGGGCCGCACAACATACTATATCATACACAGCCAAATGCAGAAAATCAGATGCAGCACAGATAATAATTCATATTTCATAGGCCAACTCACCAGGTGATAGAAATATAAACCCTGGTCCAGTTTAGCTGCTAATGTGCATGGTGATGCTCTTATTTATAGCCTATTATTAATGCTTGTGGGAGTTAGGGTTATCAGCCCTGAACACCCCTGTAATTAGGAGTGGGCAACGAACTGAATATTGCAGATAGAAATACTATGAATAGAGCTGCCATTTCTTCCTCACTCTACACTCTTAGATTCCAAACGGGTTCTTCGGCAGTCCCCACAGGAGAACCCTTTTAGCTTCCAGGTAGAACCCTCTGTGGAAAGGGTGGAACCTGGAACTAAAAAGGGTTGTTCAACGGGTTTTCCTATGGGGATAGCCAAAGAACCCTTTTAGGTTCTAGATAGCACCTTTTTTTCTAAGAGTGTATACATTTCAGAGGGGCATGTCTATTCTAAAATGCAATACATTTCTATCTGAATGTTCTATAACGTACCCTACTGAACGTGACACATATATTTTAGTAGCCTATGGTTTGACTCAGCTCCTCCTCCCTGTGTTATACCCCCCTGTAGGCCATCTCTGCCCATGTGCGTGAGCTGCTGGGGACATCAGAGCCGCTGTGGAGCCGCAGCATCGCAGACCCCCCCAGAGACAGCATGGGCCTGTTCCTGGAGAAGAAGAGCAGAACAGGGGACTGGGCCGATTCCTTCACCTACACACAGTTCCTCGACAGGAAACAGTGAATGGAATCTGTCCGTCTGATAAAAGAAACATGAATGAATGAGCTGTCTGTCAGTGTGTTGTTTGTAAGATGACGTTAGTTGTGAATGATGAGACAATAATGTTCCATTCAATTACAGATGTTGAGACACTATGTCAAGACAGCGTTTTGTAAGGCACTTTGTGATTAAATTGGTGTTCTGGGGTGTGCATTTAGTTTTTCAGATGATTTCATTTGTAATAATATAGTGATTGTGGAGTAACAGCTGGTGAAGTGAAGGTCTTAGAACTATGACCCTGTAGTTAGTGCACTACCTGCTATGCCAAAGGGTCTAGACCTCCTGACATAGTGTGCATAAAAACAGATAAATATTCTAAGCCAAGGGCCCCTTAAGGCTATGTTCCACTTATGCATGGCCCGACAGAGTATGAAGGTTTATTGAATGAAATGAATACTCAATTGGTCCATGAACAGTTGGCACACAGTTTCCTCATTACAATGTCCTTTTATTGATTAACTAGGTAATGCAAGGTACAACAACAGGATGTCATTTTCTGCATTCTAAAATAATGTATTAGAAAGAGGAAAACTCAAAAGGCTCTTGAAATTACCACAGATCCCTTCATTCCAACACCTTGGGCACAAGCTGTCCTTATTGATCTGAACCGTGCCTGTATACAGTGGCTGAATGAGGCTGTATTGATCTGCAGTAGAGATCCTCAGTGTAGTGCTGTATTAGATGAAACCCGACACTTTGTGTATTATGAATTGCTGTGGTAAGAGGCAGGAAAGTATTTGTTCTGAGGAAGAGTCATATGTCCTGTTAAGAGAACGCACTCAGAGAACACCTGTGCTAAGTGCATTTTCAACGTGAAGAAGTGCAGAAGATGATAAGATGACCTCAGAGGTATCATTCCCAGGCATCTTCATCACTTCTTCATGCCACAATACCATGTTGGCCCGCTGATCTAAAGCCTACACATTAGCTCAGGTAGCTAACGCAAGTCTTCAGGTCTCAAGCAAGGTTGTAAATCACTGAAGCACCTCCATTACATGAACACATCAGCAATAGCCTGTGGCTAGCCCTGTGCTTTAGCCTGAGGAGTAGGTGCCAGAGGCAAAGCAGGGAGTGCCATGGCGGTTATAGCCAACCTGTCATTTTCTTGCCAAGGTGGTTATTGCCAACCTGTCATTTTCTTTGCCAAACACCCTTGTTTGGCATGAGAAGGATGTTGCCTTGTTTAATGCAGAAATAGTTAAGTTGAAAGATGCTGAAATTAGCATATAGTATAAGGCTGTTCTTCAATTTGCCAGTGCATGATACACATTGTAAGGATATTAAATATAGAGTCCTAACCACAGATGCCTAAACTACAGATATAGAGTCCTAACCACAGGTGCCTAAACTACAGATATAGAGTCCTAACCACAGGTGCCTAAACTACAGATATAGAGTCCTAACCACAGGTGCCTAAACTACAGTTATAGAGTCCTAACCACAGGTGCCTAAACTACAGTTATAGAGTCCTAACCACAGGTGCCTAAACTACAGTTATAGAGTCCTAACCACAGGTGCCTAAACTACAGTTATAGAGTCCTAACCACAGGTGCCTAAACTACAGTTATAGAGTCCTAACCACAGGTGCCTAAACTACAGATATAGAGTCCTAACCACAGGTGCCTAAACTACAGTTATAGAGTCCTAACCACAGGTGCCTAAACTACAGTTATAGAGTCCTAACCACAGGTGCCTAAACTACAGTTATAGAGTCCTAACCACAGGTGCCTAAACTACAGATATAGAGTCCTAACCACAGGTGCCTAAACTACAGTTATAGAGTCCTAACCACAGGTGCCTAAACTACAGATATAGAGTCCTAACCACAGGTGCCTAAACTACAGTTATAGAGTCCTAACCACAGGTGCCTAAACTACAGTTATAGAGTCCTAACCACAGGTGCCTAAACTACAGATATAGAGTCCTAACCACAGGTGTCTAAACTACAGTTATAGAGTCCTAACCACAGGTGCCTAAACTACAGTTATAGAGTCCTAACCACAGGTGCCTAAACTACAGTTAGAGTCCTAACCACAGGTGCCTAAACTACAGTTGCTGTTATTTGTGTGCTTTATTTGTTTGCAGAACTGCAGCAGATCTATTCTTATTATGCACCAATTAGATTGTGTGTGTTTATGTCTCACTGCATCAAATCATTGAGCTTAATTGGCTTAGTGCTTGCTCATAAATGTGGTGAGCTCATAATTATTTGTGATGATAAATAAGATGGTAATTCATATTGTTTTAAATATATATTTGCATACTATAGGGATACTGCATTGTCAGATGTGCAGTTGAGTTCTGACTAAATTAATGAATCAATAAACTACAGTTTTAAGATTGTGCTGGGAAGCACTGCATCTGTCTGGATAAATGCACAAATGGTCCCTAGTGCTGGGGGCACCCTCTATTACCATTCCAAGCACAGCACCTCTAGTCACCCGCGAAATGGAGCTGGCTCTGTGGCGGGGAAAGGTTGACAGTAGTCAACGACTTCTGTGACGTCCAGACCGGAGGACACATTGGATCTGGCGGGGTGTCCGTCTGAATTAGGTCGCGTTGAGCCAGCATATCATCCGCGGACCTTCCGACAAAAAGCGATGCAAACATTTGGCTGCTGTAACGCGATCCGAATTCAGCACCCGCTGTCAGTACAGCGCCGAATAGATAGCTGCCTGTCTCTTCAAAGGCGTTTTCTCTGCTAAACGGTGCATGCGGGTGGAATGCGCAGAGTCAAGCCACTGTGTTGAAGCTGGAAAGCTGCACCCTCAAAGCGATAGCGGGACCCTGTTCACCTGCAGTTTTTTTTTTTTTTTTTTTTTTTTTTTTAGATAGGCAACTTCCAGTGAGCATTTTCCACGAAGATAAACCGAGGAAGAAAAGCGTTGGAATGTTGCTTTGTATGCTGGTCATGGATTTCTTGAAGGGCATCGGCGGTTTCGAAGGCCATTGTCACAGACTATTATTGTAGGATCCAGCGCACATTTTTTGCGTCCTGAGTCAAGGAACCCCATTTACATTACACAGAATTCTGTCAAAATGCTTTGGCGCTCATAACAGCATTTGGGGAAGAATGTACGCGGTACTACCCTAAATCGAACATAACTGATGTTCCGTCTTCAAGGTAAACTTGTACCTATATTTTATAGCCTACCATACATTAAACGTTAGCCTCGGCATCACATTGCTGTTGAACTCTTTTGGGGAATCGCATTTGAAGAAATTGCATGGGGAGCAGCGGTACGGTTTTTAGTGCAATGAGGCTCCTATCCTAATTGCCTCTCACGCTGGAGTAGGCTATGTGAAAACGTGAGTAATCTCCTAAATAGTATGGTTGAAAAGCTTTTTTACCATTTTTTTTATTTAGCTAGGCAAGTCAGTTATGAACTAATTCTTATTTACAATGACGGCCTACCCAGACGACGCTGTGCCAATTGTGCGCCGCCCTATGGGACTCCCAATCACGGCCGGATGTGATACAGCCTGGATTCGAACCAGGGACTGTAGGACGCCTCTTGCACTGAGATGCAGAGCCTTAGACCGCTGCGGCACTCGGGAGCCCCATAAAACTATAACACTGCAAGGTCAAAAATTCCCATCATATGATGAGAAAGGCGCGGTCAGATTAAATGTGTATTTATAGAACCCCCTTGCTTGCATGTTGAGGTTTTTATTTTATTTTTCTAGGTGAAATTGAGAATCATGTAATGTACCCATTATCGTCTTGTCCACTTACAGATGCATGGTGGATCACATCAGATTGAATTAAGATATGAAATGACTGCGCTCGTGCTCGGCATGATATGAGTTCTTATCAGTCCAACCAAGATAACTTGCAGTGCTAAGAGAGAAGGAAATATGCCCACGCTTAATTAATGCCATATACGTCCCTTACTAAAATGAAAATTAGGCATTTGTCATTCACTTGTTATGTTGTTATATAGCATATAATCAAATTCACGACTGGACAAGGTGTAGGTTAGTCAAACAGATTTATGTTGATACGGGTCTCTGATATGTGAATATGTGACCCTAATGAGTTATAAACGTGTTTCTTATTTTTGTGTCTGTGTTGGTTATCATCTATGTTATTATTCATGGGAGCCTGAGAGGCACCATTGTGACTGGCACACCATGTCTCCTGAATGCCTAATTTCACTGATTCTGTTTGCTGACTGCCAGAAAGGCTACAACTTAATCTTTGATCACTTTTTATATTCAATATCACACATTAACAATATTCATCACCACATGGCCTTCCCATTGAAGACAATGCTTATGTCTTTCACAAACATGATTCGTAGTCTAAAAAGTGAGAGATGTTCCTTCCACCACCAACCCATAAAAAGAGCTGTGGCTTGGGCTTAAGCAGAATGAGCACATCGACCAAACTTACATTGCCTACGCCACAGTAGCTTGCTGAAAGCACAACATATTCAATAGGAAAGAAAACAGTGTGTCTATTGATCGTTCGGCCCATAGGATTGGATGTATTTGCCAGGATAAATAAGCCATTCTCTCTAAAAGGAGAAAAACAACAGATGCATTTTTGAATCTTCAAGGCCAAAGGGAAAAGGAAGGCTCACACCTCAATGAACAATTCAGAAAGCTCTGAAGGCAGTTCTATTGATACAGCGGGGCCTGTTCACTCAGCATGCTAAGATTCCCTTCTCCATGGTGAAACTGAACCAGCAACACCCCAGACCTCACAGCCCTTAGGGATCTCATCTACTAGAGAACGTAGCCCGCAGCTCATTACATCCAGGGTTAAGCTCACTTCAGCCAGGCTACTTATCTTATATCAGTGGAAGAAAATGAAAGGTATGAAGCATTATTTTATGCCTCAGTGTCTGACGGTGTGTGTGTGTGTGTGTGTGTGTGTGTAAGTGAGAGAGAAAGACCTATAAGATCAGTTTGATTCAGTCACCCCATTCATTCAGCCACCCTAAATGTAATTCACTTTTTCCTCCATCATTCAGAAATCAATAAAGTATGACCACAATGGCAAACAAAACACCAGCAGTTATCTATGAATATGACCAGAGCCCTATACTACGCACATGGTTTAAGGAGTTAGTGAGGTAACTTTGGTCAACTCTGAGTTCAACTCTGGATAACCGGTACCACGGAAGTGGCTCACCTTTTAGCCAGGTACATTTCTATGGCAACGAATCCTTCAGAACTAACCTGCTCCCGGGCAGGCGAACACAGGGCTAACTCCATTTATCCTGAATGAAGTGGCTGAGCTGCGAGTTGAGGACAGTGAGGTATGATAACAACTAGAGACTGCCTCCAAGATGCTCGACCTTTGTTGTCAATGTAATCTACTCACCTTCGCATATGCTGTTTCGTGGTTGTTGCCATCTTTCTTAGTGGGATTACTCTGCCTGCGCTCTAACGAACATGCCCCGGGACTCTGACAGAGCACGCCGACAGCTAAACAAGCCAACCGGAACGGACCCTGGCTAGCTGGGGTCATGACATCAGAGCATTAATATAAAATGTTAATATCTTCAGTTGTGAGTGATGGGGGAAAAAATCGGCCTCAGCGACAATCATTTGAATAATTCAGTGCATGTTTTGTGTACAAAGGTGACGACTAAAGTGTCTTATTAGGAATTTTCAAATTTGACCTCTATGGGACCGTCAATGGGAATTGTCTTTCTCGGCCGTGATTCAGATAAACTGCAGTACCGAAACAATACTGTAGGTGCAGTCAAAGCGTGCTTCCAGACCGGAAACCTGGCCCCTTGTTTGAGTACCAATGGAATCAGATCCCCTCCATCTGGTAAAGATTGCATTATCATCCTCCTTCATTTGAGGAATACCTATCATAGACGTTTATCAATTGGGAATGCATTTGAAACTTCACACACAGTAAAACTTGTTTGTGCCTTAATACAATTTTGTATTGATAGAAGTGAGGGAAAAAGGTGCTGGTGCATTGATAAGCACACCAAAGACGGCATTAACGATAAGTAATAAAGTAAAGACGACACTTCAAAAATACTATTTCACACCTAGTTGCTGAATTTGCAAGACAACTTCTCTCATTTTGATTTCGGCACAAATACAAAAAATGTGGCACTGACTCGTTTGTTTCAATGAAGAGTTGGGTTCGACTATTTATGTGCGACCTGCACACGCAGTTACAAGACTGCTATAGTTAGCGTTAGGCGGACAAGCAATATCCACTGTCGTAGTACGAATAAAGCCTGAGCTGGAATGTGAAGCTAACTGAAGCTGGCTAACTTTAGAAAACCCTGAGTAGATCTAGCTTCAATCGTAGTATACCTCTCTGCAATAGTAGCATTGGAATCCAAAAGGTTAATAAAATACAATAGTACTGGCTCTATGCAGTATTGGGTTGTCTGAGAATGAACCTTTAAATACATGCCAGCCCAAAGTGTTGTTTTGTTGTTGCCATGGTATCAAGAATGTCACCCAAGAGCTGCCAACCTTAATCGCGTTGGCATGAAGGTTGGCAGACACACTGATATAAATTGCTATTTCAACAAACACACAGTCTCTGTTTCACAAACCCGCAGGCACACACACACTCTCACTCACTCTCTCTCTGTCTCTCACGCGCACACACAGGATGATGTGATCAGGTCTGACCTACTTAAACCATTTAAACCCAACCTGACAGTTTAATTAAGGAATGTTTTTAATCAAACTATCTAATGTGTTGAACAATTCCCTCCAGGTCAACAAATCGGAAAGTGTTTATATCAGTATAAGGGTATTTGGAATGCTACCATGCCTTTAATCTGTTTCTCCTTGTGAAATATGAAACAACAAGTACAAAAGGGAAAATAAATAAACATAGGTTGTATTTATAAAGGTGTTTGTTCTTCACTGGTTGCCCTTTTACATTTTAGCAGATGCTCTTATCCAGAGCGACTTACAGTAGTGAAGACATACATTTCATTTTATGCATTTTTTTTTTGTGCTGGCCCCCCATGGGAATTGAACCCACAACCCTGGTGTTGCAAACACCATGCTCTACCAACTGAGCCACAGGGAAGGCAACAGGTCACAAATCTTGCTGCTGAGATTGCACACTGTGGTATTTCACCCAATAGATATTGGAGTTTATAAATATTTTATTTATTTTCAAATTCTTTGTGGGTCTGTGTAATCTGAGGGAAATATGTGTCTCTAATATGGTTTTACATTTGGCAGGAGGTTAGGAAGTGCAGCTCAGTTTCCACCTCATTTTGTGGCAGTGTGCATATAGCCTGTCTTCTCTTGAGTACCAGGTCTGCCTTCAGCGGCCTTTCTCAATAGCAAGGCTATGCATTTTTGTAAATTCTTTCCAATGTGTCAAATAATGATATTTTTGTTTTCTCATGATTTGGTTGGGTCTAATTGTATTGCTGTCCTGGGGCTCTGTGGGGTCTGTTTGTGTTTGTGAACAGAGCCCCAGGACCAGATTGCTTAGGGGACTCTTCTCCAGGTTCATCTCTCTGTAGGTGATGGCTTGGTTATGGAAGGTTTAGGAATTGCTTCCTTTTAGGTAATTGTAGAATTTATAGGCTATTTTCTGGATTTTGATCATTAGCGGGTATCTGCTTTGCATGCATTATTTGGTGTTTTACGTTGTACACAAAGGATATTTTGCAGAATTCTGCATGCAGAGTCTCAATTTGGTGTTTGTCCCATTTTGTGAATTCTTGGTATGTGAGTTGACCCCAGACCTCACAACCATAAAGGGCAATGGGTTCTATAATTGATTCAAGTATTTTTTGCCAGATCCTAATTGGTATGTCGAATTTATGTTCCGTTTGATGGCATAGAAGGCCCTTCTATCCTTGTCGCTCAGATCGTTCACAGCTTTGTGGAAGTTACCTGTGGCGCTGATGTTTAGGCCGAGGTATGTATAGTTTTTTTGTGTGCTCTAGGGCAACTTCTTAGGTCGCAGGATGGGGCTTGGGCGGGTGTAATAGTGGGGGTTGGGCCTGTTGCTCTGCTCACGGCCTGGGCATATGTCCTGCTGTCATGTTGAGGTCCTTGCCGCAGGGGTGGGGGGCATGGAGTGGGCAGAAGTGGCATAGGTCTGATATGGGGGGGGGGGGGGGGCTATGTTGGGTGTGGCCAGGGTTTGCTTGGGGTGTGGCTGGTGATGCTGTGGTTTGGGTGTAGATCCTCTTGGTGCGGATTCTCTCGTTGCAGGCCCTTCGGGAGGGGGTCTTGCCGGTCTGGGAGGGTGTCTCACTGGTGTGGGAGGGGTGTCTGTTGCTCTGTTGCTCCTGTGTGAGGTGCTGGGGCTACGGTTGAAGGTGACGTCCTGGCAAAAGTTGGGATTGCTGCCTTGTCGAGATGGACCTGGTCATAAAGGCTATTCAAGTCCATGGTGGAGTGGTGGGCCAGGTATACATTAGGTTTTGAGGCATAGTCTCACGAAATGCTTGTATTCACCTGCTGTATGGTGGCAGGGTGAAAGTAATTTTGTGGTAGCAGGGTGGAGATATACCCTGACGAAGACAGCTTGTTTGTCGAAATGTTGGACATTACATTTTTGCATCTGAGCTCCGAGAGAGTGTGGCTCTCCTTTATTTTTTCAAGCAAGGTGGAGATAACCACTTGTGCGTTGGGGATAGTGGAATAAGCTTTTTCAATCATTCCCCTGAGTGCTGTTGACACCCTTTCCTGCTGGGCCATCAGGTCATTTGTGCCCGTGTGAGTTAATATGTGGCTGGGGACCCTAGTCTGTCCTCTGACAATAGCTCCAGGGCATGCCTAGTGTTTAGGCACCAGAGTTTAGCCACTTTGTGTTTGGGAAAAAGTTTATTCTCTTTGAGTCAATGAGGAGCACAATCTCTGGCTTTTGTGTGTCCTCAGTGGATGTGGGGGGGTTGCCAGGAGGGCTATCGGGGGAGCTGACAGGAGGGCTGTTAGAGGGGGTGGGGTCTGTTGGGTTGGTGGGTCCTTGTTGTCTGTCCCATTGTGGTGTTGAGGTTGTGGTCCGGGTCTGTGGTGGGCTGTTCTGCTCTCTGTCACACCTCAGCTTTCTGACCTCGTCCTTCAGTGCCACGTGTGCCTCTCTAAGTTCTCTCCCCTCAGTCCATATAGCAGCCAGCTCTCTCAGACAGCTGTCCATCTCCACCTTCTGCCCTTCGGGTCTTGTTTGGGGGGTGTTGTTGTGCTTGCCTGTTTTGTGGGCTTTTTCTGTCTGGATTGTGTGAACTAGCTCTCTGTGAGCTCCACCATGTCTCTCTCCAGCTCTGTGAATGTATCCCTCTCAATGATGGAGGAGCAGTGCAGTTGTGGGACCTGGGTGTGTTCAGTGCTGGGGGGTGACTCTCCTCATCTGCAGGACAGTTTGAAGAGATCAGATTCACTCAGGATGGGGGAGTTGTCACAGAGCGAGAGCTTTTCCTGCTGTGCTCTCTCTTTGATCCCGTAAAATTCCTGCTGGAAATGTATGAAGATGCCCTGCACCATTACTGTCCCAGACTTGTACACGTTGACAGAGGTTGTTTCAATTTCCTCAATGTCTAGTATTCATGGTTTCCATCCTGGGCCAATACCCTCTCTCTTGACATAGGGGTAGTGTACTCTTATAGCACTGTGCCATGCCAGGGGATGGTCTGTGTGGAAAATTAAGGTGCTTACGTTCCCCTCTTTGTAGCTGTCAGCAAATAATGTCTCTGGATTGTCCTTGAGGAGCTTTTTTTTATACATATTCCTTGCAGGGTTATTTTTAACATCCAGGGGTACTGTATTGTAATTTTGTCCAAAATCAAGGTTTTAGGTGTGTGTGTGTGCGTGTGTATGATGCTGCATAAGGCTTTTTTTATGAGTGATCACTGCCCCAGGGAAAGCATAGAGTAGATATCCTCTACTAGAACAATGGTATGCTGCTGCTGCCCCTGAGTGTCTCTGTATAGCTGGAGGCTGTCTAGCAAGCTGCTTTCAATTAGGAACATGTGTTAGAGTGTGTGTGTGTATGTGTGTGTGTTTCTGTGTGTGTCTCTTCACAGTCCTTGTTGTGCCCTGAGGTGTTTTTTAAATCTGATTTTACTGCTCGATTGAGTTACTTGATGTGGAAGAGAGTTCCATGTAGTCAATGCTCTGACTTGGGGACTGTGAAGAGACATTTCACCAGGGGGTGGCATGTCTTGTGGGGTATGTATGGGTGTCTGAGTTGTGTGTTTTCTGTGCTTTCGACTAGTCAATACCTCTCACAAAGACAAGTAGTGATCGTGTGTGTGTGTGTGTGTGTGTGTGTGTGTGTGTGTGTGTGTGTGTGTGTGTGTGTGTGTGTGTGTGTGTGTGTGTGTGTGTGTGTGTGTGTGTGTGAGCATATGTTCTCTATGTTTTCTAAGGGTTAACATTCTAAGATTGAGTAAATTATTCATTCAAAAATGGATTGATTATCAAGTTATATGTTCATTTAGGTGATGAGTGTGGCTTGCTATGCAAATTGCTGTGTAGAAACCCCAATGTAAGGGATCGGGCGTCCCGTCAACGGGACAGTTGTAAATCATGCAGCGCCTTTTGTCACCATCGCAGATTTTAGAGAAACAACAAATGTCGGTACATATAAGTGTCTTATATTGGCTGAAAGCTTAAATTCTTGTTAATATAACTGCACTGTCCAATTTACAGTAGCTATTACTGCGAAAAAATGCCATGCTATTGTTTGAGGAGAGCGCCTAACAACAAAACACTTTTTCACCGCGATAGTTTTGATAAATTCACCTCTGAAGGTGAAATGTGTACTTACATTCTGAAATCTTGCTCTGATTTATCATCCAAAGGGTCCCAGAGATAACATAAAGTGTCGTTTTGTTAGATGAAATCCTATTTCATATCCTAAAAAGGTCCATATAGCATGCAAGATCGATTTTGAATTTCCACTCGTTCAATTTGCAAAGAAAGGAATCTGTGAAAATCTCACCCTAAACGTTGTTTCAACCAGTCAAATCGCGTTTGTATGTATTCCTCAGAGATCCTAGAACATAACGAGACTTCTCTATATCATTAGGGGGGTAGTATATCCTATATGACACCATATTTGGTCAGAGAGCGACTCCTTCATGGCACGCCGATGACGCACCAATCGCAGTCAAACAAAGCTAGCTAGATAGCCAATGAGCTGGGCTCTACGGGAATATCCGGGTCTGTTGCAAAATGAAGAAGCTAACCTTTTGCGACAGCATGCCTTTTCCTTTTGGACAAAAACTATAAGAATATTCAGTTATGAAGTTATGAAAACTGGTTGTTTTGCAAATGTTGAACTTATAATAGGGCTACTAATACTGGAAAAGCTAAATCAAAGTCCAAGTTTACAGATTTGACGATATTCTTGCAGAAAAATGTAATATGAATGCCAGTGTCTCCTTTACGATTTGCCCAAATGTACCTGGGTGACTTCACACTAAATATCATGTAGTTCGCTCATGCTTCAAGTTATCCAGCTGAAACTTTACACATACACTGCTGCCATCTTGTGGGCACCATCAGAATTACAACCAGAGTGATGGCTAGAACTGGGACCTTTCTCTTGCATTTCAAAGATGGTGGTAGAAAAAAACGGTTGTTTTTTTCTTTGTATTTTCTTCTACCTGATCTATTGTGTTATAGTGTTTCCTTTGAAATGGTACCAAGAATATGCACATCCTTGCTTCAGGGTCTGAGTTACAGGCAGTTAGATTTGGTATGTCATTTTAGGTGAAAATTGAAAAAAAGGGGCTATCCCTAAGAAGTTTTAAAGGCAAAATTAGGTAGAAAGGCTCGGAAATGGGTTTCCTGCTGCTCCCCATGTCTCGGTGATGGGGTTGTCCATTTGTCCTTACAAAATGAAGTTAGCAGGGATTACTGTCGCAACCATTCTCTTCATGTTTGGCTGAGTTTTCACAGGTGAAAAAAGCCCCATCTCTACGGAGTGAATCAATATCACGTCTCCAGTGCCATTTGTGTCGGAAAGTAGCAGGTCCGCCCCGCCTCATTGCACAGCAGAAGGCTGGTTGGCACACACACACACATAAACACACACTCACACACGCATGCTAACTCACTATATCTCTATCACATACACAAACGCACACACACGCAAACCCTTATATACACACAACCACTTTGGGTCAAGATCATTTGCCATGCTTAAGGAGTCAAAACCTGTCCATTTAACAATTACACCACAGTCCTTTTGTCATTGACTTTACTTTGGACCTCTCTGCTAGGGCAACAACACACCTTTCACCAGCACCAGCCACCAAAGCAGTCAACACAGGACAGGGAGGCAACACATTTCTATAACTGTTGTACTCAGCAGTGGTAAAAATATCTATAAAACAGGGTCATAAACCTGTTCTCTAAGGGAATTTGATGTATCATAGTCATAGCAGCGGTGTTCATTGGAATGTCAGATCAGGGAGACAGTGTGTGCTCTGCTCTCTCTAAAATGATATCGCTGTGTTTGATGACAAAATTTGCCCACGAAGGACCACCGCACCACCTTCCTGTTCAAGTGGTTACAGCACAACAAGGTGAGTCCAAAAATGTATTGTATGCTGCTGCATAAATGATGTAATATGCCAGGGAGATATGTATACTGTAGCTAATAGTAATACCGAGTGTATGTTGTGTAGTAAGCTGTTAGTAGCCCATGTGCCTCACCCTAATAATTTAGTCTATTTACCCCTCTTAATTTCGCCTACTGTTCTGACTTGGTGGTGCACATCTAGCCTATAACCTGTTTTTGAGAAATGGAATCATTGAATATTGTAAGAGGTTTCATTTTCTGCCTATATTCCCCCTTTATTTATCCTACGTTTCTGACTTGGTTTACAGGGAGAATACTGTAAGAATGGCCCATGTTCTGAATTCTGTCGCTGTACATTTCAAAAGTGCTGAACAAATAGTTACATTGACTACGTCCGTCCTAGCTCGCTCATTAATGTCTTAATCAAAATTACGTATTGTCTCTTATCCGCTTATCGTCCCCTTATGCCATAGTTTGAACATCTCAATTGTCAGTAGACATCACATTTGTTTAAGCAAGTCAGCCATATCAGTTATGTTTTTTAAGAGGCAGTAAATGAGGCTGAATGAACTGTTTCACTGCCAGACAAGGCTCCGCTGATAGTCAGATGTAGCAGTGGTAAGGTGTTGGGACTGCTGTTGGGACTCTGCAGTTGGGGTAGGGTTATGTAGGCCCTAGTGCAATGAATGTATTGTTTAGTGTTGTGTTGTGTAGGGGCTTTGCTGGCATGCATTCCAGATTTATTTAAATTTTTTAGATTTACATGCTAAAATCGCCACTGGCTATGAGACTCGAAATTGAGCTCAGGTCCATCCTGTTTCCATTGATCATTCTGGAAATGTTTCTACAGCTTGATTGGAGTCCACCTGTGGTAAATTCAATTGATTTTACATGATTTGGAAAGGAGCACCCCTGTCTATATAAGGTCCCACAGTTGACAGTGCATGTCAAAACACAAACCAAGCCATGAGGTCGAAGGAATTGTCAATAGAGCTCCGAGACAGGATTGTGTCAAGGCACAGATCCGGGGAAGGGTACCAAACAATTTCTGCAGCATTGAAGGTCCCAAAGATCACAGTGGCCTCGATCATTTTTAAATGGAAGAAGTTTGGAACCACCAAGTGTCACAGTTTCTGTGTTATTTGATTGTTGTTTCCTTAGGTTATCCCTGGAGGGCACCCTTACCCTGTTTTCTAGTTTCCAGGTTACCCTGATTATAACTTATTGGATTCACCTGTGTTTAATTACCTTCTCTGTTCCCCTGGTTGCCTTGTTATTTAGGTTCCTCAGTTGGCCTGTATCTTTGCTTAGGTCTCATGTTTTATTAGTGTGCTCTTGTGCGGTTGCCTTGTTTCTGTTAAGACTCTAAGTAAAAGTTCTGGATTTACCCTTATCTCTGCTTGCTGTGTTTCTCTGCACCTGGGTTCGAGTTCGTACTAGCATTATTGTTAGAGTAGACCTAAGCCTACAATGGACCCAGCAGAGATTTCTCAGTCGTCCGAGGAACATTCCGAACTCCACCATTTACGGTCGGCTCTCACCCACCATGGAACTGTGATTGGTCACCATGAGGCGCAGCTGCAAATATTGTCGGATGATTTAAGAACTCTTGTGTCTACAGCCACAGATGCATCTGTGGCTGTTCCTAACCCTCCACTCCCTACCAGCTCAGAATCCCCTCGGGACCCCCATCTCCCGGCACCGGAGCACTATGAGGGGCATCCTCGGAGGTGTCATGGGCTCCTGCTCCAATGCTCGCTGGCCTTCAAGCTGCAGGCATCAACGTTTCCCACAGAGCGTTCCAGAGTGGCATACGTCATCTCCTTGCTCTCAGGACGGGCACTGGCCTGGGCCACAGCCATATGGGAGCAGCAATCAGACATTTGTTTTAATTGGCAAAGCTTCACACAGGAGATGAAGAGGGTTTTTGATCACCCCATCAGTGGCAGGAACACTGCTCAAAGACTCCTTGTGCTTCGGCAGGGCAGCCGGAGCGTAGCCGATTACGCCATTGACTTTCGAACGGTCGCCGCTGAGAGCTGTTGGAATACAGAGGCTCTTCCCTCAGCCTTTCTGAACGGACTCAGTGAGGTTCTCAAGGATGAACTGGCTTCCCTGGACAACCCTGACACTCTGGGGGAGCTTATCGTTCTGGCCAGCCGGATTGACAACCGGCTTTGGGAACGTCGTCGTGAGAGGACGGAGGGGTTCCGAGTTGTTTCCAGTGTTTCGGGTTCCGCTGAGGGAGTCGATTTCTAGTTTGTTCCACTGCCTTATGCTGCGTCTGCTTGTCCTGTACCCTGTTAGAGTTCTCAATTCGGCTCTGGTTCTCCTTCATATCCTTCAGAGGAGCCGATGCAATTGGGACGCACAAGACTTTCCACTCTGGAGAGAAGGCACAGGATTAACGAGCAACTTTGTCTATACTGTGGACAGTCTGGACATTTCCGTGCCTCCTGTCCCGAGCTGACGGGAAACGGGATGACTCGTCAGTAGATGGGAGAATACTGGCGAGTCAGATACAGTCTCCAGCTGCCGACACATTACGCACCTTGCTTCCGGCCAACCGCGTACCTCGGGATTACTGGGATCTGGGTCAGGTCTTTAGAAAATGAAGGGCCAGTGAACTGTCTCCTCACACGTCCTAAGATTGTGCCATCGACCTCCTGCCCGGCACCATTCCTCCGAGAAGAGGGCTGTATTCTCTCTCAGGTCCAGAGACCGCAGCCATGAACAATTATATTAAGGAGGCGCTGGCGGCTGGTTTTATTCAGCCGTCCACTTCACCTGCAGGAGCGGGTTTTTTCTTTGTTGGAAAGAGGGATGGGGGATTACGTCCCTGTATCGATTACTGGAGTTTAAATAACATTACCATGAAGCACCGTTACCCTCTTCCTCTTATGTTGTCAGCCTTTGAGAGTTGGAAAATTGGATTTACGGAAGGCGTGCAATCTGGTGCGCATCAGACAGGGAGACGAGCAGAAGACAGCGTTCAACACCCCAAATGGACATTATGAGTACCGTGTCATGCCGTTTGGACTTACAAATGCTCCAGCCATTTTCCAGGCCCTGGTTAATGATGTGCTGCGTGACTTCCTTCACCAGTTCATGTTTGTGTACCTTGATGACATCCTCATCTTCTCCCGGTCCATGGTTGAACACATCCAACATGTTCCACAGGTTCTTCAAAGACTCCTATCTCACCACTTGTTCGTGAAGGTCGAAAAGTGTGAGTTTTCCATTCCTCAGATCTCTTTCCTGGGGTGCATCGTCTCAGGGCTGTGTACGGATGGACTCCCAAAAGGTAGAATCGTTGGTCAACTGGCCGCGGCCCAGCACAGTCAAGCAAGTCCAGTGTTTTTGGGGTTTTGCTTACTTCTACCGGAGATTTGTGAAAGACTTTAGTTCGGTGGTTGCGCCATTGACAGCACTCACCTAGGGCTTGGCATGTATGCTGGACCCCTGCTGCTGAGAAGGTGTTCCAGGACTGGGACGAGAACTGAGGACCCCGGTCGGTGACCATATCCACGGGCAGTCTATGGATCCGGAAGACGTGCTGCACCATGAGCTGGGCCGTTCTCTTGGCCAAGGGTAGTCTGGGGAGAGGAATGAAGTGGGTGGCCTTTGAAAACTGGCCAACCACAGTCAGGATGGCAGTGTTGCCCTCAGACGGGGGGAGACCCATGACGAAATCCAGGGATATGTGGGACCAGGAACGGTGAGGGACAGGCAGAGATTGCAGAAGGCCAGCCGGAGCTTGCCGAGGAGTCTTGTTCTGAGCACACACTGTGCAAGCAGTGACAAATGCGGAGACGTCAGGGACTATGGTGGGCCACCAAAAGCGTTGTCGCACAAATGCCAGGGTCTGGTGGGACCCCAGGTGGCAGGCCAGTCTAGAGGAGTGGGCTCACTCCAGGACCGCAGAGCAGACCGCATCAGGCAAGAATATCCGGTTATCGGGATGAGTTGAGGCATTTGGCGGTGAGGAGATACTCCAGATATTTGTGGTCGGTCCATACGATGAATGGATGTTCTGCCCCTTCCAGCCAGTTCCGCCCCTTCCAGCCACAACTCTTTGTGTAGATCCTGTATTGCCGTTCCGCTGGCAATAGCCCAGCTCTACGTAGTTGCATAGGCTCGGGAAGCGGTGACTCAGCCGTCTCCTTTGACTCTCAGGGAAAGTCGGGAGGACTCGGGTTCTCTCGGCAACAGGATCGTCGGGAACTTCCATGACGACTCGGAGGCAAGGTGGAATCCCTGGACGTGCGAGCAAAGTCGAATTTCCTCTCCCTCTGTCGTTCCCATAATCGCCCATCGATTCATATGATCAAAGCGACGAGGGAATCGAGATCTGTAGGTAACCCCCGAGCAGCAAGCTCGTCCTTGACCTCCTACGAGACGCCGTGCAGTAACATATTGAACAATGCTTCCTAGTTCTAACCAGTCTCCGCTGCCAACGTGCGGAAATCCACCGCATAGTCAGCCACACTGCAAGAGTCTTGCCGAAGCTGGATTAGCTCCCGGGCAGCTTCTCTCCTGGAGAACGGGGCGTAAAAAACCATCTTCACCTCTCCCACGAAACCCTCCAGGCTATCGTATATGGCCGGCTGCTGTTCCCATACAGCAGTAGCCCACGTGAGAGCCCTCCCGGACATGAGCGTGATGCTTGGAACGATCCGAGGGGAAGGAGGAGGGCTGAAGCTCGAAAATGTGGGCACACTGAGCTAGAAACGGCGACAGGTGCTCGACTCTCCATTGAAGCGTTCCGGGGGGGTTAAACGGGGCTCCCGAGAAGGTGGAGTGGCTGATGAGATGTTGCTGCTAGCAGCTGGGTTACTGAGGGGCTGTGGGGTTACCACCGTGGTAGGCTACCTCCCAAACAGCCCATGGAATTGCTCCAACAAACTGTTCAATGCCTGGTCATGGCGTTGAGCCAACGTTTGGACCCCCTCCATAAGGCCACGAAGCAGTTCCTCGTGCCTCCCAACGGTGGCTCCTTGGGAGGAGATGGCGTCGCGCAGCTGGCCCAGGTCTGCTGGGTTAGTCATGGCCAGTTCGTACTATCAGGATAAGGTAAGACCCAGATGCAGGCCGTGTCGAAGTAACAATATTTATTACAGCAACAGGGCAAAGGTACAGGATGGCAGGCAGGCACAGGGTCAGGCAGAGGTCGTTAATCCAGAGACAGTGCAAAGGTACAGGATGGTAGGCAGGCTCAGATTCAGGGGCAGGCAGAGTGGACAGGTGGGCAGGCTCAGGACAGGCAATGGTCAAAACCAGGAAGACGAGAAAAGAGAGACTGGGGAAAAGCAGGAGCTGATTCAAAAACGCTGGTTGACTTGACAAAGAAGTTGAACTGGCAACAGACACACAGAGAACACCGGTATGAATACACACGGGACAATGGGGAAGATGGGCGACACCTGGAGGGGGGTGGAGACAATCACAAAGACAGGTGAAACAGATCAGGGTGTGACACCTGTTGTATGATTGTTTTGTTCTGTTTTGTCTGAACCCCAGGAAGAGTAGCCACAGATAGACCAATAAGCCAGATATTTTACCAGATGTATAAATGTGAAGCATCCGGTTGGCATTTCCACTCACTGCCAAACATTGTGATGAAAGGAAGCCCAGTGGCAGGCATTGGGAGAAGATAGAGCAAGATGGATTTTGGCCGACATTCTGCAAATTTTCTCATCAATGAAACATTCGATCTCCATACAGTTTTTTTCTGTTTCGAAAACTAGAATCTATAACGAACAAAGCAGAGCCTGCTTTGTAAACTTTACCCTTTGCCAAAGTTTCTAAACATTGCGTTGTTCAGGAGTGCAAGAGCGAATTGAGTTACTGCACACGTGCACTTCACAGAGTAGGTGTTCCCTAACGGAAATATGCAAATAAATGCTGGAACGCGCCAATAGGATCTCACTAGCTCATGCTTGGCTCTGTCCATCTACTTGCTTGTTCTGCCCACTATGATTAATTTGCTCCCATTGGAAACCACAGGCTCTGGTCTGTCTTGGGTTAGTTATAAATATCTTTGGAGTAGCTCTGGAAAAAGTAACAGCTAATGGAAATCCAAATAAAAATATAAAATTCTGTCTCTCGTTTCTACTTCATTGTTTTTGTGTGGGTGTATATGACGGCTTTGTTTAGTGATTTGATTGGACCCCTGGACCCCAGGATCCAGGAAGAGGAGCTGTATCCAAAGAAACTAAAACAATATTTTCTCTCCGGTCTCTACTTCGGCGAATGCTCCCATTCTGTCAGGGGAAAAAACTGACCTTGGATCAGTCTGGTGCAACTTCATCCAATTGCATGTTATTAAAATACTTTCTCTCTTGTCTCCTATTTGGGGGGAAATTACCTTAGATCAGTGTCTTGGGGTTATCTCCATTCAACATGTAGGATATTAAAATGCTTTCTCTTTCTTATCTGTCCAGGTGTGTTAGCCTAACTGCAAAGCCTGATGGAGACCCTGTTAGTTTACGTGATGGTACTTGGCATGGCTGTAAAAGCCCACAAGGTCCAGGTGTGCCCAAAACGCTGTGTCTGCCAGATGCTTAACCCCAACCTAGCAACCCTCTGCGACAAGAAGGGCCTCCTCTTTGTCCCACCCGACATCGACCGTCACACCGTGGAGATGCGTCTGGGCGACAACTTCGTTACGAGCATCAAACGACGGGACTTCGCCAACATGACCAAACTGCAAGACATGACATTGTCTCGGAACACCATCGGCTCCATCTCGCCTCACGCCTTTAAAGATCTGGAGAACCTCAGAGCCTTGCATCTGGACAGCAACCGTCTGATGAGGCTCACCAACGACACCTTCAGTGGGATGTCCAAGCTCCAACATCTCATTCTCAACAACAACCAGCTGATTCACATCCACATCGGGGCCTTCAATGATCTCACAGCTCTAGAGGAGTTAGATCTGTCCTACAACAACTTAGAAAGCGCCCCCTGGGTGGCCATCCAGAGAATGACCAGCCTCCACACCCTGGGCTTGGACCACAACATGCTTAGCTACATTCCTGAGGGAACCTTCTCTGGCCTGCAGAAGCTCAAACGCCTTGACGTCACATCCAACAAGCTCCAGAAGCTTCCGCCAGACCCAGTGTTCCAACGGGCCGGCGTCTTGGCCACATCAGGGAGCTTGGGTCCGACGTCATTTGCGTTGAGTTTTGGGGGGAACCCACTGAGGTGTAACTGTGAGCTGCTGTGGCTGAGGAGGCTGAGGAGGGAAGATGATCTGGAGACATGTGCGGCTCCGCAGCACCTGGCTGGGCGATACTTCTGGACCGTGTCTGAAGAAGAGTTCCTCTGTGAGCCCCCTCTTATCACCAGACACTCCCAGGTAAGGCTGAGATGATACAGTCACAACACATCATTGGTAAATAGTATCGTGATAACAGTATCATGATAACTGACAAAAAATGCATTATCAAGCGTGTCACTGAACACATCTTTTGTTTTATACATTATCAATAATAAAATATTGATAATGTCCTCCCTTTCCAAGATAACCGCTTTTATTGCAATGATTGCCTAACATTGATTATCGTGCTATTGCAAATCATGATAACTGCTTTTGTCGTAATAACTCAATAATTATCACAGTAAGTAATATCTTTTACCCTAACACCATCTAGGAGCTGCGAGCGTTGGAGGGTCAGAGAGTAGCTCTGCGCTGTAAGGCCAGGGGCGATCCAGACCCCATCATCCACTGGATCGCCCCAGACGGCCGGCTCATGTCCAACTCCTCCCGGGCTGCAGTGCACAGTGATGGGACCCTGGACATCCTTATCAGCACTGTGAAGGACTCAGGTGGGTGTCATTGAAATGTCTGTTATGGTGATTATATTGAGTGTTTCTGTTTGTATGCTTTGGGTTTTAACAGCCCCTGAGGCCAGTTTTTCAGACCATTTAATCCAAATAAAAATTATCCGATGAACTCTGTTCTCTTGTTACATTTAGCTTCCCCCTTCATTTGAAAGGAAACAGAAAAGCAAATAAATGTTCTCTATCGCTCCATCAGGCTCCTTCATCTGTGTTGCCTCCAACCCGGCCGGGGAGGCCCAACAAACTGTTGACCTGGTGATCGCTAAACTCCCACACATCACCAACAGTACTGTGGAGAAGGAACAGGACCCAGGTTCTTCTGATATCGCCACGGTAACGAGGACAGGTGGTGGTGGGGAAGGCGGAGGAGTGGTGCCACTGGGAAACACAAAGACGAGCCAGGAGAAGAAGGTAGTGATCGCTGAGGCCACGTCTACCTCGGCCCTGGTCAGGTTCAGCTTCCAGAGAAGTATACCGGGCATCCGAATGTTCCAGATCCAATACAACGGAACCTACGATGACTCTCTGGTTTACAGGTGAGCTTATATAGGCAGTGGCGAAGCCAGGCTTCCCCAAAACACGTAGCCAGAAAAAAGTTTATTTATCTTTCGTCCCTTTTTGTGTTTCATAATTTTCCTTCAATTCACAAGAGGCTGAATGTATCTCACAGGAGAAACCATCCGAGCGAGCGAAACAGCGTCCCTATGTCTCAGTATGTGTAGGCCGTCTATCTGATGCTGTCTGGTCAAAAAGAATATGACATTGTTGCCATCCATAGCATTGAATACAAATGAAGCCAGCGAACATTTGACTTCCCTTGATAATTTTTAAAATAAAATAATAGCCAATCAGCTTAACTAAGTGAGCTCAACTGTGAATGGTCCTGGCGCACCAAAAAAAAAGTGTAAAGGGAAGCCAGTTTGGATTTGGCTTCACACCAATCACAAGCCAAACGTCATTAACAGAAAGAACTTGAATTGTTGCATCTCATAGTGTCGTAGGGATGGTGCCAGGTTTCCTCCAGATGTGACGCTTGGCATTCAGGCCAAAGAGTTCAATCTTGGTTTCATCAGACCAGAGAATCTTGTTTCTCATGGTCTGAGAGTCCTTTAGGTGCCTTTTGGCAAACTCCAAGCGGGCGGTCATGTGCCTTTTACTGAGGAGTGGCTTCCATCTGGCCACTCCACCATGAAGGCCTGATTTGTGGAGTGCTGCAGAGATGGTTGTCCTTCTGGAAGGTTCTCCTATCTCCACAGAGGAACTTTGGAGCTCTGTCAGAGTGACCATCGGGTTCTTGTTCACCTCCTTGACCAAGGCCCTTCTCCACAGATTGCTCAGTTTGGCCGGGCAGCCAGCTCTAGGAAGAGTCTTTGTGGTTCCAAACTACTTCTATTTAAGAATGATGGAGGCCACTGTGTTCTTGGGGACCTTCAATGCTTCAGACATTTTTTGGTACCCTTCCCCAGATCTGTGCCTCGACACAATCCTGTCTCGGAGCTCTTCAGACAATTCCTTCGACCTCATGACTTGGTTTTTGCTTTGACATGCGCTGTCAACTGTGGGACCTTATATAGACAGGTGTGCGCCTTTCCAGATCATGTCTAATCAATTAAATTTTTCGCTTTGTCATTATGGGGTATTGTGTATAGATTGAGGATTTTTTTCTTCATTTAATCCCTTTTAGAAGAAGGCTGTAACATAACAAAATGTGGAAAAAGTCAAGGGGTCTGAATACTTTCCGAATGCACTGTAAATTCATGCATTGTCATATTTAGCTTATGTGGATTCGGCAAAATTATAGGTGATTTGATGATGTTGAAATATTGAAGTTGAAATGGTGCTGGAATAGTGGAGGCAGCTCCTTTTTCATTGCAACTCTCTGTGGTTCTAAATCAATAGTTGTTTAGTAGTCCGAAAATGTAGGAAACATTAACTTGCTTGACCATACTGTAGTAGGTCATGTAACTGTTTGTTTGCTTTCTGGTTTTGTGATGAAACAAAGGTGTGGTTGAATTTATTCTGCCACTGTGTCTTCCTATTGTCTCGGCCTTAGACCTATATATCACGGTGGCAAGGGATATGAACTAAAAGGTTATAGAGCAAACAACACAATTATCACAACACATACAGTAGGTTGTAATATAGCCTGGCTTGGCTTCCCCAGTGATTTTACCCTCGCACCGCTGCTGTATATAGGGACTGTTTTTGGAGTCCTTGATGATTGATATTGATGCCTCATTTAAACGCTCAGAACCAGGCTCGAATGAGAACTAACAAGAACCAGGCACAATGGTCTTTTGTAGTAGTTCCTGATTGGTGTTAAGTGACTATTATGTCATTTAAAATGAATGTCAAATGTGCAAATTCTCATTAATGATTAGCTATTTCTCTAATTGTGCAAAGTAATTAATTTACTGACATTCTTATTCAGTGACTTACAAAGTCACCTAGGTAACAGTGTGTATAAAGTACACACAACATGTACATCAATGATAATACCTAATCAACAGAATGAAAACAAAATGTCAGCACTGAGCTGTAGGGCAAAGCCAAGATGAAAGAGAAAGCAGCATGTTACAAAAAGCCTTAGAAGATCTTTCAGGCCTCTTCTGAGAAACCAGTCTACACAAGGCTCTTTCATCTGGCAACCCTTTCACTCCATATTTGAAGCTTATATTCATGACACAATATGACCATTTAACACACACTTTTATCCAAAGTGACTTAGTCTACGTCAGGGCTGTTAAATTCCAGTCCTGGAGGGCTGAAACATTCTGGTTTTTGTTTCTACCTGGTAGTTAATTGAGCTCACCTGGTTTTCTAGGTCTGAACCAGTTCCTTATTAGAAGGAGAGGATGAAAACCAGAAGTGTTTTGGCCCTCCAGGACGGACATTGAACAGGCCTGGTCTACACATACTCTACATACATTGTGTTTATGAGGTCCATTTGTGAATGAATGACACATAGTTCTGGTCTTTCAAGCATACAGCGCCATGGCCCAACAACTGAGCCATTGGACCTATTGTGACTGTCTCTTCTGAGAAATGGATGTGCATACAATTGTTCATGCTTCCGACTTCTCACTGGGTGTTTTTATGTCTCAGGGGCTTGGGTAAAAATAAAAAAGACGAATCTCCGTTTCCACAATTAGGACAATTAAGTATTCTTTTTATCTTCCATCCCTTTCACAACACATTAGCAATTCAACTTTTCATTGTGATTCTGTTACAATCCGAGACATAACATTCTCTCATCCCTGAACACTTCTTGCAATATGATTTATAATTGGTCTGCAATTGCCCTAGTATGCTCTCAACTCTTTCATTCCACACTATCTCTCTCTCTGTCTGTTTTCAGAATGATCCCTCCGAGCAGTAAGAGTATCCTGGTGAACAACCTGGCTGCCGGTACACAGTACGACCTGTGTGTGCTGGCCATCTACGACGACCTGGTGACCTCCCTGACCGCCACGCGGGTGGTGGGGTGCATCCGCTTCACCACCGATCCCCAGTACCTCCGCTGCCACTTCATGCAGTCCCAGTTCCTGGGAGGGACCATCGTGGTCATCATCGGAGGGATCATCGTGGCGTCCGTCTTAGCCTTCATCATCTTCCTCATAGTGAGGTACCGAGTCTGTAACCAAGGTGATGAGGATAAGGTAGGAGTATTGAGTATTGCTATTTTCTTTGTTACTACTGTCTCTGTACTGTTGTTATTGTACAGCAGATGAGGTCATTTCTCCCTGGGGATCAATAAAATCTCTTTCTTTCATAAGGCTTTGGAAATGGGTGAGATCCAGTCTCTGAGCAGTGATGGTCAGCTCCAGGGCTGCGGCGTCCCCAAGTCCATGTCCAAGTCTCTGTCCAAGCAGATTCTCTGTCTGGAGAAACCAGAGAAGGTGGATAAGGAGTATCTGAGGGTGGGCCTTCCTCCCCCTGAGCTGTTCAAGCAGCAGCGACCCCCAGTCCTGACCACCACCACATCCACCAAGCTCTCCATTCCCGACTGCCAGACAGATGTGGAGTTAGAGAACACAAACCGGAATAACTCAGCGGAAGCTAAAATGGTTGTTTCTGCCGTTTCCACAAAATGGACGAAGGTCGCTAGAGGGCCAAGCCCCCCTGGAGGGTCCTCCCGCCATTACATGACAGTGCCAGCAGGGGGCGTGAGGGTGAACCGGCGGCACTCTCTGAACATGGACTCGTACAAGGAGTGCTGCTACTTCAGCCTGGTACAGCAGCAGCAGCCAAAGCCTGGTGGGGGTGTGCGCTCCAAACGCAGTCTGTCCATGAGTGGAGAACTGCCCCAGTTGGAAAGTGCAATGGCAAACATACGCAGAAGCAGAGACAAGCTGTATGGATCCGAGTGGCTTCTCGAAAGCACTCTATGATCAGGATTTGACAGATTTCTAGGGTTTTTATTTTCTTGGATTGGATTTGTGGCCTGTGGTGGAGCAGACAGTGACTTTATACCTTGTTCAGACTGTTACTGTGGTCTTTTATCTGCAAGACCCACAGATTCCTCTTGTATTTCTGAAGACAAGGCAGCCGAACAGAGTTTTAAAGGGCAAATGTTTAACATTTGATTTTAGACCTTAAAGCAAATATCCTCTCAAAGTCATCTTTATATTGACTTTGGATAGAACTGAAGAAAGGCACCAAAAAATGTATAAAGCAACTTCATGTACAAAATTGTTAAGTTGTCTAACGTATTATGCGATACACCCGTAAGTGTTCACATGGTATTGAATGCAGTTGGAGGCCTAGCATTATTTAGAGAGAGAGAGAGAGAGGGAGAGAAAGGGATGGACGGTCATACTGGTTATAACATTGCCTGTTACTTAAAGTGATTACAATCACTGTGTAGACATCAGCTTTCCAGACGGTTGAAGACGTCTTAATTAACTCAGTGGCGTTTGGAGAGATTGTGAATGTGCAGAACGCCCCAGACAGAAGAGTAGAACAGAATGTACCCAGGCTGTGTGTGACATAGCACCCTATTGCCTATAGTGCACTCTGGTCAAAAGTAGTGCACTATATAGGGAATATGGTGCCATTTAGTCTGGCGACAGAGCTGGATATTTTCATCAAGCCGCACCAGACACACAGCACAATGCAGCATTCATGTTACCCGTCGGCATCGATTGAGCTTAATACTGCCCTCTTGTTTGAATCAATACATTTTATCACATAATTACACAAAGACTTATGTTCATAGGATTATTGTCACAGCTGATATGACAGTTCAAACAAAGACAGGATGACGAGCGATAAAGGATGTGTGGTCCATTTTCATGTTTTTTACTATTATTAAAACATCGTTTGTCATGCCAGGCTGAGAATCGTTGTAAATTGACTTGTCGTGAAGACAAAACGAAAGCCACAAAATGCTATGAGAAGTCAGCTCTTGATTTAACTGTTGTTTCTGTTTGATGTTTACCAGTATAAATAAACCAATGAGAAAAAGGAATCTAATGTAGTTTTAACCTTATGATATCTGTACAGTTATTGATATGCTTGTGACATAATTTACCAGGTACCGATAGAGAGCAATGTTGACTATTTGTAGGCACTAACTCCGCCATGGTCTGTTGAACAAAGCCTATGGGAAAATGTATAGTTTTTGGATAAATGCCGAAAATAAGGTCTGTGGTACACACAGGCTTAGGAGATCTTAAACGTTTTGTTCTATGACATAATCTTCATCAGCTAACATCACTTTTTGTGAATTTTGAAGCATTTCTGTAAATTAAAAACAACGCACATAAAGTCTTCATAATTCATGAAGGTCATGTTAACTGACATATTATCTTATAGAACAAAACGTATAAGATCTCATAAGCCTGTGTTAACCTCAGATCTTGTTTTCGGCATTTATTCCAAAACCCTCTTCTTTCTCCATTAATTTTGCTCATAGTAATGACTGAACAAAACAGAGGTAAATAATTTCAGTTTTTTTAGGACTACAAGCTGTCAAGCTCTATTGTTGCTTTCTTAAAGGGACGCTCTGCAGTTACTTTATCAATATTTGGACTTCTGTGTTAATGAAATGTACCCATTGATTCTTGAAGAATATAATTTATAAATGCCCCATCAGCTTAGTTCAACTGTAGCCCATCAGACCCCAAAACAGAAGCTTGTTTCACTTCAATGTTTGTAAACAAAGAAAATGTAAACAAACAGGTCGTTTCCATTACAAACGACCTTTAATCTCGAGTCACGACTGAAAAACAAATGAGATTAAGGTTCAGTATAATCTTAAAGCATTTTACCCCCCCCCCCCCCGCTCTCGGCTCCTGTGTTTGTTCAAAGGCAACAGGAAGCAGATGATGGAAAGAGGCCTTCCTAGTCACCCCCCCCTCCCTCCTTTCCCTCTCCCCACCCGCACATCTACGTTGCTAGTCTGACAGAGCCTCTGCCCTCAGACTCAGGGACAGTGTATAGAGAGAGAGAGAGAGAGAGAGAGAGAGAGAGAGAGCTGTTATATGTGCGCTGAATCTGCGGTTTTGATGTCGGATATATTTCTACATGTGGTCTGACTGGCTCTCTCACTGAATTGGAGCTGGACCTTGAGAAAGAGATACCCCCCATTACCTTCGCTTTGAAACTCTCAGGTAAACTATAGTAGAGCGTTGAACAGTAAAGGTTTATTAATATGTGCTGCACATACAGTACCAGTCAAAAGTTTGGACACACCTACTCATTCAAGGTTTTTCTTTATTTTTACTATTTTCTACATTGTAGAATAATAATGAAGACAACAAATCTATGAAATAACACATATGGAATCATGTAGTAACCAAAAAAAGTGTTAAACAAATCAAAATATATTTTATATTTGAGATTCTTCAAAGTAGCCACCCTTTGCCTTGATGACTGCTTTGCACACTCTTGGCATTCTCTCAACCAGTAGTTCCCACATATGCTGAGCACTTGTTGGCTGCTTTTCCATCACTCTGCAGTCCAACTCATCCCAAACCATCTCAATTGGGTTGAGGTCAGGTGATTGTGGAGACCAGGTCATCTGATGCAGCACTCCATCACTCTCCTTCTTGGTCAAATAGCCCTGACACGGCCTGGAGGTGTGTTGGGTCATTGTCCTGTAGAAAAACAAATGATAGTCCCACTAAGCTCAAACCAGATGGGATGGCGTATTGCTGCATAATGCTGTGGTAGCCATAAGTGTGTGGTAGCCGTAAGTGTGCCTTGAATTCTAAATAAATCACTGACAGTGTCACCAGCAAAGCACCCCCACACCACCACACCTCCTCCTCCATGCTTCACTGTGGGAACCACATATGTGGAGATTATCCGTTCACCTACTCTGCGTCTCACAAAGAGACGGTGGTTGGAACCAAAAATCTCATATTTGGACTCATCAGACCAAAGGACAGATTTCAACCCGTCTACTGTCCATTACTTGTGTTTCTTGGCCCAAGCAAGTCTCTTCTTCTTATTGGTGTCCTTTAGTAGTAATTTCTTTGCAGCAATTCGACCACGAAGGCCTGATTCACCCAGTCTCCTCTGAACAGTTGATGTTGAGATATGTCTGTTACTTGAACTCTGTGAAGCATTTATTTGGCCTGCAATTTCTGGGGCTGGTAACTCTAATGAACTTATCCTCTGCAGCAGAGGTATCTCTGGGTCTTCCCTTTCTGTGGTGGTCCTCATGAGAGCCAGTTTCATCACAGTGCTTGATGGTTTTTGAGATTGCACTTGAAGGAACGTTCAAAGTTCTTGAAATTGTATGGACTTACAGACCTTCATGTCTTATTGTAATGATGGACTGTAATTTCTCTTTGTTTATTTGAGCTGTTCTTGCCATTATATGGACTTGGCCTTTTACCAAATAGGGTTATCAACTGATTGGCTCAAATGCATTAAGAAAGAAAGAAATTCCACAAATTAACTTTTAACAAGGCACACCGGTTAATTGAAATGCATTCCAGGTGACTACCTCATGAAGATGGTTGAGAGAATACCAAGAATGTGCAAAGCCGTCATCAAGGCAAAGGGTGGCAACTAAGAAGAATCTCAAATATAAAATATATTTTGATTGAACACTTTTTTGGTTACTACATGATTATGGTTACTATGTGTACTACATGATTATTTTACTATGTTACTATTTTTGGTTACTATGTGTTATTTCATAGTTTTAATGTCTTCACTATTATTCTACAATGTAGAAAATAGTAAAAATAAAGAAAAACCCTGGAATGAGTAGGTTTGTCCAAACTTTTGACTGGTACTGTATGTCAGCCAAACAGGCCAGGCTGGGGTGAAAGGCACTTCTCTCTCATTATGGATGATTAAAATGTGTAGCGAAGGAGCAAGGCCCGGACCTCGACTCAGTCTCTGGTGGGTGCCAGAGGTGTGTGTTAATAATACATGTATTTCTGGGGATGGGGAAAGAGATGGATGAAGAGAGAGGGAGAGGTGGAGAAATGGGGGTTGGTTTGAGAAAGAGAGGGAGAGAGAGTGGGGTAAAGAAAGAGGGAGATACCAGAAAGAAAAAAACAGAAAGAAGAAAAGTCTGCAGGGGTGAGGTGGGGAGGGTATGAGGAGGTGGTCAGCAGGGGTGAGGAGGGGGGTGGGGAGGGGTTGAGGAGGTGGTCAGCAGGGGTGAGGAGGGGGGTGGGGAGGGGTTGAGGTGGTGGTCAGCAGGGGTGAGGAGGGGGGTGGGGAGGGGTTGAGGTGGTGGTCAGCAGGGGTGGGGAGGGGTTGAGGAGGTGGTCAGCAGGGGTGAGGAGGGTGGTGAGGAGGTGGTCAGCAGGGGTGAGGAGGGTGGTGAGGAGGTGGTCAGCAGGGGTGGGGAGGGGTTGAGGAGGTGGTCAGCAGGGGTGAGGAGGGTGGTGAGGAGGTGGTCAGCAGGGGTGGGGAGGGGTTGAGGAGGTGGTCAGCAGGGGTGAGGAGGGGGGTGAGGAGGTGGTCAGCAGGGGTGAGGAGGGGGGTGAGGAGGTGGTCAGCAGGGGTGAGGAGGGGGGTGAGGAGGTGGTCAGCAGGGGTGAGGAGAGGTTGAGGAGGGGGTGAGGAGGGGGGTGGGGAGGTGGTCAGCAGGGGTGAGGAGGGGTTGAGGAGGTGGTCAGCAGGGGTGAGGAGGGGGGTGAGGAGGTGGTCAGCAGGGGTGAGGAGGGGGGTGAGGAGGTGGTCAGCAGGGGTGAGGAGAGGTTGAGGAGGGGGGTGGGGAGGTGGTCAGCAGGGGTGAGGAGGGGGGTGAGGAGGTGGTCAGCAGGGGTGAGGAGGGTGGTGAGGAGGTGGTCAGCAGGGGTGAGGAGGGGGGTGAGGAGGTGGTCAGCAGGGATGAGGAGGGGGTGAGGAGGTGGTCAGCAGGGGTGAGGAGGGGGGTGAGGAAGTGGGTGAGGAGGAGGTGGAAATGGACCACTGCTGAACATCTGCCAGTGAGCTTGCCCAGTGAAGTGTGCCCCGCGGCCAAATACAGAACCCCACACTGCAGGCTTCTGCCCGACTTCTAACCCCCCTTCCCCTCTAGCGCTTACTCCTCCGTGCTCCCTCCACTCCCTTGCTAACCTCCACCTGCACATGCTCCCTCCCTCCTGCCCCCACTCCTTCCCTCCCTCCGGCCCCCACTCCTACCCTCCTTCCCTCTCGCCTCCCTCCCCCTCTCCTTCCCTTCCTCCCCCCCTCCCTTCTCTCCCCCCTCTGGCGAAGGGGCCATTACAATCACAGTGAAAGAGAGGCTGATGATGACAGCCCACTGGGGACACACTGGTTGAATCAACGTTGTTTCCACGTCATTTCAATGAAATTATGTTGAACCGACATGGAATAGACGTTGAATTGACGCTTGGTAACTTCCTAATCTTATTACTGTGTAAACCAGGGCAGTTCAATTCCAGTCCTGGAGGGCCGAAACGCTTGTTTTTTGTTTCTAACGAGTAGTTAATTGCACTCACCACTTATTAGGAGAGGATGAAAACCAGAAGTGTTTCGGGCCTCCAGGGCCGACACTAATCAGCTCTGGCATAAACACTTGGCACCCTTCATAGAGTAGGGACTATTCAACCCGCATCGTGGAAGTTCAGCTTTACAGCGCGATTGACATTTAAAGACAATGTTCCCGCTTTAGCGGAGACTGCATTCTTGGTAAACTCTACATATGTCGGCTCAATCACAATAACCTTTACATTTATATCGCAGAATCTGTAATGCTTCAGCTTGACAGATGAATTCGAACCCTGGGTTAAATCAGTGCAAAGCCTGCCAGACATAAATTAAAGACTGAAGAAGGAGAAGAGTAGTTTATTGTCCATTTGTAGAGATGTAATTGTGTCTTTTAGCTTCTTAAACAACCCATGAGACCCCCCCCCCCCCCACATAATACATTCTCATATTTTCCTGGAGAGCATTAAGCCTGAGGCCAGACAGACAACATGACCGAACCACCAGATATCTCTCTTACAGGAGGACATGGAGAGTGTGAGTGTGTGTTTGATATGCACAGTGTAATATACCCACAGACAATTCCAGAGAGTATGCATTATTAAGAGCAGTAAATGGGTCCAGAATGAACGTGTCTCATTAATAGTGAATGTGATTACTGTTTCTGGGAAGCTCCAGTAGTCTGTCTGTACCAGGAGGGAGAGGGATGGAGAGAGATGGATAATTGAAATGGTCAAATAAAAACAAAAGACTTCCTTGTTTACTAAAAATCAACCATTACTAGCTGCCTGTATGTCTACCCTGGGTCAGGCTCACTTATTCAGATGTAATTGTAATGTAATTGACTTAATGAGGTAGGCTCATGTACACTTAATTTGACCCCAAGAGACTTTGTTCACCAGTGAAAGGTAGAGAATGATATGCAGATATGCAGTGTAAAGATTGGTCAATGATACTTCAATTTGACTAGGCAAGCCAGGCACCAACTAGGAACCATTGTCTGCCCATTTGCCTGATAGCTGCTACCACTTATGGAGGGGATTTGCTCTCTGTCTCCTTCCTAAGCATCCTCATTTATTAGCCATACTCTTAGAAAAGAAGGTTCCTTATAAAACCAAAAAGGGTTCTATCATTTGCTTCATATATGGAATCCCTAAAAGTTATAAAAAACCCTAGAGGTTATTTTTCACTGAACCAAAATGGTTCCATATAGAACCCTGCATGGTGCCATTTATGAATTATGGCTACTACTATTAAATAGTAATATTTTTAGCTAAGAATATAGTGTAATAAACAAGTAAATAATAATTACCAGCATAGTTTTTAGAATGTATTGTCATTATATGCAAACATAGTTTGGAAATATGCACTGGTGGCCAGGGAGGCATCTATTTGCTTGAACGGTGGACCATGTCAACTCTGGCTGACTTCTTTACAATACAACTTTCTCTGTTAGTTACAGCAAAAATGTGTCTTCTGCTCTGTGCTCAACCCCCCAAACAGCAGACCTCACACATACAGTTGAGCACAGGTTCAAGCTGCAGTGCAGCACACCTGGATGGAAAGCATGTTATGGGGTTAAGGGCCTTGGTCAAGGGCCCAACAGTAGGGGAATGTTTTGAGGATGTGAACCCAGCAGCCCTCCAGTTGTCAGATCAATTCTTCCCGTTTTTCCAATGCCCGGCCCGGAATTCAAACCGGACACAGGTCCATCTCCTGCCACAGGTCCAAATCCTTAGCCTCTGGGCTACCTACCACCAGTACAGTATGGGTTGTTGCCTGACTGGTTCCAGAGGAGAAAAAGGAGAAAAAACATTTGTTCATCTTCAGAAATAAGCATCAGTTAATCTGCCAAATGAAGGCAAAATGCTATGCAGACATACACTGAGTACACAAAACATTAAGGACACCTGCTCTTTCTAAGCTATGATGCCTTATTGATGTAACCTGTTAAATCCACTTAAATGTAGATGAAGGGGAGGAGACAGGTAAAATAAGGATTTTAAGCCTTGAGACATGGATTGTGTATGTATGCCATTCAGAGGGTGAATGGGAAAGAAAAATGATTCAAGTGCCTTTGAATGGGGTATGGTAGTAGGCGTCAGGCGCAGTGGTTTGTGTCAAGAACTGCAACACTGCTGGGCTTTTCACACTCAACAGTTTCCCATTTAAGAATGGTCCACCACCCAAAGGACATCCAGCCAACTTGACACAACTGCGGGAAGCAATAGAGTCAACATGGGCCAACATCTATGTGGAACGCTTTCTACACCTCATAGAGTCCATGCCCTGATGAATTGAAGTGGTTCTGAGGGCAAAAGGGGGCGGGGTGGTCCAACTCAATATTAGGAAGGTGCTCTTAATATTTGCTATACTAGGTGTATAATTATTATGATGAAGAACAAGTTAAATGCAGTTGTTGTCAGCAGCAGCCAAAAGAGAGATCATCTGCCTCTGATAGTTCTGGATTACTGACAGTCTGAGTAAAATAGTGTGTTAAAAGTCATGTAATGCTTAAATAGGCTATTGAATCACCAATACTTACAATACATCATTTATTCATACCTCCTCTCAGTGAGCAACAGTCTTCTAATGGCTTCATGAAACATAGTCCCCCCAATAGACTCCACGCTGAAATAAAAGTAACAATTAGTTCATTGCCAATGTCAGGCTGGGTCTGTAGCTGTACAGTGGGGGGAAAAAGTATTTGATCCCCTGCTGATTTTGTACATTTGCCCACTGACAAAGAAATGATCAGTCTATAATTTTAATGGTAGGTTTATTTGAACAGTGAGAGACAGAATAACAACAAAGAAAATCCAGAAAAAAGCATGACAAAAATGTTATAAATTGATTTCCATTTTAATGAGGGAAATAAGTATTTGACCCCTCTGCAAAACATGACTTAGTACTTGGTGGAAAAACCCTTGTTGGCAATCACAGAGGTCAGACGTTTCTTGTAGTTGGCCACCAGGTTTGCACACATCTCAGGAGGGATTTTGTCCCACTCCTCTTTGCAGATCTTCTCCAAGTCATTAAGGTTTCGAGGCTGACGTTTGGCAACTCGAACCTTCAGCTCCCTCCACAGATTTTCTATGGGATTAAGGTCTGGAGACAGGCTAGGCCACTCCAGGACCTTAATGTGCTTCTTCTTGAGCCACTCCTTTGTTGCCTTGGCCGTGTGTTTTGGGTCACTGTCATGCTGGCTGAGGGAAGGAGGTTCTCACCCAAGATTTGACGGTACATGGCCCCGTCAAATGATGCGGTGAAGTTGTCCTGTGCCCTTAGCAGAAAAACACCCCCAAAGCATAATGTTTCCACCTCCATGTTTGACGGTGGAGATGGTGTTCTTGGGGTCATAGGCAGCATTCCTCCTCCTCCAAACACGGCGAGTTGAGTTGATGCCAAAGAGCTCCATTTTGGTCTCATCTAACCACAACACTTTCACCAGTTGTCCTCTGAATCATTCAGATGTTCATTGGCAAACTTCAGATGGGCATGTATATGTATTCTTGAGCAGGGGGACCTTGCGGGCGCTGCAGGATTTCAGTCCTTCACGGCGTAGTGTGTTTCCAATAGTTTTCTTGGTGACAATGGTCCCAGCTGCCTTGAGATCATTGACAAGATCCTCCCGTGTAGTTCTGGGTTGATTCCTCACCGTTCTCATGATCATTGCAACCCCACGAGGTGAGATCTTGCATGGAGCCCCAGGCCGAGGGATATTGACAGTTCTTTTGTGTTTCTTCCATTTGCGAATAATCGCACCAACTGTTGTCACCTTCTCACCAAGCTGCTTGGCGATGGTCTTGTAGCCCATTCCAGCCTTGTGTAGGTCTACAATCTTGTCCCTGACATCCTTGGAGAGCTCTTTGGTCTTTGCCATGGTGGAGAGTTTGGAATCTGATTGATTGATTGCTTCTGTGGACAGGTGTCTTTTATACAGGTAACAAACTGAGATTAGGGGCACTCCCTTTAAGAGTGTGCTCCTAATTTCAGCTCATTACCTGTATAAAAGACACCTGGGAGCCAGAAATCTTTCTGATTGAGAGGGGGTCAAATACTTATTTCCCTCATTAAAATGCAAATCAATTTATAAAATTTTTGACATGCGTTTTTCTGGATATTTTTTTTGTTATTCTGTCTCTCACTGTTCAAATAAACCTACCATTAAAATTATAGACTGATCCTTTCTTTATCAGTGGGCAAACATACAAAATCAGCAGGGGATCAAATACTTCCCCCCCACTGTATTTGGCGTATCCCATAATACAAAAGTAAGATTTATTCTAATCGTTAGCATACAGTCTTCTCTTCACCTTCATGTTTGTGTGTTACATTACGAGATGGCTATTAATTCCCTTTCGGATTAACGTTACTTTCCCACGGAATTACGAATCTTCAACAACTCGAGGAAATGCCGTGAGTAGTTGATTTGATCTAATCTACTCCCCCTCGCTAGTTGTTGTGCCTGCCCATAATTACTACCTTTTATAGCTTTTTGTTGGGCATTTCCATCCTTGTGTGTTAGCTAGCTAGCTTCGGGTCTATCCCATTACCTCAGAAGTTAGCTCGTAGCTAGCTAAATAAGCCCATGTAGCCACCATAGTTAGTTGTACCTGTTGTTGGCGCTTGTTGACCCATGGTGTTGTGCCAGTCCCAGCCCTTTGATCCAGCATTACCACTCCCTCGCTTGGAGTTTTGCTATGATCCCGGAGCTCAGCGGTGCAGTAGGCTACCGGTCCTCGCATGACAGAGTCCACCAACGCCGAGACTGATAGTCCATGCTTGATTGTGCCAGTCAGATAGCTTCATATAGGCAGGAGTTTTGATCCCGGATCTTGATACATATTTATATGGGAGTCTTGACCCCGAAGCACGACAGGTCGGAGCCAACAGTAAGTCAAAATTTCTCTCAATGCATCCAAAGCCGAAACTGAAGCAATCAAAGCATACACCGAAACGAAAAGCTTTTTTGTTACCTTTTTCTTGGAACAAACTTCTCTTATGTGAAAATTCGTTATTTGCACACTGATGCAGGGCTGTACACAGGATGTCGTTCCACCCATGTCAACAGTGTGGAAAACCAACTCCCAGCCTCAGATGAGAACACGATGTGTATTATTTGCTTGGGAGCTGAAAATGCTTATGCAGCTGCACAGGGTAGCAGCGCTTGCACTCACTGGCAGAAATTCAAACCAAGAACATTGAAATCTCAATTTGTGCAGTTTGGGGGCGGAGCCTCCATTTTCTCATCAGATGAGTCCGCCACACAGATAGATCAATGAACATTCTAAATGCTCCAACTCTAATGAAGGGTCAACATTCCCCTCGTGATCCACTTCCCAATAAACTCCATCGCTCATCCTCGCCTGGGCACAAATCTCGACGCACTGAGATGCGCAAGGAGATAAGTCACTGGATAGTCATATGGCAACCATTGAGTCTGCCCACTAGCACAACCTGGCCAAGCTTCCCCCGCCAGTACCAAGCCCAACGCTTACCTCTGAACGAGCATGGTTGTTGAATCGGATGACACTGACGTATTGTCCACAAAATCCTCCCACTTTTATGACACAGACTATGAGCTCTCTGATCATGATATGTACCACAGCTGTAGCATCGTCTAGTCCCAGCCAGCCACCCTGGCAGTGATGGTCAACCAGAAAATAACCTTGTCTGAAATATTTGAGAGGGCAAGCAGAAACCTCAATGTGGAACATGCAACAACTGCAATGGCGTCCACATCCAAGTTTGATCAAAGACTTTGTGCCTGAGCTCCAATGCACATAGAGCATGCCAAAGGTCAGAACCCCAGTCATGCCAAGCATATGCACTCGCTTAGCTACAGTTCCTGGTACAGATGATAATGGTTTTGGCCATTTCCCTTGTATGGACAAATCATACACTTCACTTGTTCTGCCTGCTTTTCTCCGTCACAGTTCAGACCAAGGGCTGCCGAATGAACGATGCATCTGATTGCTTCCTACGCAGGACACATGACAGCACTGCTTCAGCCGTTAGGCTTGGCAATTCAGCAGCGATACTGGCTTTCTGTCAGAAGGAGCTGCAGCAACGCCTCTCTGCAAACTACAATGCTGAGACCATGAAAGAACGGTCTACAGTTACAGACCTGCTCATCCAAAGCCTTCAGGGCAATGCTCAGATAGTTGGGAAATCTTTGGCAACACTGTGCGTTGCACGGCCACCTATGGTTAGTGCAGTCCAAGCTCCCTGACAAAGAGAAGGTTCCACTTCTAGGTGTACCGATATCACCTGGCCAGACATTTGGCTCAACAGCTCCAAGTGTCTAAGGAGGACAGAGAAGCACAGATGGAGCTTCAGCACCTCATTCCAAAGCCTAGAATGCATCAGCCAGCAAACCATTACTCCCGTCCCAGGGCCCCAACTGGGATGCCAAGAAACCAGGCTCATACTCACGCTGCACATGCTCAAGAGTGGAGGAACAGACACTCTCAGCCGTACTGAAGAGATGGAGAGCAGCATCGCCCAAGAGGCCGAGGCACACCATATGCAGGCCCGTCGCCTCTGCAGCACAGTACGCAGCGCCTCGGCCCTCATGGGACCGGCTCTCTAGCGCAACACCGTTTCCTCAAGCACTACCTTTCCAGCTGGAAAAGGTCAACAGTCAAAAAATGGGTGTTAGGCACTCGAACACAAGGCTACGCACTACAATTTTGTAAGCGACCCCCAACACTTCAGGGGTGCCTTGAAAACAGCAGCTCGCAACCCTGCTCAAAAGCAAACACTCTGCTCAGAAATCTCCTTGCTCCTGGAAAAGCATCCAATCGAAGAGGTAGAACCAGTACAACAAACTGTGGGTTCTACTCAATCTATTTTCTGGTGCCAAAAAAGGTGTTTTTCAGATTCGCATTCTACCCTTCAGCCTTTCGCTCATCCCTCACATTTTCAAAAAGTGCATAAGCGCGGCAGGGTCACAAAGCCATTCTTTGGCACACATCCATGCTCTCATATCACCTCTCTGAGTTGGGACTAACAATGAAGTTGGAACAGAGTACTCTGGTCCCCACAGTGCATGCACTTTCTGGGTTTGACCCTGGACACTCAAATCATGCGAGCAACAATCTCCAGAAAGAGTGGTATCTTTGACAAATTGTCTTTCAACATTCAAACTGAGAAAACCAGTGATTGTTCTAGAGATACAGGCTCCTAGGCCTCCTAGCTGCTGCAATCCATGTTGTACCATTGGGTTTGCTCCACTTGTGGCCAATACAGCGCTGGTAGAAGAGATACAATCTAAGTCCCAGAAGGAAAAACAAAAACCTGACCATTTTAATGAGTTGCTGGAGAGCAATAGAATCTTAATTTTTACATTTTTTTTATTTCACCTTTATTTAACCAGGTAGGCCAATTGAGAACAAGTTTCAGTGATTTTTGCAATTCATTCCATTCATTGGCAGCAGAGAACTGGAAGGAAAGGCGACCAAAAGAGGAGTTGGCTATGGGGATGACCAGTGAAATATACCTGCTGGAGCGCGTGCTATGGTGACCAGTGAGCTGAAATAAGGCAGAGCTTTACCTAGACTTGTAGATGACCTGGAGCAGGTGGGTTTGGCGATTAATATGAAGCGAGGGCCAGCCAACGAGAGCGTACAGGTTGCAGTGGTGGGTAGTATATGGGGCTTTGGTGACAAAATGGATGGCACTGTGATAGACTACATCTAACTTTCTGAGTAGAGTGTTGGAGGTTATTTTGTAAATGACATCGCTGAAGTCGAGGATTGGTAGCATAGTCAGTTTTACGAGGGTATGTTTAGCAGCATGAGTGAAGGAGGCTTTGTTGCAAAATAGGAAGCCGATTCTAGATTTAATTTTGGATTGGAGATGTTTAATGTGAGTCTGGAAGGAGAGTTTACAGTCTAACCAGACACCTAGGTATTTGTAGCTGTCCACATATTCTAAGTCAGAACCAACCAGAGTAATGATGCTAGGCGGGCGGGCAGGTGCGGACAGCGAATGGTTGAAAAGCATGCATTTAGTTTAACTAGCATTTAAGAGCAGTTGGAGGCCACGGAAAGAGTGTTGTATGGCATTGAAGCTTGTGTGGAGGTTTGTTAACGCAGTGTCCAAAGAAAGGCCAGAAGTATACAGAATGGTGTCGTCTGCGTAGAGGTGGATCAGAGAATCACCAGCAGCAAGAGCGACATCATTGATATATACAGAGAAGAGAGTCGGCCCGAGAATTGAACCCTGTGGCACCCCAATAGAGACTGCCACGGGTCCGGACAACAGGCACTCCGATTTGACACACTGAACTCTATCTGAGAAGTAGTTGGTGAACCAGGCGAGGCAGTGATTTGAGAAACCAAGGCTGTTGAGTCTACCGATAATAATGTGGTGATTGACAGAGACGAAAACCTTGGCCAGATCGATGAAGACGGCTGCACAGTACTGTCTTTATCGATGGCGGTTATGATATCGTTTAGGACCTTGATTGAGTGTGGCTGAGGTGCACCCATGACCAGCTCGGAAACCAGATTGCATAACTAAGAAGGTACGGTGGGATTCGAAATGGTCTGTGATCTGTTTGTTAACTTGGCTTTCGAAGACTTTAGAAAGGCAGGGCAGGATGGATATAGGTCTATAACAGTTTGGGTCTAGAGCGTCTCCCCCTTTGAAGAGGGGGATGACCGTGGCAGCTTTCCAATCTTTAGGGATCTCAGACGATACAAAAGAGAGGTTGAACAGGCTAGTAATAGGGGTTGCAACAATTGCGGCTGATCATTTTAGAAAGAGATGGTCCAGATTGTCTAGCCCAGCTGATTTGTAGGGGTCTACATTTTGTAGCTCTTTCAGAACATCAGCTATCTTGATTTTGGGTGAAGGAGAAGCGGTGGGAGGGGAGGGGGGGCTTGGGCAAGTTGCTGCGGGTGTGCAGAGCTGTTGGCCAGGGTAGGGGTAGCCAGGTGGAAAGCATGGCCAGCCGTGGAAAAATGCTTATTGAAATTCTCGATTATCGTGGATTTATCGGTGGTGACAGTGTTTCCTAGCCTCAGTGCAGTGGGTAGCTGGGAGGAGGTGCTCTTATTCTCCATGGACTTTAGTGTCCCAAAACCTTTTGGAATTTGTGCTACAGGATGCAAATTTATGTTTAAAAAAAGCTAGTGGCGCTTAGCATGCCACAATAGTGGCGCTTAGCATGTCAAACTCCCAGTGGAGTTCTATTAGCTTTTATTCACATTATTTCCTCTTGCTTCTAGCTAGCACTTAGTTTGCAACAGCACAGGTTTGTATGAAACTTGCTGTTTGCCACTCAGACCTCAACAACGTTGCAAAATGAATTTGATCTTCCTCCTGCCATAACGAGCTAACGGTGTTGGCAAGCCATTTTCTGACCAGGTGAAATCATGCAGCATCGTCATTATTAGTATGGATCAAAACTAATTAATAGGGAATGTTAGCTGTCATCTCAAAGTTAGCTTTTGTTTTCTAAAATCCCCATTAAACTCTGGGGTAGGGATAAAACCCATAAGGTTCTTTGCCTTCACTGGGTATATATATATATATATATACACAGTGCCTTCGGAAAATATTCATAGCACTTGACTTTTCCCACATTTGTTACGTTACAGCCTTATGAAATTAAATAAAAATCCTCAGCAATCTACACACAATAACCCATAATGACAAAGCGAAAACAGGTTTTTAGAAATGCTTGCAAATAAAAAACAGAAATACCTTATTTACATAAGTATTCAAACCCTTTGCTATGAGACTCAAAATTGACCTCAGGTGCATCCTGTTTCCATTAATCATCCTTGAGATGTTTCTAAAATTAGATTGGAGTCCACCTGTGGTAAATTCAATTGATTGGACATGATTTGGAAAGACACACACACCTGTCTATATATGCTCCCACAGTTGACAGTGCATGTCAGAGCAAAAACCAAGCCCTGAGGTCGAAGGAATTGTCCGTAGAGCTCTGAGACAGCATTGTGTCGAGGCACAGATCTGGGAAAGGGTACCAAAAAATGTCTGCAGCATTGAAGGTCCCCAAGAACACAGTGGCCTCCATCATTCTTTGATGGAAGAAGTTAGGAACCACCAAGACGCTCCCTAGAGATGGCCGCTCAGGTTCTTGCTCACCTCTCTGACCAAGGCCCTTCTCCACCGATTGCTCAGTTTGGTTGGGCGGTCAGCTCTGGGAAGAGTCTTGGTGGTTCCAAACGTCTTCCATTTAAGAATGATGGAGTCCACTGTGTTCTTGGGGACCTGCAGAGCGGACACGAGTTCTTAAATAATCCGACAATGTCTGCAGCTGCGCCTCATGGCGACCAATCACAGTTCCATGGTGGGTGAGAGCCGACTGTAAATGGTGGAGTTCGGAATGTTCCTCGGACGACTGAGAAATCTCTGCTGGGTCAATTGTAGGCTTAATAACTAGCAATAATGCTAGTACGAACTCGAACCCAAGCGCAGAGAAACACAGCAAGCAGAGATGAGGGTAAATCCCAAATTTGTTCTTAGACTCTTAACAGAAACAAGAGCACACTAATAAAACATGAGACCTAAGCAAAGATACAGGCCAACTGAGGAACCTAAATAACAAGGCAACCAGGGGAACAGAGAAGGTAATTAAACAAAGGTGAATCCAATAAGTTATAATCAGGGTAACCTGGAAACTAGAAAACAGGGTAAGGGTGCCCTCCAGGGATACCTAAGGAAACAACAATCAAATACCACAGAAACTGTGACACTTGGTGGTTCCAAACGTCTTCCATTTAAGAATTGTGGAGGACACTGTGTTCTTGGGGACCTTCAATGCTGCAGACATTTTTTGGTTCCCTTCCCCAGATCTGTGCCTCAACACTTGGTTTTTGCTCTGACATGCACTGTCAACTATGGGACATTATATAGACAGGTGTGTACCTTTCCAAATCATGTCCAATCAATTGAATTTACAACAGGTGGACTCCAACCAAGTTGGAGAAACCTCAAGGATGATCAATGGAAACAGGATGCACCTGACTCAATTTCGAGTCTCATAGCATAGAGTCTGAATACTTATGTAAATGAGGTATCTGTTTTAATTTTTTATACATTTCTGTAAACCTGTTTTCTCTTTGTCATTATGAGGTATTGTGTGTAGATTGCTGGGGATTTTTATTTGATCCATTTCATAATAAGGCTGTAACATATCAAATGTGGAAAACGTCAAGGGGTATGAATACTTTCCGAAGGCACTGTGTGTATATATATATATATATACAGTGGCTTGCGAATGTATTCACCCCCTTGGCATTTTTCCTATTTTGTTGCCTTACAACCTGGAATTAAATTCGATTTTTTGGGGGGGGGGGGTTGAATAATTTAATTTGCACAACATGCCTACCACTTTGAAGATGCAAAATACTTTTTATTGCGAAACAAACAAGAAATAAGACAAAAAAAACTGAAAACTTGAGCGTGCATAACTATTCACCCCCCCAAAGTCAATACTTTGTAGAGCCACCTTTTACAGAAATTACAGCTGCAAGTCTCTTGGGGTATGTCTCTATAAGCTTGGCTTATCTAGCCACTGGGAATTTTGCCCATTCTTGAAGGCAAAACTGCTCCAGCTCCTTCAAGTTGGATGGGTTCCGCTGGTGTACAGCAATCTTTAAGTCATACCACAGATTCTCAATTGGATTGAGGTCTGAGCTTTGACTAGGCCATTCCAAGAGATTTAAATGTTTCCCCTTAAACCACTCGAGTGTTGCTTTAGCAGTATGCTTAGGGTCATTGTCCTGCTAAAAGGTGAACCTCCGTCCCAGTCTCAAATCTCTGGAAGACTGAAACAGGTTTCCCTCAAGAATTTCCCTGTATTTAGCGCCATCCATCATTCCTTCAATTCTGAGCAGTTTCCCAGTCCCTGCCGATGAAAAACATCCCCACAGCATGATGCTGCCACCACCGTGCTTCACTGGTGTTCTCGGGGTGATGAGAGGTGTTTGGTTTGCGCCAGACACAGCGTTTTCAGTAATGGCCAAAAATCTCAAATTTAGTCTTAAATGACCAGAGTACCTTCTTCCATATGTTTGGGGAGTCTCTCACATGCCTTTTGGCAACACCAAATGTGTTTGCCTATTTTTTTCTACAAGCAATGGCTTTTTTCTGGCCACTCTTCTGTAAAGCCCAGCTCTGTGGAGTGTGCAGCTTAAAGTGGTCCTATAGACAGATACTCCAATCTCCACTGTGGAGCTTTGCAGCTCCTACAAGGTTATTACATTTACATTTTTTACATTTTAGCAGACGCTCTTATCCAGAGCGACTTACAGTAGTGAATGCATACATCTCATACATTTTTTTTCCTTTTTTTTTTCTGTGCTGGCCCCCCGTGGGAATCAAACCCACAACCCTGGTGTTGCAAACACCATGCTCTACCACCTGAGCTACAGGGAAGGCATACAGGGAAGGTTATCTTTGGTCTCTTTATTGCCTCTGATTAATGCCCTCCTTGCCTGGTCTGTGAGTTTTGGTGGGCGGCCCTCTCTTGGCAGGTTTGTTGTGGTGCCACATTCTTTCAATTTTTTATAATGGATTTAATGGTGCTCCGTGGGATGTTCAAAGATTCTGATATTTTTTTTATAACCCAACCCTGATCTGTACTTTTCTACAACTTTGTCCATGACCTGTTTGGAGAGCTTCTTGGTCTTCATGGTGCCGCTTGTTTGGTGGTGCCCCTTGCTTAGTGGTGTTGCAGACTCTGGGGCCTTTCAGAACAGGTGTATATATACTGAGATCATGTGACAGATCATGTGACACTTAAATAAAGTCCACCTGTGTGCAATCTAACTAATTATATGACTTCTGAAAGTAATTTGTTGCACCAGATCTTATTCATGGGCTTCATAGAAAAGGGGATGAATACATATGCACACACCACTTTTACAATTTGTATTTTTTTTTATTCTTTGAAACAAGTTTATTTTTTTTAATTTCACTTCACCAATTAGGACTATTTTCTGTATGTCCATTACATGAAATAGAAATACAAATCCATTTAAATGACAGGTTGTAATGCAACAAAATAGGAAAATGCCTAGGGTGCTGAATAGTTTTATAAGGCACTGTATATATAAACTCAGCAAAAAAATAAACATCCTCTCATTGTGAACTGCGTTTATTTTCAGCAAACTTAACATGTGTAAATATTTGTATGAACATAACAATATTCAACAACTGAGACGTAAACTGAACAAGTTCCACAGACATGTGACTAACATAAATGGAATAATGTGTCCCTGAACAAAGGGGGGTCAAAATCAAAAGTAACAGTCAGTATCTGGTGTGGCCACCAGCTGCATTAAGTACTGCAGTGCATCTCCTCCTCATGGACTGCACCAGATTTGCCAGTTCTTGCTGTGAGATGTTACGCCACTCTTCCACCAAGGCACCTGCAAGTTCCCGGACATTTATGGGGGGAATGGCACTAGCCCTCACCCTCCGATCCAACAGGTCCCAGATGTGCTCAATGGGATTGAGATCCGGGCTCTTCGCTGGCCATGGCAGAACACTGACATTCCTGTTTTGCAGGAAATCACGCACAGAACGAGCAGTATGAATGGTGGCATTGTCATGCTGGAGGGTCATGTCAGGATGAGCCTGAAGGAAGGGTACCACATGAGGGAGGAGGATGTCTTGCCTCTAACGCACAGCATTGTGATTGCCTGCAATGACAACAAGCTCAGTCCAATGATGCTGTGACACACCGCCCCAGACCATGACGGACCCTCCACCTCCAAATCGATCCCGCTCCAGAGTACAGGCCTCGGTGTAACGCTCATTCCTTCGACGATAAATGCGAATCTGACCATCACCCCTGGTGAGACAAAACCGTGACTCGTCAGTGAAGAGCACTTTTTGCCAGTCCTGTCTGGCAGTGACGGTGGGTTTGTGTTTGTGCCCATAGGCGACGTTGTTGCCGGTGATGTCTGCTGAGGACCTGCCTTACAACACTCCTACAAGCCCGCAGTCCAGCCTCTCTCCGTCTATTGCGGACAGTCTGAGCACTGATGGAGGGGTTGTGCATTCCTGGTGTAACTCGGCAGTTGTTGTTGCCATCCTGTACCTGTCCGGCAGGTGTGATGTTCGGATGTACCAATCCTGTGCAGGTGTTGTTACAGGTGGTCTGCCACTGCGAGGACGATCAGCTGTCCATCCTGTCTCCCCGTAGCGCTGTCTTAGGCGTCTCATAGTACGGACATTGCAATATATTGCCCTGGCCACATCTGCAGTCCTCATGCCTCCTTGCAGCATCCCTATTGCACGTTCACGCAGATGAGCAGGGACCCTGAGCATCTTTCTTTTGGTGTTTTTCAGAGTCAGTAGAAAGGCCTCTTTAGTGTGCTAAGTTTTCATAACTGTGACCTTAATTGCATACCGTCTGTAAGCTGTTAGTGTCTTAACGACCGTTCCACAGGTGCATGTTCATTAATTGTTTATGGTTCATTGAACAAGCATGGGAAACAGTGTTTAAACCCATTACAATGAAGATCTGTGAAGTTATTTGGATTTTTACGAATTATCTCTGAAAGACAGGGTCCTGAGAAAGGGACGTTTCTTTTTTTGCTGAGTTTATATACCCAATGATGGCAAAGAACCTTATGGGTTCTATCCCTACCCCAGAGTTTAATGGGGATTTTAGAAAACAAAAGCTAACTTTTAAATAACAGCTAACATTCCCTTTTAATTCGTTTTAATCCATATTAATAATGATGATGCTGCATGATTTCACCTGGTCAGAAAATGGCTTGCCGACACCGTTAGTAAAGGGTTCTTTAATCTCATCCAAAGAACCAAAAGGTTCTACATATAACACCAAATAACCTTTTTTTGTAAGAGTGCAGTGTTCAAGCTAGCAGGCTGCCAGTCAGTCAGTCAGTCAGTCAGCTCTATAACCATCAGCTCCTGGCGAAGGGAAAGCTAATCCTCTCTAAGAAGCCCATTCATTCACAGAGACTTGTTAAGACCAAGCTTATGCTAATCTTGTTATCACTGAAGGCTTCCGGTAATTGAGGATATTGGAGGATAGAGGAGACAGCTTGGGGAGTCAGGGACCACTTCTCTTTGTTCAAACACAACTCAGTCAGAAGCCCCTGCAGTCAGAGATGGTTAGTGCTATCCAGGATCCTAACCCTAACCTTACCCGAACATTAGCATAACCATAATCCTTACCAACCCCTAACAATTACCTTAACCATTTTACATTTCAACAGGGTATGGATGTCCCAAGAACCCCGGATAGCAAGGACGTCAGAGATGCAGAGCAGGATGAAGTTGACCCTAGACACTGATCTGAGGCCAGTGTTGCATTTTCCCTTCAACAACGGTTAAGGTTAGGTTTGAGGGAAGGTATGCGGATCCTTGGTCTGTGCCTGTGGGTAATGTTGAACCACAATGAGAAATATAGGGATGTCTTTTGCAAACTGCTGAATATATGTAGTACATGGAAAAAGGTAATTTAAATGTCATCAAAATATTGGTTTATCCCACGATCACAAATACAGTAAACCAATTTACACTGAACGAAAATATAAACGCAACATGTAAAGTGTTAATCCCATGTTTCATAAACTGAAATAAAAGATCCCAGAAATGTTCAATACGTACAAAAAACGTATTTCTCTAAAATGTGGTACACAAATTTGTTTACATCCCTGCTAGTGAGCATTTCTCCTTTGCCCAGATAATCCATCCACCTGACAGGTGTGGCATATCAAGATGCCGATTAAACAGCATGATCATTACACAGATGCACCTTGTGCTGGGAAGAATAAAAGGCCACTCTAAAATGTGCAGTTTAGTCACAACATAATGCCATAGATGTATTGAGGGAGCGTGCAAATGGCATGTTGACTACAGGAATTTCCACCAGAGCTGTTGCCAGAAAATTTAATGTTAATTTCTCTACCATAAGCCGCCTCCAATGTTGTTTTAGAGAATTTGGCAGTACGTCCAACCGGCCTCACAACTGCAGACCACGTGTCTAGCGTGGTGTGGGCGAGCAGTTTGCTGCTGTCAACGTTGGTGATGGTGGGGTTATGGTATGGACAGGCATAAGCTACGGACAACAAAGACAATTGCATTTTATTGATGGCAATTTGAATGCATAGAGATACCATGACGAGATCCTGAGACCCATTGTTGTGCCATTCATCCGCCGCCATCACCTCATGTTTCAGCATGTTAGTGCACAGCCCTATGTCGCAAGGATCTGTACACAATACCTGGAAGCTGAAAATGTCCCACTTCTTCCATGGCCTGCATACTTACCAGACATGTCACCCATTGAGCATGTTTGGGATGCTCTGGATCGACGTGTAAGACAGCTTGTTCCGGTTCCCGCCAATATCCATCAACTTTTCACAGCCATTGAAGAGGAGTGGGACAGCATTCCACAGGCCACAATCAACAGCCTGATCAACTTTATGCAAAGGAGATGTGTCGCACTGTATGAGGCAAATGGTGGTCACACCAGATAGTGACAGGTTTTCTGATCCATGCCCCAAATTTTTGATCCATGCCCCAACAGATGCATATCTGTATTCCCCGTCATGTGAAATCCATAGATTAGGGCCTAATGCATTTATTTAAATTTAATGATTTCCTTATATGAACTGTAACTCAGTAAAATCTTTGAAATTGTTGCATGTTGGTTTATATTTTTGTTCAGTATATGTCACATTTCTGCAGCTGTTCAATGATGCTTCCTACACAACTGTGGTTAGTAAATTGATATATAAAACAATTGTCTATGTCACATTGGACAGGATATCATAATCACACTTAGCTTTTAAAAATTGAACATGGAGACAAATTAACTGATGAGTTGAATAGTAATACAATCATTTGGTTGATCAGTTGTCACTGGTTGATGGGACAGTGCCCCATGTGGGAATTCATGTGGAGAGAATGTCAGCTAGCATGTCAGAAACAAGGCTTAGGGACCATCTTTACTGTGTAAAACCAGCTTATATACACGTTACTATCGCTATGCAGTGCTTTTAAGACTGCCGTGCTCTTTTGAAGAGGAGCACACATGGCACCGTTGGTGATGGGTGGAATGGAGCACAAGACCTGATAAGGACTAGAAAATGATGCATTAATCAAATAAAAGTTTGAGACTGGACACGTTTGTGATGTGCATTGCATTTGAACATTTTGCTTTTACATTCAAAAAAGAAAGAGGGGGGAGAAAGATACTGTTTGATCCTTATGAGGAAAAAGGGAAATTGTAACGCACCTACGCCAAAATGTGACATTTCAATGTTCCAAAGCATAAACACTACACAATGGTAGGCCTAATAATCGTATTAGTCAGTGAAACTATCAGCCCGGTGCCTCTGATGCAGAGTAGCGTGTTTTGGTGCTCTGCTCGCGCTGTGACTGCTGCTGCAGTTCTGGAATTCAGAGGGTTTTTCAGCGCTTGCTCATTCGCTCAGCCTCTCACGTCTCTGTTACCTTGGCAACATACTTCTGCATGAAAATACCATCTGAGAGAAGCGAGCTGTGCCCACCGTAAAGAACCAAAACGACAACATTTATGTGTCAGTGTCAAGAGCAGCAATGATCCTCACATAGATACTCCTCAACCGCAGTCAATTGGCCACGCATAAGTGAAGCGCTTCATACATGTAATTTGTGATCGGCTATTAGTTGGCCCTTGGTTTAAAGCTGGGGTGACTAGGCTACATGCTATTAGTTGGCCCTTGGTTTAAAGCTGGGGTGACTAGGCTACATGCTATTAGTTGGCCCTTGGTTTAAAGCTGGGGTGACTAGGCTACATGCTATTAGTTGGCCCTTGGTTTAAAGCTGGGGTGACTAGGCTACATGCTATTAGTTGGCCCTTGGTTTAAATCTGGGGTGACTAGGCTACATGCTATTAGTTGGCCCTTGGTTTAAAGCTGGGGTGACTAGGCTACATGTGCATTTTTTTTTTTACTTTAACATTTTTTAAATTTCACTTTTATTTAACCAGGTAGGCAAGTTGAGAACAAGTTCTCATTTACAACTGCGACCTGGCCAAGATAAAGCAAAGCCGTGCGACCCAAACAACAACACAGAGTTACACATAGGATAAACAAACATACAGTAAAAAAAAACACACAAAAAAACACGTGCAAATCTCAAAGGACATTGGTCAAAAGTGGTGCATTGTGTAGGGAATAGACTGTGTGGGGAATAGACTGTGTGGGGAATAGACGGCGTGGGGAATAGAAGGCGTGGGGAATAGACTGTGTGGGGAATAGACTGTGTGGGGAATAGACTGCGTGGGGAATAGACGGAGTGAGGAATAGACGGAGTGGGGAATAGACGGAGTGGGGAATAGACTGTGTGGGGAATAGAAGGCGTGGGGAATAGACTGTGTGGGGAATAGAAGGCGTGGGGAATAGACTGCGTGGGGAATAGACGGCGTGGGGAATAGACGGCGTGGGGAATAGACTGCGTGGGGAATAGACTGCGTGGGGAATAGACTGTGTGGGGAATAGAAGGCGTGGGGAATAGACTGCGTGGGGAATAGACGGCGTGGGGAATAGACTGCGTGGGGAATAGACTGCGTGGGGAATAGACGGTGTGGGGAATAGACTGTGTGGGGAATAGACGGCGTGGGGAATAGACGGAGTGGGGAATAGACTGTGTGGGGAATAGAAGGCGTGGGGAATAGACTGCGTGGGGAATAGACGGCGTGGGGAATAGACTGCGTGGGGAATAGACTGCGTGGGGAATAGACGGTGTGGGGAATAGACTGTGTGGGGAATAGACGGCGTGGGGAATAGACTGTGTGGGGAATAGACGGCGTGGGGAATAGACTGCGTGGGGAATAGACGGCGTGGGGAATAGACTGTGGGGAATAGACGGCGTGGGGAATAGACGGCGTGGGGAATAGACTGTGTGGGCAATAGACTGTGTGGGGAATAGACGGCGTGGGGAATAGACTGCGTGGGGAATAGACTGTGTGGGGAATAGACGGCGTGGGGAATAGACGGCGTGGGGAATAGACGGCGTGGGGAATAGACTGTGTGGGGAATAGAAGGCGTGGGGAATAGACGGCGTGGGGAATAGACTGCGTGGGGAATAGACGGCGTGGGGAATAGACTGCGTGGGGAATAGATGGCGTGGGGAATAGAAGGCGTGGGGAATAGACGGCGTGGGGAATAGATGGCGTGGGGAATAGACGGCGTGGGGAATAGATGGCGTGGGGAGTAGACTGGGTGGGGAATAGGATTTCCTTTGGGAAGCAGACTGTAATAGGAAAACGCATTGAATGGAAATTGATACCATGGGCACGTGCGCACATGCATATGCTCACAAGGCAGAGCAGCGCAAGGATCGGGGACATCATTAAAGAATGTAAAATAATAGATAAAAAAAAGGCCCGGGTGGAATCCTGTTGGATTTTCTACTTTACATTTGTGTGGGAAAGATGTAGTGCTGTATGCTTTGCATATATTCTTCCCTCCCAGTTAGTATTGGGTTTGATATGTAACCCAAGCATTCCCTATAGTGTTAAGTCCCAAAATACATTTTTATCAAAGAAAATCCAACCGTTAGATGTGGTGAAGGCCAGAATTGTTGACTTGGCAACAACAATCTAGAAGAGTTGTCTAAAGCAGAGACCAACACAATGGTGTCCAGGCTAACCTTTCTGCAATACATCACAAAAACCAGAGGGGTCATTGCCTCATAGGAGAGAAGAGCCTAATGAAATAAGCATCTAAGAGAGCAGGTGTTGGTGGCTTTACAGACTTCAGCTGCATAACAAGTAGCGTGCTTTACCACTCTTGCCTTTGTCAATCAAAACAGCCAATTGCCTGAATGAATGCTCCATAAATAAGCAGAATACTGCCTGAGCAAGATTTTCAATTATGGGTACACACACACAGCCAGACAGGTACAAAGAAGTAACACGTGTCTCTTTAAGATAGTTGCTTTAGGCACCAATCAGAATGTCGCATCCCCATGCGGTGTCGTTTGATCCGATGGAATGGACAGTTTGTGAATTTCAACTAGGTGTTAGAGGTACCTGTGATTCCTGTGCCGTGTTTAGAAGCAATGTAGTTTTTGAGAGGGAATACATAAGTAGCCTACTTTCCCTTTTCTCTGTAAGAGATCTTTGTAACCATTTTATTCTTGTTTCAGTTGAGTTAGATCCATTCAAGGTGAATTTGGGAAAGAGAAAACAAGAAACCAATACTTTGTTGAAATCATGCAAATGCTGTTTAGTCTGTCAGTAAGCCATGGACATTAAGAGGGCATTTTCATTTAAGCATTGACCAGTCTATCTAAACCAGTCTTTGTGTCAGTGCATACAGAGGTTATAGGCTTCTGCTGCACAGATAGCCCAGGCACCCTTTTCTCAAATCAGGATCTCAAGGTCAGAACAGAAGTAGGCTACTTCCCATTCTTCCTGTCTTATCACAGACTGATTCAGAGCTGACACCAGGTGTGAGACATTTCTGGCTAATCAGTGGCATAAATCAATTAACTACCAGGGGGTAAGGAAACCAGCTGTATGGCCTACCTATGCAATATGCTGGCTCGGATTTGGCTATCACTGTCACGACAGGGGTTTCAGCACCATGGACACACGACTACAATGGAGACGCTTACCATATGGTGAAAATGTCATTCATTGTTCATGTCCCAAAAACAGATCTAGATATGATCCTAGGTAAGCCTATAAACTATTTGAGAGCAAGATGCATTGAGGCACAGGGTATTGAATGTCACCATTTAGTATTCAACCTAAACAAAAATGTTTTTTTTTTTTTGTCACCTACGTGGTGTCCTACAGGGTCAGCCATAGTAGTATGGCACCCGGTAGCAAATTGTGATGCGTTCGAAGATATTTTAGGCTTTCATAATTCCATGGTAGTCGAAGTGGTGTCTTTTTCAGTTGGGTTTAGCAGCACTAACAGAAAGCAAAGCATTGAACTGATATCACATCATGCAGAGAAGAGTAAACATTTCCTAAACGTGTGAAGGCTGTTTTGAAGGATTTTCTCAACTTCGCCACAGGGTGTCAGTAAAACTGGCTACGGTCAGACTCGTTGCAGCATGTAGGTGGTGATCATTGATGAGCAGCCGACCAAGAGTTCCTGGAAGCAGGAACAGCCGACCAAGAGTTCCTGGAAGCAGGAAAAGCCGACCAAGAGTTCCTGGAAGCAGGAACAGCCGACCAAGAGTTCCTGGAAGCAGGAACAGCCGACCAAGAGTTCCTGGAAGCAGGAACAGCCGACCAAGAGTTCCTGGAAGCAGGAACAGCCGACCAAGAGTTCCTGGAGGCAGGAACAGCCGACCAAGAGTTCCTGGAGGCAGGAACAACCGAGCAACTGACCAAGAGTTCATGGAGGCAGGAACAACCGACCAAGAGTTCATGGAGGCAGGAACAGCCGGATGCTGAGGTACAAGGAAAAATCTGCAGCTCATGCAGAACAGCACAAAACACCTGCCTTTGGACTTTGTATTAACCGGTGGGACTGTTCCAAATCGACCCCTAGCACCTACCTTCTTCCTCTGGGCACTTCATGTACATTTGAAAGGATGGCCATTTCTCTCAGGTATAGGAGAGTTGTCTCAGGTATAGACAAGCAATAAGCTATTTCCCAAAGCCAAATCGCCCCTTACGCTCCATGTGCTCCTGGAGATCAGAGGATTTGACAGGTGTTAGTAATATGGCAACAGCTCCACCTTGCTCTCTAAATAGGCTAGGTGAAAGTTTCACCATATTGACTAAACCAATCAAATCCTCTCAGATCTCCACAAGTGCATAGGGCTTAGAGGTTGATTTGGGATTGGCCCCATGTCTCCAGTGTAGGCAAGCAATAGGTATTTCACCACACTTACGAGAACACGCCACCCTCACACCAGGCCTAGAAATTAGTGCGAAAAAACTGATTTGGGATGACATTTTTATTGTGGGCCGTTGAAATGCATGGGTGTAAATATCAACAAAGAAAGTTCATGGTTGACGACGCCTGTACATTACATTCTAACAAAGAAACAGATGGTCACCCTGGCGATTTCATTTAATGCATTTTAGTATTAGAATAGACAGGCTCGCAGTGAATCAACGGTAGGGACATGTTTCTCAGCAAAGGTGACAATTCATCAAAAAGATAAATCAACTCATGACCAAAAGTTAAATTGGTTAACAATTTAAAAATCACACCTCTATCACAGTCTACATAATTTCAACAGCCATACAATACAAGTACACAAGATGATTTAATGGTTAGAAGGAATACAACCAAAAGTAAAGAGTAAGATGCAAACCAACATTTTTTCAGAAAATATTTGAAGCAATGTGACGATACAGTAACTTACGTCTTGCCATGACTATCATACGGTAAGTGGATCTAAATACTCAGGGGGAAAAAACATTATCAAATTGTCTTACTGAACATATCCCAAAATAAGTGTACAATATGCACACTTGTAGAAATAGAAAATTAAAATCTATGCTGAAAGTGGAAAAACAGCCTGATTGCTCCCTCTCTCATGCAGCTCCATGGCAGAAAGAATAGTCTGATGTTAGTCCATCAGTTCCATATTTATGGCAATAAACATGAAGCCGCTATGAAGTGAGGAGAGAGGAGGGGTGGAAGGTTGGGAGAGGGGTTTCATCTGTGTTCTTCAGCCAACCAATAGAAGGGCCACTGTGTTCTTCAGCCAACCAATAAGAGAAGGGAGAATTTAATCTCCATATTTATCAAAAAGTATTTTTCAATCATTTCCTTCTTTCATCAAAGGTGGTTTGACGTGTGGTGTCGTTAAGATGCTGCTGTGGGGGTGGGACTTAGGGCAGGTCGGAGGGCTCTCATTGGTTGTTTTTGGCTTTGGCGTGTGTGAGGATGTGAGACTTGAGGTTGGTTGACTGGGCAAACTTCTTATTGCAGCCGTCAAAGGGGCATACGTAGGGCCGGTCTCCGGTGTGGATACGAACATGTGTGCGCAAGTTAAAGTCCAGCGAAAACCTCTTCCCACAGCCCTCAAAGGTACACTGCACACAGGAAGGAGAACATGGATGGACAAAAGGAGAGGTGTATTAGGATGTAGGAGTCAATGGTAAATGTGTGTGCAGTTACTCTACATGCATTTGTCTTTTTGCGTCAATCTCCTAGCAGAATTTATGCAGACCAGGTACGTACTTGGAAGGGTTTCTCCCCTGTGTGAACGAGTTGGTGACGTTTGAGTTTGGAACTCTCTACGAAGGCCTTGCCACACTCGGCACAGACGTGCACACGAGGCCCGTGGGTGTGGAGATGCTTCCTCATCGCTGAATTGTCCCTGAACATCTTTGTGCAGCCCTAAGGGAGAGATTTATAGAAAGTGTTGGTGTACCTGATTCCATATACACAGTGTACAAAACATTAAGGACATCTGCTACAGCATCAGCTAGCTAAGCGGTTAAGAGCGTTGGGCCAGTAACTGAAAGGTCGGTGTAGGTGTACACCGGGCCAGCAAGGTACAATAATCTGCCCTTGAGCAAGGCAGTTATCCCCAAACAACTGCTCACCAACTCAATATTAGGAAAGTATTTCTTAATGCATGTCTTAATGTATGATCATGAGTCATAATACCTGATGAGAGCACATTTAGGAATACCAACATTTGGCATTTTCTTAAATGACACTAAAATAAAGTGCAATATCTGTGTGAAATAAATATGTAAACATGGCTCAGACATTGTGTAGGCCTATGCTACAATTTTTCTTGCAAAGAGAAAAATATGTACTTCTCATTTCCCACTCTGGGTTAATGTGATGGGCTGTCACTGTTAAGTAGCTCTCTGTAGCCCTGGAGGTCCATCCATCTGTAGTAAGCGCAACAGTTCACTGACAACTTCAGCTTGCTTATATAGACTGGGTACTACCTGTGCTGAAATGAGTACGAGAGGGTGAAGTTTAACGTGGTCTGAGCACTTTCACTAGATGCTCAAACCCCCGATTCTTCTCAACCACTGAGAATGTGCGCATATCTGTGGCTATAAACATACCCATCACTCTTGTAATTTCTTTGGCCCGGTCAGAATCGGCTGTGAAGAGCTGCTTGAATGCAGAGGAGAGACTAAGCTGCGGTTTTTTTGTGTGTTTCCATCTTCCAGTGGTAGGAATACTGCGGTGATGTCGGCATAAATGTGTCATGTTTGAGGTGTTGGCAGCTGCATAGGCTATTCTCGTTGAGCAGTGGTGACATGCTCTCGGTCCATTGCCGTTGTAAGCTACTGAGAAGACAAAATGTTCCCAAACTGGAGATTTACGCGATGGAGAATCCTCCTGGTTTGTCAGCCCCACCACCGTACAGAAGTAGTTGCCGGCTGCGCCACACAAAAGCACAGTTTGAAATGCGCCAATTAAGGTTTGAATTTTGATAACATGCGCATATGCTCTAGTTGTTGTAACAGAATAACCTGAAATGTTTTCAGCTCAGGTTTACACGAGGGGCATACAACGCAGCGTAGGCACAGCCCACAGGCCGAGTGGTTGCATTTATTATATATTCATTTGGGTTCACAATGCGGACAGAAGAGGTCCCCGAACCGTTCCAGAATACATGTACCTTAACACCCCTACTGGGCAGGAAAGAAACCGTTGGAAACAGACTACTTACTTTATGAGGGCAGGCTATCGTCCTGGGCGCGTCGTCTTCTTTTACCTTCCTCGGCTTCATCCTGAGAAAACATTGGATATGGAGTTAACTTTCAGTCTATTGCATTCAAAGGGAATAGAACACAAAACATATGTTGTCCATATACAAAATCTAATTAACCATGTTCAATTCCTAACCAGTGAATATAAACCAGCACCCATGCAAGTGTTCCAGTATGGCTGACAACAGCCGGTTTCCTCCTTTCACTGTGTTAAAGTGCTCTGTGTCAGTGTGTGTTGACGGTGTTCAGAGATATAAAGGCTCTCGTAGAATGGACTCTAGAACTTACCACACTGAGTTCTGACCATAGGGACCAGCAGAGTCACTGAAGGAACTAAGAACACAGCATCCAAATGGGACAGTCAGAAATATCCAGGCTCAACACTCCCTTCCTAAGAGATTAGGCTATATACCGCTGACATCTACTACAGAAAAGCTGCCTCATCGAGTGCTGCCTTCCAAGACAGGCAGGCAACATGAAGAGAATCACAAATCCTGGCACCTTGCTAAACACCAATTTACAAGGTGAGCTACAAGAGAGCATAGGTGTAAATTATTTGTGTGTTAGAGTTTAGGCCAAACAATAGGGGGGTTTATTTGAGGGTGTGTTCACTGTACATACCCTTGATGGACAGGTGAGTTTAGGCAGATAGACACTGACCTGGCAAACTCTGCCAGCTGTTTGGGGTCTGACAGGTCGATGCCAGGTATCCCTCCAGGGGGCAGCTTCTTCCCCGTCATGTATTCAGAGTAGTCCGGAGGGGAATTCTCCCCAATGATCTGTTCTTCAACAACTGACTCATGGTCAATGTCTTTTTTGTCATCTAGGATACAATGCAGGGACTTAACCGAAAATAGCCATACAAGACCGGGGTACATCATTGCAGTTTGCCCAAGCACCAGCAGATGGTGATATTGAGTCGTTTCATTTGTATTTATTATGGATCCCAATTACTCTTTCTGGGGTCCAGAAAAATTAAGGCAGTTATAACATTTTAAAAACATTACATTCACAACAGATTTCACAACACATTAAGTGTGTGCCCTCAGGCCCCTACTTTACTACCACATATACACAACACAAAATCCATGTGTACATGTGTGTATGTTATTGTGTTTGTAGGCACGTGTCTGTGCCTATGTTTGTGTTGCTTCACAGTCCCCACTGTTCCATAAGGTGTATTTTATCAGGTTTTTTTTTTTTAAATCAAATTTTACTGCTTGCATGAGTTACTTGATGTGGAATAGAGTTCCATATAGTCATGGCTCTATGTAGTACTGTGCGCCTCCCAAAGTCTGTTCTGGACTGTGAAGAGACCTCTGGTGGCATGTTTTGTGGGGTATGCTGTGTGCCAGTAGTTCAAACAGACAGCTCGGTCCATTGAACATGTCAATACTGCTCATAAATACAAGACGTGATGAAGTCAATCTCTCCTACACTTTGAGCCAGGAAAGATTGACATGCATATTAATGTTAGCTCTCGGTGTACATCTAAGGAACAGCCATTGCTGCCCTGTTGAGCCTAAAGTCCCTCTTTGTGGCACCTGACCACAGGACTGAACAGTAGTCCAGGTCCAACAAAACTAAGGCCTACCTGGATACACTCGTATCCCCGTGGACTGGTTCGTATGTAAAACATTCGCCATTCAGGCTGCAAATGCATTACTTTCCTCCCTAACTAATATTTACTTTTGTTTTACCTTTAACTAGGCAAGTCAGTTAAGAACAAATTCTTATTTACAATGACGGCCTAGGAACAGTGGGTTAACTGCCTTATTCAGGAGCAGAATGACAGATTTTACTTTGTCAGCTCAAGGATTCGATCTAGCAACCTTTTGGTTACAGGCCCAACGCTCTAACCACTAGGCCACCTGCCGCCCCCATTTAAATGAGAAGGTAAAAATATGCACACTTTATTAAAACACAACTTCCCCCACCATGCTAGAGTGGCTAATGCCTAGGAATGCTAGGCCAAGATGTTGCATATCAGGTTTCATCAGCCTGTTGTTTACCCCTGGCTTAAAGCAGGGCCGACATCAGGAAGTAGCATTAGCCAATCTAGCACGGCAGCCTGGTCTCAGACTAGACGTAACATAGTAAATGTAAATCCAGGACACTGAAATTAGTATTATAAGTTACGTTTGGTATGGTTACATAAGACAGATTGTTACTTAAAGTAAATATTCACCCATTTTGAATATATATTTTTCTGCATCTGAGCAATGTTCTATTGATTCCCTGGGTCATTTATTGCTATTCAAGCAGGCATACATTTCGCCGGAATGACATACTGTAGCATTGCGATAAAGCCGCTCCCACTACACTGGAAGTTAATAGCAATACGACTTTTAGATCGCAATAACATCTATCATATGTTCAAAACTGGATGATGTCATAACACAGGTCATCTTCTCTCGAATGAGCCATTGATCATATTTTTTTGCTATATTCCTACATAGAGGTCCCGTGTGGCTCAGTTGGTAGAGCATGGTGTTTGCAACACCAGGGTTGTGGGTTCGGTTCCCACGGGGGACCAGTACGGAGAAAAATGTATGAAATGTATGCATTCACTACTGTAAGTCGCTCTGGATAAGAGCGTCTACTAAAATGTAAAATGTAGAGAAATATGGAATTTTGCAGAGGGTCTAACACATTTCTCCTACTTGTCTGCTTCTTCAGTCCAGGGTGCATTGCATGGTGCTGTTGCGAATGTCAGACACATCGATTGGCCAGTTGAACATGGTTAGACTGTAGACTTAAGTAGCTAGTTAGAAGTTTTACAGCTAACTAGCTACTTCACATGCTGATATTCACTATGGTATTGTGTGTAGTTATGTTTGCTAGCGAGCTACCTAGACAGCTACCTAGACATTGCATTGCTAGCTACCTACCTAGACATTGCATTGTGGGTTTTGTAGTCGACTTGAGCTGCAACAGATTTTGACAACGATTTTCACATGTTGCTGCCAACCTTATTACAAACAACAAAATGAAACACATGTTCACAAAAAATGAGCGGTTTTGGGTGGATTTTTAATACACCCAACCAACCACCCTACTAAAGATGAGATTTGAACTCGCAAACTTTGGGTTGCTAGACGTTCACGTTATACACCCACCCAACTTCGCAACTATGTTAGCTAACCTTAGCCTAACTAATGTTAGCCAGCTTGATGTTAGCCATCTAGCTAGAATTCATATAATACATGTTGCAAATTCTAAACATATTGGACGTTTTGCATATTCATAACAAAGTGTTTCTAATTCGTAACATATAATACAAATTGTAATTTGTAACATAGCATACAAAAATGGGTGATGTATAAGTTACTCCATTTCGTATTATATGTTACGTTTCATATGGTATGTATTGTCTTGGACACCAGCATGATGGTGGAAAATGGTGTTTCATAAAGAAAGTACACATTTTCCCTGTTTTGCATTTGCAGCCTGAATGGACTATATTTAAGGTACGAACCGGTCCGATATGAGTGTATTGCCGGCTGCATACAATGCGTTTGGACGGTAAGGTGAAACGACTCAATATCGCCATCTGCCAGCCTTTAGGCTACTAAGCTGTTTGAAAACAGCAATACAAAAACACTGCAGCAATATTTCTAGACATTGTAGCTAGCAGTATAGCTTTGTTTTTACAAAACAGTGAAATACAATGTATACAATCATTGATGCTGATTAAAATAACGACTATGAACATGCTTCACCTTGATCCCCCTGCACAGTTTATCAGCTAACATTGTTTCTCGCTCTGCTGCTAGTCGCATCTTGGTAGCTACACGCCAGGATTATGGGTTTACTAGTTAGCCTAGCACGCCAACGGATAATGTTTATCAATCATGCTGAATCCAAATGCGGTTAAACGGTGCTTGTACAATGCAAGCTGTGTAGGGTCGTAGTTTCTAGGAACGTTTACTAGCTAGTGTTGCTAGCCAGCTACTATACTTGATTGAGAACTCGCTAGCTGTCGCGTGTAAAAAAAAAGTTAACGTTAGCTGGCTATGCAGAATGGGCTAGAAATAACTTTTTGGGACAATATATTTGGTCAGCCGTTTAAATCTAACAAAACTAAGTTACAGGGTTACTGGCCCAGATATTGTAATCACGGCTGAAGTAGCTACTTATCCGCAAAGTGAACGTAAGGCACCTAACTAGCTCGTTACGCCGTCGGGGCCTACTCCCTGGAGCCAGCAGCGCGCTTGTATCCCCGACCGCCGCCATCTTCGCCCAGCCGCTCTATCGCCATTTTTTCGGGCCGCCATACTGGTTCTCGGGGAACATGGCGGCGCCCAGCAACATCTAAAAACATGGCCTCCAAAACAAAAACATTTCAATCTAACCGACACACATTTCTGCACTTCTAAAAGTGATCCCGAAGGTGGCTTGGCGAACTACGAGGGAATAGACTGGTGCAAAACGTCTACGCCCTGCAGCAAGGCCTCTTGGCAAGAATCTTGCACAAGTTTACTACCAAGCACGAACAATGCTGGGAGAGATACACATAACGTTAGCTACAGTAACATTAGATAGAACCGACGACTTACCCGAAGCCCACATTGTAACAGAGAATTCCCCCTCCATAGTCTTTATTTGCACCTGTTTCTGTTCCCATTTTCTACTGCTTGGTTCTACAGCACCCAAATAGCTCTTTTGGCCAGCTTTTTTGCTACTGCCGCCTACCCCTCTCTTCATCCGACCCACCGAGCTTTTCCCGGCTACAGTCACCAGAGTCTGTTCGATGTACTCGTCTTCCACCCCGGGTGCTGGGACGGGGATGAGGATTTGATCCTCGTAACCCCCGTCCGCAAGCATATCCGAATCATCCCCGCCAACAACTTCCTCTCTTGTCTGCACTAGGATCACTTCTTGATGGTGGTGGATCGAATTCGGGTCGTCTGACACCAGCGGCTGAAGTGCTATCATCGGCTGGTCGTCGTCTCCCCCGACCACTGTAGTCTCGATAGTCTCTACCGGTATCGTTTCCACCTCTATCTCGTGCAACTCCACTAGTTCGGCCGGCATCTCCGAGCCGTCCGCCTCAATATAAAGCGTATCGCCGGATGCCATGTTGAATTCTACCAGCTTGTTTGCCCCACAAACACCCCCTGCCCCTGTTCTCCCTCTTCGATGATCAATTATATTGACAAGATAGTCGAGTGACCGCTCTAACGATGAAAATACATGTCCTCAAAGATGGGAGGAGGCGAGATCAGGTGGGACCATTCTAGCCAATGAGAGGTCATATGCTCGTGTGAAAACTCCGATATAAGGTCGTTTTTTTCATAGTTGCCTAAATGCCAATTGCTTCCACTTATACCAGTGCATTCGTAACAACCTAACCATTGCGGAACTTATAGTCGAACAAATAAGCCTCACGTTGCAAATAAGCAATTACATTTATGTTGTTGACTAAATTCAACACTCTCTTGACCTCCATTCAAAAATTCCTAATTTCGTTTTATTTTTGTGGACAGATTTTTGAGTAAACCCTGTCGCTTCGCCTTTTCCTCTGATAACACAAGCCACCAATTCCTACACCACAAACATCACAAACACCCATGGGGGTCTGATGAGGATGCTTAGACCAAAAGTTGCATTCCTTTTGATTATGTAGGGTGAATATTATTTTGCTTGCTAAAACATTAATAAGGCCCAAAATGACATTGGCCAACTCACTGCTAAGCGTAATGCGCCATAAGACATTTATATGTTGTTGTTTTTTTAATGCAGAAAACGACTATCACATAGGATACCTACTGGCATTAGCCTCATCTAGTCCATTGTATGTATTTCATAGTTTCATAGGCTCATTGAATGTTTAATATTACACTACACATCAACAGGGAATAGGGATGGATATATTGCAGTTGTTTTTTGTTTCTTGGGTTTTCTACAAATATATGTTTTCTGTAAACATACTCTATATGGGCTGTCTCGAGTGTCACTACAGACCCTGGTTCAATTCCAGGCAGTATCACAACCGGCCGTGATTGGGAGTCCCACAATTGGCACACAATTGGCCCAGCGTCGTTAGGGTTTGGCTGGGGTAGGCAGTCATTGTAATAAGAATTTGTTCTTAACTGACTTGTCTAGTAAAATATATCTGGTCTTTTGGCGTTCTCCTAATCTGACCTCCAGGTGTCGGTATACTCAAGGGGACAAAATACCTTTCAATCCAGATAGTTGTGTAACACCTCTTGTGATGCAGTCATGTATCAGCATTACATGTGCTGTATACTGACTGCATGAGTGTATTAATATCAGGAGGATGCAAAGCCAAGTTACAGAAAAGTCAGATAGAAGTGTATGGAGAAGTACAGATGGGGTTCTATATCATGTAGGGAATCATTCATCCCTATACTTAACAATTCTCTAAATTGATCCCCAATGAATACGCCAAAGGATAGTGTTATGTGTTGTTAGAAAGTATGACTAAAACAGAGATATGTTAAAAGGAACAGATAGGCCAAATTATGTTCATAGTGGCCCATAGTGTATGAATACACAGTCTGACTAGGTGAATGCTTGTGAATAAACACTAAATCAAAGCAGCTAATCAAGTACAGCTTAAAAAACAGACAACTCTCACAATCAAAGAGGTCATTTCATTTTTCCAAGACATTGTTCACAGTTTTATTTGAAATCATTTTAGTGTATATATATATATATATTTTTTTTACCAGGAAGCACTTGGTCATAAAAGGAAATAATAAAACAAACAATACTTCACCATATCGTTGCAGCCAATAAACATTTTATTAACAACATGATCACAAATACTCTGGTGTATTATTATTTTTTTGATCATAAGATTGCAATATCCAAAGAGCAATAGTTTATATACCACCCTCCCTTTCAGGTTCAAGACCTGTTTTAAAAAATCTTTCGGTCAGTGATTACACACACACACACAATTGTGTTTGGCGAAAAAGGATACAAAACCCTTTAAAAATGTTGAGGTCAGGTCATGAGAAATAAATCTGTATGTGCTTATAATTGTATTTTAAAACAAAATCAAAAGAGAAAAAAATGACAATATAAAATATAAAAGGCTGACATAAAATGATTATCATCAGTGTCATTATAATTATTATTTTGTTACTATTGTCGTCACTAAAACTACTACTACTTATATTCACACCATTACATCTACAATAATACAAATAATAGTCATATTAATGACAATGATAGTAATAATAATGCCAAACAAACATTTTATAAATAAAAAACTCCTAGAAAACTACGATGTTACTTAATTTAATTTCATAATTGTTTCCTTTAAGACGGGAAACAGAACAGTAAACATTGGTTACCGACAGACAGATAGAGAAATAAAATAGAGAGAAAAACGAGCCCAGAGAAAGTAAAAAAATCAGTGCGAGTGTCCTCCATCCATCCCATTCTTCCAAACGTTACGGAAACAAACTGTTCCTGTAGTGTTACAGCAACATTCTCACGTTGCTTTAACATCACAGCAACGTAGAATAAATAAAATGGTTGTAGTTCGGGCCTCGATCCTCTCCTTGCCTCCTCAGACACAGCAGTGGTTGCCGTGGGGACAATGGTTCCAAAAGGTACAAGAAAGATTATGTCGTGCTGATTCTGCTCAGTTCTTGTCTAATAACTGGAAGAGAGAGGAGACAACAGGAGTGTTACAAGTCTTGTCATGGAGATAAGATGTGTTGTCCTGTCAGAGACCAACTCTAGTATATCAGCAGTATTACTTTCACTTTCTATGTCTCTGGTGCTATCTGGAGGATAACATGTCTCACTTCTCCTTCTCTTCCAATAACAACCTCATTTGGTCAGTTCCAAACATAAGTGCAGTAAACTGCATACTATAGAGATATTAGCCACAGACAGTACATTTCCTATTGAGACATTCTTGGAGGAAGTGAATGAGGAACTCAGAGATAACGCACCATCAATGATCTCATCCTTCACCTTGTGTAATTCACGAACAACTTCTTCCAAGATTTCCTGTTCCAAGTACAAAAGTTCATCATAACAGGTATATGTTTTCATATTCACAAAGTGTATGTGCCAATAATTTACTTCAGGGCTCCTTACCTGCTTCATTCTGTCAAAGTCTAAGGCATCTGTGTCGCTGCTACTCCCCACAGGTCGTACCCTACAGAAACCAAGGAAAACACTCTCACACAACATAGTAGCTCAATATATTTATTTTACAAATGAGAGTAAACATGCAATATAAAATTATAAGTGCACAAATAAGGCATGAAGTGTACAGAGGGAAATGTGTACAGTCCGTTACACAGTTAACCAGCCAATCCCTTGATCACATAACCTCATTTTAAAACCTAAGTCGGCAGACTAACTTAGTCCGTCAAGGTTCTCACCTTGATACCAGTGATGACCTCTCTGCAGAGTTGGCTCTGTCCCATGGCTTCTTCACGCCATCTGAGAGGGGAAGGAGAAGAGAAGACAGGGTAAGAAAAACATGACCTCAACATGTCAATTTTATTGAGTGTGTATATATATATATATATATATATATATATATATATATAGTGTTATACACACACATATATATACACACACACATTCTTATATATATATATATATATATATATATATATATATATATATATAGTGTTGTTCTTGTGTACTATATATTGTGGTGTATTTGTGTTGTATATGTCTGAAACCCTACCTCTTCAAGGAGGATCTTAAATAAACCTCCTCCCCCAAAAATACACTTTTCCTACTAGCACTGACTCTGCTGATAACTACTTTATTGAGGGAAAATGTGCCTGTAATGACTGTGATATGTGGTTGTCTCATCTAGCTATCTTAAGATGAATGCACTAATTGTAAGTCGCATCTGCTATAAGAGCATCTGCTAAATTACAAAAATGTATATATATATATTTAAACTGTGTATGACTGGAGTACCTGTGGCGTTCTGTCCACCCTTGATGCCGGGGGAAGGGGACCTATTGGGGTCATCCTGCAAAACAACAGGAAAGACATATTGACGTCAACTAAGGAGAAGTGAGTCATAAATGTAATGATAAAAGAGTCATAATCACTGTAACATCAGTTAGCATCACTCACGATTTGGTTGTCCTCAGGCTTCTCTGATGCTGCTTTCCTTCTGGGGGCAAGAAGAAGCCTCTAGTCAGAGCCTCATTCAGTTTGATATCAAAGTTGTACATTCAATATGTCTGACGGTCCCCTCCACATATGACTAGACATGATTTTGAATAGAAATGTCTGTTCTAACTAGAGAGCTACGTTTCTGTGGGACCTGCAGGTCCAGATTGAGATCATTGCGGCGCTGTCGGCATTTTTCATGCTGCGGTTGGGAGCGGGCGGTCAGACAGGCAACTTTGAGATTAAAATATTTTTGTTGTCCCGCAGATTATTTGGAAACGTTCATCTTTCTGCTTTGTATACGTTAGCATACTTATTGTATTAAAAGCACATCTTTGTTGCATTATTCACATACTCATAATTTGCTGCTTCAAGTTAAGTAGCCTACCTCTCCTTTCCTAGTTGGGCATGCAAGATCAAGTGCACCTAGTATACACTACCGGTCAAAAGTTTTAGAACACCTACTCATTTATTTCTACAATTTCCTACATTGTAGAATAATAGTGAAGACATCAAAACTATGAACTAACACATATGGAATCATGTAGTAACCAAAAAAGTGTTAAACAAATCAAAATATATCTTATATTTGAGATTCTTCAAATAGCCACTCTTTGCCTTGATGACAGCTTTGCACACTCTTGGCATTCTCTCAACCAGCTTCACCTGGAATGCTTTTCCAACAGTCTTGAAGGAATTCCCACATATGCTGAGTACTTGTTGGCTGCTTTTCCTTCACTCTGCAGTCCAACTCATCCCAAACCATCTCAATTTGGTTGAGATTGGGGGATTGTGGAGGCCAGGTTATCTGATGCAGCACTCCATCACTCCTTGGTAAAATAGCCCTTACACAGCCTAGAGGTGTGTTGGGTCATTGTCCTGTTGAAAAACAAATGATAGTTCCACGAAGTGCACACCATATGGGATGTTGTATCCCTGCGGAATGCTGCGGTAGCCATGCTGGTTAAGTGTGCCTTGAATTCTAAATAAATCATAGACAGTGTCACCAGCAAAGCACCTCCACACCATAACACCTCCTCCTCCATGCTTTATGGTGGGAAATACACATGCAGAGATAATCCGTTCACCCACACAGCATCTCACAAAGACACGGCGGTTAGAACCAAAAATCTCACATTTGGACTCCAGACCAAAGGACAAATTTCCACCGGTCTAATGTCCATTGCTCGTGTTTCTTAGCCCAAGCAAGTCTCTTCTTATTATTGGTGTCCTTTAGTTGTGGTTTCTTTGCAGAAATTCAACAATGAAGGCCTGATTCATACATTTTCCTCTGAACAGTTAATGTTGAGATGTGTCTGCTCCCTAAACTTTATTTGGGCTGCAATTTCTTAGGCTGGTAACTCTAATGAACTTATCCTGAGCAGCTGAGGTAACTCTGGGTCTTCTATTCATGTGGCGGTCCTCATGAGAGCCAGTTTCATCATAGCGCTTGATGTTTTTTGCGACTGCACTTGAAGAAACTTTCAAAGTTTTCTGTATTGCCTGACCTTCATGTCTTAAAGTAATGATGGACTGTCGTTTCTCTGTGCTTATTTGAGCTGTTCTTGCCATAATATGGACTTGGTATTTTACCATATAGGGCTGTCTTCTGTATACCCCCCTACCTTGTCACAACACAACTGATAGCTCAAATGCATAAAGACGGAAAGAAATTCCACAAATTAACTTTTGATAATGCACACCTGTTAATTGAAATGCATTCCAGGTGACTACTCCATGAAGCTGGTTGAGAGAATGCCAGGAGTGTGCAAAGCTGTCATCAAGGCAAAGGGTGGCTACTTCGAAGAATCTCAAATATAAAACATATTTAGATTAGTTTAACACTTGTTTTGTTACTACATGATTCCATATGTGATATTTCATAGTTTTGATGTCTTCACTATTATTCTACAATGTAGAAAATAGTAAAAATAAAGAAAAACCCTTGAATGAGTAGGCGTTCTAAAACTTTGGACTGGTAGTGTATGTGTGATCTCAAAATAGAGTACCACAGTATGAGTCATAATACCCATAAAACCAAGCAGTCAAACAAGGAAATGGTTCCAATCGTTTTTCCACCATTCATTTTTCCTACAGGGGATTTTTGAAACACTTAAAATAAGGGCTGTGTTTCGTGTAGGCTCACCCTGGCATGATGTTTTGATAACCATGTAAATCTCTCTAATGAATATATTGGCAACATTTCTTTAAATTGACAATTCTGTGAACAGTCTTGTGCAAGTTTTACATTTACACAATACCTGTTAGCAAAGTTGTCAGCGAGAGATCAAGTGCAGGAGCTTGCAGGGATTTGTAGTCTTACATGATGACTACTTGGATACTAATTATCATTTTTGAATCTGAGAGTAAATAGATCCGAATATATTGATAAAAGTTACCTTGTCCGAGAGAGATTTACATGGTTATCAAAACGTCACGCCAGGGTAAGCCTATGCGAAGCCCTTATTTGAAGTGTTTCTAAAATTAATGGTTGAAAAACAATTGGAACCATTTCCCTGTTTGACTGCTAGGTTTTATGGGTATTATGACACCTCCACTGTGGAGCTATATAGAGTAGGCTGCCTATGCATGGACGGAGCGTCATGTGCTAGTTATCTTTCCAAGGAAATTATGTAAAAAACGATTAGACTATAGTTTACTACACTGTCTGTAAATAAATATTGATAATGGAAAAAAGTGGAGGGTGCTCAACCAACGTGAGTCGAGGTGCAATACAAAAATGTTATAATTGGAAAAGAAAAGGCGCAATGTGTGCCTAGGCTACCATGGTGAGCGATCATTGCGCCTTTTAATTTTCAATAAATATTGATTACCCAATTATGTGTATGTATGTGCCTGCAAATTGTCCTCATAAAAGATAGGCTACATCCTATAAACAAAACATAGCTCAAAAGAAGTAGAAGTGTCCACTCTAATCATTCTTGCTGCTTCAAGGTCAGCAGCCATACATGCGAGATAAGGTGTGCGTTTGATCTCAATTAAATAGTTGATATTAGCACCGGAGGGGATGGCTGCCGTTTTACATGCGCCTAACTGTGCTATTTTGTTAGTTTTTTTTCGCATCGTTTGTAATTTATTTTGTCCATAATGTTGCTGCTACCGTCTCTTATGACCAAAAAGAGCTTCTGGATATCAGAACAGCGATTTCTCACCTCGAACTGGACAAATACCTTTTCTTTAATGAGTCCGACGCAAAGTATATATTGCTTCCCTGAGACCAAGCCCAAATCCCGTCATTCGTGTGAAGAAAATACGAAAATACAGGGGGTGGAGATCAGGGTGCCTTGTGAGAATTTGTTGGCGAGTGGGTAACCTGCCTCTACCATCCATTCTATTTGCCAACGTGCAATCACTGGAAAATAAATTGGATGATCTCCGTTCGAGACTATCCTACCAACGGGACATTAACCTGTCTGGGCTAGGGGGCAGTATTTTCACGGCCGGATAAAAAACGTACCCAAATTAAACAGGTTACTACTCTGGCCCAGAAACTAGAATATGCATATTATTAGTGGATTTGGATAGAAAACACTCTGAAGTTTCTAAAACTGTTTGAATGGTGTCTGTGAATATAACAGAACTCATATGGCAGGCAAAAACCTGAGAAAAATCCAAGCAGGAAGTGAAAAGTCAGAGAATTGTCTTTCTTCTTTTGATTCTCTATCGAAGCTACAGTGTCTGTGGGGTGACGTTGCACTTCCCAAGGCTTCCATTGGCTTACTGGGCAGATAATAGGAGCTCAGTTACTGAGTGGTCTGCCTAGCAACAAAGGGATTGGATATGTTCGGTCCCGCGAGCGCGCCCCTCCTTCTTCTTCTTCTTGAATGAATATGCTATTGTCCGGTTGGAATATTATCGCAATTTTATGTTAAAAATACCATAAAGATTGATTTTAAACAGTGTTTGACATGCTTCTAAGTACGGTAATGGAACATTTTGACTTTGTCTCTCGTTCTACGCTCGCGCATTATGCCTTTGGATAAGTGACCTGTACGCACGAACAAAACGGAGGTATTTGGACATAAATATGGATTATTTGGAACAAAAACAAAATTTCTTGTGGAAGTATGTAACGCCCTGGCCATAGAGAGGGTTTTTTTGTTCTTTATTTTGGTTAGGCCTGGGTGTTACATTGGGTGGGCGTTCTATGTTCTTTTTCTATGTTTTTGTATTTCTTTGTTTTAGGCCGTGTGTGGCTCCCAATCAGGCACAGCTGAAGTTCGTTGTTGTTGGGAGTCACACATAAGTGCATGTTTTTCCGTTGGGGTTTTGTGGGTAATTGTTTCCGTCATTGTGTTTCACCTGACAGGACTGTTTGGCTGTCGGTTTCCTTGTTTTGTTTTTGTATAGTGTTCTTGCTTAACCTGTTAGGGCTAGGGGGCAGTATTTACACGGCCGGATAAAAAACGTAACCAATTTAATCTGGTTATTACTACTGCCCAGAAACTAGAATATGCATATAATTATTGGCTTTGGATAGAAAACACCCTAAAGTTTCTAAAACTGTTTGAATGGTGTCTGTGAGTATAACAGAACTCATATGGCAGGCAAAAACCTGAGAAGATTCCTTACAGGAAGTGGCCTGTCTGACAAGTTCTTGTTCTTCTTGACTCTCTTTATTGAAAACTGAGGATCTTTGCTGTAACGTGACACTTTCTACGGCTCCCATAGGCTCTCAGAACCCGGGAAAAAGCTGAATGATGTAATTCCAGCCCCTGGCTGAAAAACATTAGCGCCTTTGGTAAGTGGTCTATCAGAGGACAATGAGACTGAGGCGCGTGCACGAGGCGACCCCATATTTTTATTTTCTCTCTCTTTGTACTAAAACACAGATTCCCGGTCGGAATATTATCGCTTTTTTACGAGAAAAATGGCATAAAAATTGATTTTAAACAGCGGTTGACATGCTTTGAAGTATGGTAATGGAAAATTTAGATTTTTTTTGTCACGAAACGCATCGGGCGCGTCACCCTTCTTTACCCTTTCGGATAGTGTCTTGAACGCACGAACAAAACGCCGCTATTTGGATATAACTATGGATTATTTTGAACCAAACCAACATTTGTTATTGAAGTAGAAGTCCTGGGAGTGCATTCTGACGAAGAACAGCAAAGGTAATAACATTTTTCTTATAGTAAATCTGACTTTGGTGAGGGCTAAACTTGGTGGGTGTCTAAATAGCTAGCCCTGTGATGCCGGGCTATCTACTTAGAATATTGCAAAATGTGCTTTCACCGAAAAGCTATTTTAAAATTGGACATAGCGAGTGCATAGAGGAGTTCTGTATCTATAATTCTTAAAATAATTGTTATGTTTTTTGTGAACGTTTATCGTGAGTAATTTAGTAAATTCACCGGAAGTTTGCGGGGGTATGCTAGTTCTGAACGTCACATGCTAATGTAAAAAGCTGTTTTTTGATATAAATATGAACTTGATTGAACAAAACATGCATGTATTGTATAACATAATGTCCTAAGATTGTCATCTGATGAAGATCATCAAAGGTTAGTGCTGCATTTAGCTGTGGTTTGGGTTTATGTGACATTATATGCTAGCTTGAAAAATGGGTGTCTGATTATTTCTGGCTGTGTACTCTGCTGACATAATCTAATGTTTTACTTTAGTTGTAAAGCCTTTTTGAAATCGGACAGTGTGGTTAGATTAACGAGAGTCTTGTCTTTAAAATGGTGTAAAATAGTCATATGTTTAAGAAATTGAAGTAATAGCATTTCTAAGGTATTTGAATAACGCGCCACGGGATTCCACTGGCTGTTACGTAGGTGGGATGAAATCGTCCCACTGGCCCTAGAGAAGTTAATTAAATATGATGAACACTAACTCCGCTGCGTTTTGGTCCACTCTCTCTCACGTCAGCCCTTACAGAATTACCCGCCACAAAAGGACCAAGCAGCGGAGGAAGGAGCAGCACCAGGAGAGCAGCATGATGGACTCATGGACGTGGGAGCAAATACTGGACGGAGAGGGACCATGGACTCAGGCTGGGGAGTATCGCCTCCCGCAGTGGGAGATCGAAGCGGCGAGAGCGGAGAGGCGATGGTATGAGGAGAGAGAGCGCAACAGGCACGAGAGGCAGCCCCAAGATTTTTTTTGGGGGGGGGCACACGGGACAGTCGGCGGTGCCGAGGTCGGAACCAGAGCCAGTCGGGTTGACGTTGGAGGTGAGCGAAGGGTGGAAAGCAGAGACAGTGAAGGAGTTGATGGGGAGATTGGAGGAGAGAGAGATGAGAGACCTGCTGGTTTGGTGCATAAGGCACGGCATTTGCCCTACGGAGCGTGTCAGTGAATTGATGTCACTTGAGTCAGTTCTCCATACTCGTCCTGAGGTGCGTGCTGGCCATCTGTTGAAGACTGTGCCTGCGCCCAGAAACAGGCCTCCTGCATGTCTTCCCAGCCCTGCACGTCCTGTGCCTACGCCCAGAAACAGGCCTCCTGCATGTCTTCCCAGCCCTGCACGTCCTGTGCCTACGCCCAGAAGCCTCCTCCTAGGACCAGGCCACCAGTGGGTCTCCCCATCCTGGTCTGTCCTGTGCCTGCTCCACGGACCAGGCCTCCAGTGGGTCTCCCCATCCTGGTTAAGCCTATACCTCCTCCTCGGACCAGGCCTCCAGTGGGTCTCCCCATCCCGGTCTGTCCTGTGCCTGCTCCACGGACCAGGCCTCCAGTGGGTCTCCCCATCCTGGTTAAGCCTGTGCCTCCTCCTCGGACCAGGCCTCCAGTGGGTCTCCCCATCCTGGTCTGTCCTGTGCCTGCTCCACGGACCAGGCCTCCAGTGGGTCTCCCCATCCTGGTCCGTCCTGTGCCACCTCCCAGGACTAGGCCTCCAGTGGGTCTCGCCAGTCCAGAGCCGCCCGCCAGTCAGGAGCTGCCAGAGCCGCCCGCCAGTCAGGAGCTGCCAGAGCTGCCCGCCAGTCAGGAGCTGCCAGAGCCGCCCGCCAGTCAGGAGCTGCCAGAGCCGCCCGCCAGAAAGGAGCTGCCAGAGCCGCCCGCCAGTCAGGAGCTGCCAGAGCCGCTCGCCAGTCAGGAGCTGCCAGAGCCGCCAGCCAGTCAGGAGCTGCCAGAGCCGCCCGCCAGTCAGGAGCTGCCAGAGCCGCCCGCCAGTCAGGAGCTGCCAGAGCCGCCCGCCAGTCAGGAGCTGCCAGAGCCGCCCGCCAGTCAGGAGCTGCCAGAGCGGCCCGCCTGTCCGGAGCTGCCAGAGCGCCCGCCTGTCCGGAGCTGCCAGAGCGGCCCGCCTGTCCGGAGCTGCCAGAGCGGCCCGCCTGTCCGGAGCTGCCAGAGAGGCCCGCCTGTTCGGAGCTGCCAGAGCGGCCCGCCTGTCCGGAGCTGCCAGAGCGGCCCGCCTGTTCGGAGCTGCCAGAGAGGCCCGCCTGTTCGGAGCTGCCAGAGTGGCCCGCCGGTCCGGATCTGCCAGAGTGGCCCGCCGTGCCGGATCTGCCAGAGTGGCCCGCCGTGCCGGATCTGCCAGAGTGGCCCGCCGTGCCGGATCTGCCAGAGTGGCCCGCCTGTCCGGATCTGCCATCGCCGCCCGCCAGCCGGGCGCAGCCAGGGTCATCCGCCAGTCAGGCGCAGCAAGGATCGCCCGCCAGCCGGGCGCAGCCATCACCGCCCGCCAGCCGGGCGCAGCAAGGGACACCCGCTAGCCGGGCGCAGCCATCGCCGCCCGCCAGCCGGGCGCAGCCAGGGTCGTCCGCCAGCCGGGCGCAACAAGGGTCGCCCGCCAGCCGGGCGAAGTCAGGGTCGCCCACCAGACCTTCGGTGCGGCCAGGTGCGCCACCTAAGAGGGCGACGCCAAGGGTGGGGCAGAGGCCACGTCCCGCACCTGAGCCGCCGCCGTAGGAAGGCCCACCCAGACCCTCCAGACCCTTCAGTGTCAGGTTTTGCGGCCGGAGTCCGTACCTTGGAGGGGGGGTACTGTAACGCCCTGGCCATAGAGAGGGTTTTTTTGTTCTTTATTTTGGTTACATTGGGTGGGCATTCTATGTTATTTTTCTATGTTTTTGTATTTCTTTGTTTTGGGCCGTGTGTGGCTCCCAATCAGGCACAGCTGAAGTTCGTTGTTGTTGATTGGGAGTCACACATAAGTGCATCTTTTTCCGTTGGAGTTTTGTGGTTAATTGTTTCTGTCATTGTGTTTCACCTGACAGGACTGTTTGGCTGTCGGTTTCCTTGTTTTGTTTTTGTATAGTGTTCTTGCTTAATTAAATATGATGAACACTAACTCCGCTGCGTTTTGGTCCACTCTCTCTCATGTCAGCCCTTACAAAGTAGCAGTCCTGGGAGTGCATTCTGGCGAAGATCCGCAAAGGTAATACAATATTTCTAATACTAATTCTGAGTTTAGGTTGCCCCGAATTTGGCGGGTGTCTGAATAGCTCGCCGTGATGGCTGAGCTATGTACTCAGAATATTGAAAAATGTGCTTTCTCCGTAAAGCTATTTTAAAATCTGACACAGCGGTTGCATAAAGGAGTAGTCTATCTATAATTCTTAAAATAATTGTTATGTATTTTGTCAACATTTATGATGAGTATTTTTGTAAATTGATGTGCACATTCACCGTACGTTTTGGTGGGAATACATTTTCTGAATATTACGCGCCAATGTAAAATGCTGTTTTTGGATATAAATATGAACTTTATCGAACAAAACATACATGTATTGTGTAACATAATGTCCTAGGAGTGTCATCTGATGAAGATCGTCAAAGGTTAGTGCTTCATTTCGCTGTGTTTTGAGTTTTATTGACACATGTTCTTGCTTGGAAAATGGCTGTGTGATTATTTTTGTCTATGTACTCTCCAAACATAATCTGTTTTGCTTTAGCTGTAAAGCCTTTTTGAAATCGGACAATGTGGTTAGATTAACGAGAAGTGTATCTTTAAAATGGTGTAAAATAGTCGTATGTTTGAGAAAGTTGAATTATGACATTTTGTTGTTTTTGAATTTTCCACCCTGATATTTCACTGGCTTTGTCCCGTAGGTGGGATGCTGGCGTCCCACCTAGCCCATAGAAGTTAAGGCTTGCAAGCCTCCCCCTTTTTCCTCCAAACATAACGATGGTCATTATGGCCAAACAGTTCTGTTTCATCATACCAGAGGACATTTCTCCAAAAAGTACGATCTTTGTCCCCATGTGCAGTTGCAAACCGTAGTCTGGCTTTTTTTGGCGGTTTTGGAGCAGTGGCTTCTTCCTTGCTGAGCGGCATTTCAGGTTATGTCGATATAGGACTCGTTTTACTGTGAATATAGATACTTTTGTACCTGTTTCCTCCAGCATCTTCAGAAGGTTGTTCTGGCGTTTGGAAATTGTTTTGGCTGATTTCTTTTGATTTTCCCATGATGTCAAGCAAAGAGGCAGTTAGTTTGAAGGTAGGCCTTGAAATACATCCACAGGTACACCTCCAATTGACTCAAATGATGTCAATTAGCCTATCAGAAGCTTCTAAAGCCATGACATGTGTTTTCTAGGGATGGGGGAAAAGTGTGACACCAATCAGGCCACAGAGGACTGGAATTGCCCAGGCCTGGCCTATAGGGAGGAGGTCTGAGACCTGGCAGTGTGGTGCCAGGACAACAATGTGAGCAAGACAAAGGAGCTGATCATGGACTACAGGAAAAGGAGGGGGAACAGGCCCTCATTAAAATTGACAGGGATGTAGTGGAGCGGGTCGAGAGTTTCAAGTTCCTTGGTGTCCACGTCATCAACAAACTATCATGGTCCAAACACACCAACACATTCGTGAAGAGGGCACAACAACATATTTCCCCTCAGGGGACTGAAAAGATTTGGCATGGGTCCCCAGATCTTCAAAAAGTTCAACTGCTACACCATCCTCACAGGTTGCATCATCGCCTGGTATGGCAACTGCTCGGCTTCTGACTGTAAGGCGCTACAGAGGGTAGTGTGTACGGCCCAGTTCATCACTGGGGCCAAGCTTCCTGCCATCCAGGACCTATATACTAGGCGGTGACAGAGGAAGGTCCAAAGAATTGTCAAAGACTCCAGTCACCCAAGTCACAGACTGTTCTCTCTGCTATCGCACTGCAAGAGGTACCAGAGCGCCAAGTCTAGGTCCAAAAGGCTCCTTAACAGCTTCTACCCCCAAGCCATAACCCTGTTGAACAATTAATCAAATGGCCACCCGGACTATTTACATTGACCCCCCCATTTGTTTTTACACTGCTGCTACTCACTGTTTATTATCTATGCATATAGTCACTTTACTCCTACCTAAAGTACATGTACAAATTACCTCAACTAACCTGTACCCCCGCACATTGACTCAGTACCAGTACCCCCTGTATATAGCCTCATTATAGTTATTTTATTGTGTTACTTTAATTGTTTTACTTTAGTTTATTCAGTAAATACTGCATTGTTGGCTTGTAAGTAAGCATTTTATTGTAAGGTGAGCACCTGTTGTATTCGGCGCATGTGACAAATAACATTTGATTTGATTTGAGTAGGCTATAAATATAGCCAGTGCACGGGCGGAGAAGCACGGGGAAGTTATCTTTCCAAAGAAATTTACTTCATAAATATGATTAGGCTATAGTGTACTATATTGCCTTGAAATAAATATTGATCATTCATATTTGTCAGTCTGAAAATTGTCCCACTCCTAAAAGGTAGGGTATAAAACGTAGCTAATTGTAAAGTGCAAGTCTCCAACTCTGCTCTCTTCAAACTATGTCTAGCCTATTGGCTGATATAGCCCAGTAATACCGATAGCCTAATTTAATGGACTATGTGAGAATCTCTGTTAATTTAATATATTTCTTAGGTTATTTTTCCACATTTTGATATTCCCTATAGGGCCTAAAATCGCTGCGACCATGGCTACCAAGTGAGCTGCGTCACATACGCCTAAAATAACATTGCAGGACTGCAGTTGGGTTCGGGACCCAACTCTATGCTCTGAATAGGAATGCCTACTCTAGTGTTTCTAACTCTATGCTCTGAATAGGAATGCCTGCTCTAGTGTTTCTAACTCTATGCTCTGAATAGGAATGCCTACTCTTGTGTTTCTAACTCTATGCTCTGAATAGGAATGCCTACTCTTGTGTTTCTAACTCTATGCTCTGAATAGGAATGCCTGCTCTAGTGTTTCTAACTCTATGCTCTGAATAGGAATGCCTACTCTTGTGTTTCTAACTCTATGCTCTGACCTCCGCGCCAGCAGAGCGTTCATCTCCTCCATCAGTCCTCCGCTGCCGCCACTTGTCCGGTTGGCTTCGTTTTTGGTCCCCGATCCTGAAGAGTTAGAGTCCTCAGGCTGGAGAGAGAAGAGAGAGACACACACAGTATCTTAGGCGAGGATAGGACAGAGAGTGTTATGTAACCTAGTTGTAAGGGGGAAAGGAAAGGGAAAGGGGGATACCTAGTCAGTTGTACAACTGAATGCATTCAACTGAAATGTGTCTTCCACATTTAACCCAACCCCTCTGGAGCACCAGTTAATGGTCTAAAAGGGCTTCCTTAACCTATTTCATCTCCACTGATAGGAAAGAGCTGGGCTTGGTGAACATTGTGCTTTCACCTATCCTATGTTGAGATCAGTGCAGATGAAGGAAAGAAGACGAGGAGATAAGGAGCCTTTAGACCAGTGGTCACCAACCTTTTCTGAGTCAAGATCACTGTCACAGTCAAAAAGCAAGCTGAGATTTACCGCTCACGACTTAACATTAACCTAATAAAAATACAGTTCTGTAGGATTGAGGCTTCTGCAGTAGGCCAAATATATTATCACAGCATATTGGCTATTTACAGTGCTGTGAAAAAGTATTTGCCCCCTTCCTGATTTCTTATTTTCTTGCACATTTGTCACACTTAAATGTTTCAGATCATCAAACAAATTTTAATATTACACAAAGATAACCCAAGTAAACACAAAATGCAGTTTTTAAGTGATGATTTTATTTATTAAGGGAAAAAAGCTATCTGAACCTTCATGGCCCTATGTGAAAAAGTAATATCCCCCTAAACCTAATAACTGGTTGTGCCACCCTTAGCAGCAACATCTGCAATCAAGCATTTGCGATAACTATATAGAATATTGTTCTTCTCAGACCATATTATATTTCCAAACTCTAGCTTTGATAACAAAATAGATCAGTTGGTGTAGCACATGTGAGGCACAGCTGAGTATAAATTGAATTCATTAGCAAATAATTAGCTTTTTTATTTTACTGGACTGATGATGTCTGCATCTGATGGTCATGGTGCTTACAAGACAACTGGGAACTCGAGAGAAAAAAAAAAAAAAAAAAATCATGACGCCATCTGGATGATCGTTCAAAACGATTTTTCCCAATCGGATCTCTTTATTTTTTTCCTGAGTCCCCAGTTTTCTTGAATGAACTGAAGTCGGAGATGTCCTATTTACGAGTTCCCAGTTGTTTTGAACACGTCATTAGTCTCAGTCTCTGGTCAGTCTCTGAGAGGGGACACTGTGTTCCACCTCATGACGAAACTCGAGTCGCACCGCATCCGCATCATGTTGTTCCTATGACCAGAGAAAGTGAAATATTCCTCCATATTAAAATAGACACGACGAAGTTGCTAATAATAATAACAACGCAGGGCTATCGATACACTTGGCTAATAATTCATTGCAGCTACAGCGGGAGTGGTAGTATCAGGGGCGCAACTTTCACTGGGAATGAGGGGGACATGACCCCCCCACCACACACACATTCTGAAATAGCATTTTTGCACCCCCCCCCCAGGGGTTTCAGTGTGCTTTAGGACCATGCGGACGCCTCAGAGAAGTTGGGTAGGCTGTTTGGCGGTATCAGATGGCTGGATATAGGACCCTGCGGACACCACAGAGCATAAGAACATGGGATCCCTAATCTTCAAAAAGTTCTACAGCTGCACCATCGAGAGCATCCTGACCGGTTGCATCAACGCCTAGTATGGCAACTGCTTGGCATCTGACCGTAAGGTGCTACAGAGGGTAGTGCTTATGGCCCAGTACATCACTGGGGCCAACCTTCCTGCCATCCAGGACCTATATACTAGGCAGTGTCAGTGGAAGTCCCAAAACATTGTCAAAGACTCCAGTCACCCAAGTCATAGACTGTTCTCTCTGCTACCGCACGTCAAGCGGTACCGGAGTGCCAAATCTAGAACCAAAAGGCTCCTTAACAGCTTCTACCCGGTTGCATCACCACCTGGTATGGCAACTGCTCAGCATCTGACCATAAGTTGCTACAGAGGCTAGTGCTTATGGCCCAGTACATCACTGGGGCCAAGCTTCCTGACATCCAGGACCTATATACTAGGCGGTGTCAGAGGAAGTCCCAAAAAATTCTCCAGTCACCCAAGTCATAGACTGTTCTCTCTGCTATTGCACGGCAGAGAGCCGTGCGGCGCGCCAAGTCTAGGACAAAAGGGCTCCTTAACAGCTTCTACCTCCAAGCCATAATACTGCTGAACGATTAATCAAATGGCCACCTAGACTATTTACATTGACCCCCCCCCCATTTGTTTTTACACAGCTGCTACTCACTGTTTATTATCTATGCATAGTCACTTTACAAATTACCTCGACTAACCTGTACCCCCGCACATTGACTCGGTACCGGTACCCCCTGTATATAGCCTCATTATTGTTATGGAATTTTCTTGTGTTACTTTTTGATTTTTTTCACTAGTTTATTTAGTAAATATTTTCTTAACTCTATTTCTTGAACTGCATTGTTGGTTAAGGGCTTGTGAGTAAACATTTCACGGTAAAGTATACACCTGTTGTATTCGGCGCATGTGACAAATACAATTTCATTTGATTTGATTTGACAGCCCGCTTTGAGTTTGCCAAAGGAACCTAAAGGACTCTCAGACCATGAGAAACCAAGATTGAACTCTTTGGCCAATGTCAAGCATCACGTCTGGAGGAAACCTGGCATCGCTCATCCCCTGGCCAATACCATCCCTACAGTGAAGCATGGTGGTTGCAGCATCATGCTGTGGGAATTTTTTCAGCAGCAGGGACTGGGAGACTTGAACTTGAACCCAATCGAACATCTCTGGAAAGACCTGAAAATAGCTGTGCAGCGACCCTCCCCATCAAACCTGACAGAGCTTGAGAAGATCTGCAGAGGAGAATGGGAGAAACTTCCCAAAAACAGGTGTGCCAGGCTTGTAGTGTCATACCCAAGAAGACCGTAATCGCTGCCAAAGGTGCTTCAACAAAGTACTGAGTAAAGGGTCTGAATACTTATGTAAATGTGATATTTCCGTTTATTATTTTTAATACATTTGCTAAAAATTCTAAAAACCTTTGTCATTATTGGGTATTGTGCGTAAATTGAAGAGGGAAAAAAACGATGTAATCATTTTTAGAATAAGGCTGTATCGTAACAAAATGTGGAAAAGGTCAAGGGGTCTAAATACTTTCTCAATGCACTGTACCATTAGAGCTAGCTAAAAGTTGGTTAACGTTAGCTGGCTTACTGACTTTAGCTATCATTTTTGCCTCAATCACACTAGACCTGAATCAAACAATGAAACCAGTGGCCAAACTATTGAGGACCGATATTCTGACGTCTTTTGACAGCACAATGTGAATCAGTATAGCAATGTAACATTTTTGATCTGTCAGTTTCCCTAGCTAATTCCCTACTTTGCTCACACTGACACAATATAAACAGCTCTACAGGCTTCACTGTCCTGGTGCACAGTCAGTACACAACACTATGCTCATCATGTCTTAGCAGAATCAGATGGTGACAGGTGTTCCAGCAGGGTCAGACAGCCAGGGAAGACCAGTCTACGGAGCTCAGGTGAATTTTTTATTATATTAAACAACCAGTGAATGGATACAAAGTTCCATCTTGAGTTGATGGTCATTTCTATTATTGAATCATTATATTATCCAAGAATAGAATCAATGTATAAATGTACACCAAGGTCATTCTTTGTCATGCTTTATAGCAGATTGTGACAGGGGTCTCAGCAGGGTCAGGCAGCCAGGGAAGACCAGTCTGTGAAAGCTCTGAGGTGAACTTTTGCAGATACATCGATGTATTCTCTCTAAGCAGCAAACACTGGACAAGCCAGAGGCTTCAAAGATTGAAACTATTTTAAGACAGTCATTCAAACCTCTAAAGTTGATTTCCAATCCAAACTGTTGATACAGGCTTTTCCCAATGACACAAAACATGCCAAACAAAAATATGAGGAAGACCTGGGAGACACTATTGATATGTTAAAATGCCCTGTCATCTCAGACATAAATTACTGCAGTTTAAGAGCATCCATAGAACGTACAATATGCCAGTAAAACTGAATATCATACACTGTAATTACTCTACTAGATGTGTAAAACACAAAGGGGGACATATTTGCATATTATGTTATTCTCTTGTGGAGGCTGGATGAATTCTGGCAAAGTGTATGTTCTTTTATCTCAGCATGTCTACAGGTTCTCCCTTCTCCCTGTTTTTGTTTGCTTGGAAACATTGATACTGGAGACTTATCAGAAGAAACGGTGTAACCTAGCATTTATAGCAGCTAAGAAATACATTGCATTAACTGGAAGGTTGGTTATCCTCCCACAATGTCACAATGATGGCAGAAATGTCAAGTTATGTATCACTAGATTTGATTTATTAAATAATTAAGTGTATACTGTGCAACTTTCATAAGGTCTGGATGCCTTATATGGAATGCTGTACGACAAAAGGAGTCTGTAATGAAAACACGTCAGGGGAGATACCTATTTAGGCAATCCCTAGCTGCTGGGCTGCACAGTCCTGGCACTGGGGGTCTGCCGTACTGTTCTCACTCTGGCCTTGGCCTAACACACCTGAAACCAATATTAAAAAAGCTCCACAGTACTATTAGGCCTATGATATGAATTACAGTGTCCTCTGTCATTATTGGGACCATGAAGCATTCTTTCTTCATTTGGCTCTAATATTCCAAACGTTTGGATTTTAAATCAAACAATGACTATGAAGTTAAAGAGTAGACTGTGAACATTAATTTGAGGGTATTTTCATCCATATCAGGTGAACTGTTTCGAAATTTTGGTCGCAGTCAGCGTTCCAATTCATCCCAAAAGTGTTCGATGGGGTTGAGGTCAGGGCTCTGTGCAAACCAGTCAAGTTCTTCCACACCGATCTCAACAAATAATTTCTGTATGGACCTCGCTTTGTGCACGGGGGCATTGTCATGCTGAAAAGGGCCTTCCCCAAACTGTTGCCACAAAGTAGGAAGCACGGAATGTCATTGTATGCTGAAGCGTTAAGATTCCCTTCACTGGAACTAAGGGGCCTAGCCTGAACCATGAAAAACAGCCCCAGACCATTATTCCTCCTCTACCAAACTTTACAGTTGGTACTATGCATTCGGGCAGGTAGCGTTCTCCTGGCATCCAGCAAACCCAGATTCGTCCGTTGGACTGCCAGATGGTGAAGCATGATTCATCAATCCAGAGAACGCGTTTCCACTGCTCCAGAGTCCAATGACGGCAAGCTTTACACCACTCCAGCCGACGCTTGGCAATGCGCATGGTGATCTTAGGCTTGTGTGCGGCTGCTCGGCCATGGAAACCCACTCATGAAGCTCACAACAAACCGTTATTGTGCTGACCTTGCTTCCAGAGGCAGTTTGGAACTCAGTCGGTAGTGAGTGTTGCAACCGAGGACAAACTATTTTTATGTGCAACGTGCTTCAGCACCTGGCGGTACCATTCTGTGAGCTTGTGTGGCCTACCACTTCACGGGTGAGGTTGTTGCTCCTAGACGTTTCCATTTCAGAATAACAGCACTTGCAGTTGATTAGGGCAGCTCTAGCAGGACAGAAATTTGACGAACTGACTTGTTGGAAAGGTGACATCCTATGACGGTGCTGCGTTGAAAGTCACTGAGCTCTTCAGTACGGGCCATTCTACTGCCAATGTTTGTCTATGGGGATTGCATGGCTTTGTGCTCGATTTTATACACCTGTCTGCAATGGTGTGGCTGAAATAGCCAAATCCATTAACTTGAAGGAGTGTCCACATACCTTTGGCCACATAGTGTACATTATGATTCCGGATAATCCTGAATGAATCGTGAATAATGATAACAATGATTACATTACAATAACGGGGAGGTTAGCATTTTTGGGGGGGTATGATATTTGTTCGTCTATACCTTTCTCACTCATCATTATTCACGATTCATTCAGGATTAGCCATAATCATGGTAGCATCCACATTAATGTAGAAGTGTTTAGAAACATTCTGTTCTTTATTTACAATAAAAGTAACCTCAAAATGACCCCAAATGGGTCATATTAGACTGTGTAGAAATGCCCCAAAGAAATCTGAGGGAGGACCCCAAAACCCCCTGCCAGGTTATGTCCCCCCGAATTCTAAAACCAAAGTTGCGCTCCTGGGTAGTATGGAGAAGTGTGTTTTATGTTTTGTAATAGTGTTGAATCAAAACAGTGTTGACAGTAGAGGTCGACCGATTATGATTTTTCAACGCCGATACCAATACCGATTATTGGAGGCCCCAAAAACCCCGCTACCGATTACTCGGACGATTTTTCCCTTTATTTGTAATAATGACAATTACAACAATACTGAATGAACACTTATTTTAACTTAATATAATACATAAATACTATCAATTTAGCCTCAAATAAATAATGAAACATGTTCAATTTGGTTTAAATAATGCAAAAACAAAGTGTTGGAGAAGAAAGTAAAAGTGCAATATGTGCCATGTAAGAAAGCTAACGTTTAAGTGCCTTGCTCAGAACATGGGAACATATGAAAGCTGGTGGTTCCTTTTAACATGAGTCTTCAATATTCCCAGGTAAGAAGTTTTAGATTGTAGTTTTTATAGGAATTATAGGACTATTTCTCTCTATACGATTTGTATTTCATATACCTTTGACTATTGAATGTTCTTATAGGCACTTTAGTATTGCCAGTGTAACAGTATAGCTTCCGTCCCTCTCCTCGCTCCTACCTGGGCTCGAACCAGGAACACATCGACAACAGCCACCCTCGAAGCAGCGTTACCCATGCAGAGCAAGGGGAACAACTACTCCAAGTCTCAGAGCGAGTGACGTTTGAAACGCTATTAGCGCGCACCCAGCTAACTGCACCCGGATTTCTTTTAGCTAAATATGCAGGTTTAAAAATATATACTTCCGTGTTTTGATTTTAAGAAAGGCATTGATGTTTATGGTTAGGTACAGTCGTGCAACGATTGTGCTTTTTTCGCAAATGCGCTTTTGTTAAATAATCCCCCGTTTGGCGAAGTTGGCTGTCTTTGTTAGGAAGAAATAGTCTTCACACAGTTCGCAACGAGCCAGGCGGCCCAAACTGCTGCATATACCCTGACTCTGTTGCAGAGGTGACACATTTTCCCTAGTTAAAATAAATTCATGTTAGCAGGCAATATTAACTAAATATGCAGGTTTAAAAATATATACTTGTGTATTGATTTTAATAAAGACATTGATGTTTATGGTTTAGGTACACGTTGGAGCAACGACAGTCCTTTTTCGCGAATGGGCACTGCATTGATTATATGCAACGCAGGACAGGCTAGATAAACTAATAATATCATCAACCATGTGTAGTTAACTAGTGATTATGATTGATTGATTGATTGTTTTTTATAAGATAAGTTTAATGCTAGCTAGCAACTAACCTTGGCTTCTTACTGCATTCGCGTAACAGGCAGGCTCCTCGTGGAGTGCAATGTAAAGCAGGTGGTTAGAGTGTTGGACTAGTTAACCGTAAGGTTGCAAGATTGAATCCCCAAGCTGACAAGGTAAAAATCTGTCGTTCTGCCCCTGAACAAGGCAGTTAACCCACCGTTCCTAGGCCATCATTTAAAATAAGAGTGTTCTTAACTGACTTGCCTAGTTAAAATAAAAAAATAATATATATATATATATATATATATATATAAAAAAATAATAATCGGCAAATCGGTGGCAAAAAAAACCGATTACCGATTGTTATGAAAACTTGAAATCGGCCCTAATTAATCGGCCATTCCGATTAATCGGTCGACCTCTAGTTGACAGTGCTGAATAAAAACATGAAGTCACTCATAAAAACAGCAGCTCTTTGCTGTATTCTTTGACAGTTTCTCTCTGGTCATGGTTTTAAAAAGTTCTCGAATCTCATGTAAACTAGTATCAAACTTTGCTGGAAGCTGTAGGCACGGGTGATTTGAGCTACCTGATTGGCCAGCGCAGTAGGCACACTCAATTTAGCCACAGATCTCCCGGTCGGCCGGACAGGCGTAGTTTGTCTTTCCAGACAAATGAAAAGGTTACCCTGTGCGCAGTCCATCTACCACCAACAGCGTAACAGAATTTAAAAAAAGAGTGCAAGTCTTTATCGCAGCCTTTATCGCAGGCTTTTCTACAGAAATTTTTGGTGATTGACTAGGAATGCCTTGAAGATGGACCGGTTGGTGACCACTGTTTTAGACTATTGCGATACACACGCAGTTTGTTTTCCTTTGCCATATTGTCACTACTATAAAGCTCATTACGTCTTTACAAACCCACATAGGACACTCTTACATTCCAATGTCTATGGTGGTCTCAATAGATTGTCTGTGTCTATAATGTAGATCACAGCATAGTTATGTTATATGTTATGTTAAATTGTGATTGGTTTGATTGGCATCTTACTCTATTGACACGGCGCAGTTTGGCTCCAGCGATCATGGCGGCGAGTCCCGTCGGGGCGGGAGCCTCTTCACCCTGTCCACCTCCAACCATGGGCAGTGGTGGAGGCAGGGGCGGCGGGGGAGCACCTGCCGAGGGGGGAGGTGGGCCAGGAGGGGGAGGAGGCATAGGGGCACCCAGGGAGGGGGGGCCTCCACCTAAAGAGGGGGGGCCACAACCCATGGACATGGGGGGAGGCATAGGAGCTGGGGGGGCTACAGAAAGCACACCAGGATGGCCTTGGAAAGGAGAACCTGGTGAAATTCAGAGAGGGAGAGTGAAAGAGGTCAGAAGACTTTCTTTATAGTGTCACATGACATTTAACATGAACCACTGGTAACACATTGATGTGGGGTAAGTCTTAGGTGGAAGTGCAGCAGTGTCTGATTTGAAAGTGAATATGCGTTTAAATCAGGCACTAGAGACACTTGATAATGCCAAAATGTAAAGACGATCTTACATTTTTTTTAAAATGTACTTAAAAAATGTAAAGGTTACAAAAAAATAATGTAATTGTTCAGTGAGTTGAGTTCAGTGTTTCCTCACCTGGGTTCGAGGATCGTCGTTCCCTCTCCATGTGTGCCTGCTTCTGCTGCTGCTCCATAACCTGTCTGGAGAGACAAGACACACAGTCAGCCAGTCAGCCCACCTCCATTATATGACTGTCATAGCACAGAGTCAGACAGGCACACAGAAAGCCAAAGAGACTTATTGCCCAATAAAGCAGGGACATTTGACACACAGTCAGTGAGTCACATAGACAACAGTATTTCAATTGTATAAGTATATACCACAGTCCCCCAGCCCTACAACCCTCCAGCCCTCCAGTCCAGCAGCCCCCCAGCACTACAACTCTCCAGCCCTCCAGTCCAGCAGCCCCCTTGCCCTACAACTCTCCAGCCCTACAACTCCCCAGCTCTACAACTCTCCAGCCCTCCAGTCCTCCAGCCCCCCTGCCATACAACTCCCCAGCCCTACAACTCTCCAGCTCTCCAGCACTCCAGTCCTCCTGCCATACAACTCTCCAGCTCTCCAGCACTCCAGTCCTCCAGCCCCCCTGCCATACAACTCTCCAGCCATACAACTCTCCAGACCTACAACTCTCCAGTCCTCCAGCCCCCCAGCCATACAACTCTCCAGCCCTCCAGTCCTCCAGCCCCCCTGCCATACAACTCTCCAGCCCTACAACTCTCCAGCCCTACAACTCTCCAGCCCTCCAGTCCTCCAGCCCCCCTGCCATACAACTCTCCAGCCCTACAACTCTCCAGCCCTACAACTCTCCAGCCCTCCAGCCCTCCAGTCCTCCTGCCATACAACTCTCCAGCCATACAACTCTCCAGCCCTACAACTCTCCAGCCCTACAACTCTCCAGCCATACAACTCTCCAGCCCTACAACTCTCCAGCCCTACAAATCTCCAGCCCTACAAATCTCCAGCCCTCCAGCTCCCCAGCCCTACAACTCTCCAGCCCTACAACTCTCCAGCCCTACAACTCTCCAGTCCTCCAGCCCCCCTGCCATACAACTCTCCAGCCCTACAACTCTCTAGCCCTACAGCTCTCCAGCCCTCCAATCCTCCTGCCATACAACTCTCCAGCCCTCCAATCCTCCTGCCATACAACTCTCCAGTTCTATAAGTAGCCTGAATGTATGTCTGCTTATACATGGACAAGTAGTGCTTCATGTTAACTTCCATGACGAGGGAGATACTCTCCCTACTGTTCACGATGCTACAGGCTTTATGAGCTTCTCTCCCCACACTCTCTCCTTCTTTCTCTTCCTTCTTTCTCTTCCCCTCTGATGTGAGAGGAATACGTCAGAGCTCTGGGGGGGGACAACTTTTTTTCACTTTGGTCTTTCTTTAATGAAACTTTCTCATTTCATTTAAAAACTCACCCCCCCTTAAAAATAAAACACCAAAATATATCCTGTACTGCATACATGTACCATACTCACCTTTCCATCTACCATATGATACAAACCAACATCACAATACCCAAAACAATACCCACTTCTATAACCGTATATCCAAAACATCTTCCCCAGCTATACAGACAGCCCCCCAACACACCATCTCTCCTGAAACACCTTCCCCAGCTATACAGACAGCCCCCCCAACACACCATCTCTCCTGAAACATCTTCCCCAGCTATACAGACAGCCCCCCCAACACACCATCTCTCCTGAAACATCTTCCCCAGCTATACAGACAGCCCCCCAACACACCATATCTCCTGAAACATCTTCCCCAGCTATACAGACAGCCCCCCCAACACACCATATCTCCTGAAACATCTTCCCCAGCTATACAGACAGCCCCCCCAACACACCATATCTCCTGAAACATCTCCCCCAGCTATACAGACAGCCCCCCCAACACACCATCTCTCCTGAAACATCTTCCCCAGCTATACAGACAGGCCCCCAACACACCATATCTCCTGAAACATCTTCCCCAGCTATACAGACAGCCCCCCCAACACACCATATCTCCTGAAACATCTTCCCCAGCTATACAGACAGCCCCCCCAACACACCATCTCTCCTGAAACATCTTCCCCAGCTATACAGACAGCCCCCCAACACACCATCTCTCCTGAAACATCTTCCCCAGCTATACAGACAGCCCCCCAACACACCATATCTCCTGAAACATCTTCCCCAGCTATACAGACAGCCCCCAACACACCATATCTCCTGAAACATCTTCCCCAGCTATACAGACAGCCCCCCAACACACCATCTCTCCTGAAACATCTTCCCCAGCTATACAGACAGCCCCCCAACACACCATCTCTCCTGAAACATCTTCCCCAGCTATACAGACAGCCCCCAACACACCATCTCTCCTGAAACATCTCCCCCAGCTATACAGACAGCCCCCCAACACACCATCTCTCCTGAAACATCTCCCCCAGCTATACAGACAGCCCCCTCAACACACCATCTCTCCTGAAACATCTTCCCCAGCTATACAGACAGCCCCCCAACACACCATCTCTCCTGAAACATCTCCCCCAGCTATACAGACAGCCCCCTCAACACACCATCTCTCCTGAAACATCTTCCCCAGCTATACAGACAGCCCCCCCAACAAACCATATCTCCTGAAACATCTTCCCCAGCTATACAGACAGCCCCCCAACACACCATCTCTCCTGAAACATCTTCCTCAGCTATACAGACAGCCCCCCAACACACCATATCTCCTGAAACATCTTCCCCAGCTATACAGACAGCCCCAACACACCATATCTCCTGAAACATCTTCCCCAGCTATACAGACAGCCCCCCCCAACACACCATCTCTCCAAAAAAACATCTTCCCCAGCTATACAGACAGCCCCCCAACACACCATCTCTCCTGAAACATCTTCCCCAGCTATACAGACAGCCCCCCAACACACCATATCTCCTGAAACATCTTCCCCAGCTATACAGACAGCCCCCAACACACCATATCTCCTGAAACATCTTCCCCAGCTATACAGACAGCCCCCCCCAACACACCATCTCTCCTGAAACATCTTCCCCAGCTATACAGACAGCCCCCCAACACACCATCTCTCCTGAAACATCTTCCCCAGCTATACAGACAGCCCCCCAACACACCATCTCTCCTGAAACATCTCCCCCAGCTATACAGACAGCCCCGCCAACACACCATCTCTCCTGAAACATCTCCCCCAGCTATACAGACAGCCCCCTCAACACACCATCTCTCCTGAAACATCTTCCCCAGCTATACAGACAGCCCCCCAACACACCATCTCTCCTGAAACATCTCCCCCAGCTATACAGACAGCCCCCTCAACACACCATCTCTCCTGAAACATCTTCCCCAGCTATACAGACAACCCCCCAACACACCATATCTCCTGAAACATCTTCCCCAGCTATACAGACAGCCCCCCCAACACACCATCTCTCCTGAAACATCTTCCCCAGCTATACAGACAGCCCCCCCAACACACCATATCTCCTGAAACATCTTCCCCAGCTATACAGACAGCCCCCCCAACACACCATTTCCCCTGAAACATCTTCCCCAGCTATACAGACAGCCCCCCCAACACACCATCTCTCCTGAAACATCTTCCCCAGCTATACAGACAGCCCCCCCAACACACCATCTCTCCTGAAACATCTTCCCCAGCTATACAGACAGCCCCACAACACACCATCTCTCCTGAAACATCTTCCCCAGCTATACAGACAGCCCCCCCAACACACCATCTCTCCTGAAACATCTTCCCCAGC